>NC_089912.1:61631038-61936038 GCF_040182565.1 Anser cygnoides | reverse complement strand
GCTAAACATCGGCATGCTACTTCCACTTTTCTACAACTAATATCTAAGTATCTTATGTAATCCGCTGCAGTCAGAAATAAAAAAGGTTCTCTTGTATTTGTCACACTCTGATGCAGGCACCCTGCCTATCATCAGCCACCATAAAACTTACCCAATATCCACAATCTCTCAAGGCTTTTAAGACTGTCTACTTTATTCTGCTGAACAGAGGAAAAAAGCATCATTTCACACTAGACCAGAACATTTTCACCATTTTGCCTCCATATTTATCTTGATTGTAGATTACCAAACCAGCTAACACAGCCAAGGCTGGTCAGATTTTTTTAAAATAACACTGCATAAGATTCTAGAGCTGCTGATTTCCTGTTATAGGAAGTAACAGCTCTGGCAAAAGAATCCCCAAAGCAAAATGTTTAGTGTTCCAATGTGCAAGCTCTAGCAGCCTTTGTTCTTCCCTTTGCTATATTCATTACTGCTTTCTTCTCTCTCCCCCTCTCCCTCTCTCTGAATCCTCCAGCTTTCACTATAAGATGCAAATGCCAGCTCGAACCTAAGTACACATTTATTTTTAGATGAAAAATAAATAAGTAAATAAAAAATCCTATCCATTATCCATTGCTTTGAGTTAAAAGTAGTCATCCCTCAGGAGCTGATGCACTGCCCATCCGGTATCCTATTCTTATTTCATTACTGCACAGTATTATAATTCATGCAACTAATAATCCACTGGAGCTCCATCAGATCTCTAAAATACATCTTTCCACTTGGCTGCTGCAAAATTCTCCCTGGGTTACAATAGTAAGAAACACCATGCTTACTATTTATTTTATATGTTTTCTTTTTCCTGTGTCGGATATATTAAGTACATGTTTAACATCGAAGACCTCAACTCAGAAATAAACATCAGGTTACTCACATATGGCCAAACAAGCAACCTTTAAATAATTAGACGGCGAATTCTGAATGTGCAATGCTGCAAAGCAGCACAGAACGGTTCACTGCCATGTGGTCCACAATTTATGATTGTCACTCAGAGGCCTATCCTTTATCACCACATTGTGAAAAACGTCTATCTGGATATAAGATATTTAAATGAAAATACTGTATTTAGCTAAGGTATCCGTAAGACTTTACAAACAATGGCTTTAATCCTATTAAACCTGGAGGTTAATAGTATTTCTTTGCTAACACTTAAACCATTGTCTCTTTTACTAATGTGCCAAGTGTGCAATCAGGAGCCAGATTTACTTTTCATATACAAGTACCTTCGTACTATTGTTATATTCATACCCAAAACACCGCATCTCACCTTGTGAACCTTGACCTTTGAAAGATTTTTTTAGCCAATGCTCAGTTACTGCCACAGATGCATTACCTCTGCAAATATGAAAGGGTTAAAGGCAGCCCCAATCAATAGGCCTACAAGGAGAAAAAAAAAGGGAGAAACGAGTATGCCTTACAGCATCTTTGCAATGCTTTTATGCACAATTCTACAACAATATCGTTTCCTTTTGGCCTTTCAGAAAGGCACAGACCCCCCCCCCAACGTCTCCTAAAGAAGAAAACCACAAGACAGCACCCTGTAAATAAAACAGCATGCAAAGCAGCATTCTTCAGTCACAAGCACAACTACAATTACAAATCATTCAATCAATTTTATTTAGTTTAGTTTTAAAATAGACTGCATAACCAGTGTCCCACCCTTGCAAAGCAAAAATATTTTAATAAGGGTCATAAATCTCAGCTCTTGCCCATTCCTTAAGCATAAAAAGGCACAAAAAGCCAAAGTAATCTCAGTTACTGCAAATATGTACATTTATATACAGAACCCTTTATGACTACATTAGCCACATACCAGTGCTGTGTGTCTAAAGTGTGCATTCACATACTGTTTTGGGATGGTATCTTTCTGCAAGCTCCTCTGCTTTTGGCTGCCATGAAGGGAGGAAGCTATCCCACTGTAGCAGCTCAGTGACTGCATTGTGTTCAGGAGCTGATCTGCCTCAAACCAGTTCCAGCCGGTTCTGGTCACCCTACATAAAAAGCTATGGCAACCCTCGCTGAGTTGCCAACAAGTCCCTGGAATTGCAGGGGCTCTGCTTTCTGTGGCGGTGGGGCCGACTGCAGCCGGTCCCCCTGCTCCCACCGTGCCCGAGCCCGTGCCCGGCCGGCCCGCGCGGCCCCTTGCTCCCCAGTGCCGCCCCACGCGCCCCTTCCTCTCCTCCCCCACTTACCTCCCACAACCTGGCTGAAAGCTGTGAGTGTGTGCGTGCCTGTCTGTAGCTAACAAAGAGACCGCAATAAAAATCCTCACAGGATCTCTCTTGCAGCACCAGGCAGGCTCGGCCACAGCACTGGGAGACGGGCTGCTAACCAAGGGCTGCTCCCCCTCCCCGCTCCCCACGGCACACGGGTGGCTGCAGCTCGGCGGCACATCTGCCCCCTCATGCCCACGGCTGATGGGGGTCTGCGCCCGCCCGCCCCACTGCTCGCTGCATCTGGGGCCGCTCGAGTGGCATTCTCCCTGCTCCGTACTGCATTAACTACAAAGATTACCCACACACGCACCTCCCTCCCCTCAAGAAATCCATTTCCGCAGCAGCGAGATGCCTGCAAAACAGTTCCTTTGCCCCCTCCTAACAGCACCGAGTTGGCTGCTGAGCCGATTTTTTTTCTTTGCTGTTCAGCTTCTCCTTGAGGCACCGAAACGAAGGCTGCGGACCCGCGCCCCAGCACGCCCCAGCACCCCCCAGCTCCCACAGCCGCAGCCGTGGGAGGCCGGGGCCCACCCCGCAAAGATGGCTGCTGGCTGCAGCCCTGCGCTGCGTCCCACGGCCGCCTTGGGCCCACGCCTCGCCGTGGCACGGCTCCCCACGGTGCCAGCCTCCTTCCAGAGGAGGGCCCTGTGCCCGCTTTCGCCCGACGCAGCGCTGCTCGTGGCCCGTGCCCCCCGCTTTCTCTGCAACCCGGGGCCTTTCCTCCTGCGAGGCTGACAGCTGCCTCAGGTCCAGGCATTGTTCACCCCGTTCCTGTTTGGCTACTCACCCTTGCACTGGCACAACCCGTAACTACCTCCTGCTACGTGCCAAGCCCCATCCTCGCCGGGATGTGCTGTGGGATGGCTCTTCGGCGAGGCTTTTTCCTCCAAGGAGCTGCCACGCCAGGCTACAGCACCTAGCCCCTGTCTCTCTCCAGGCTGCACCTGCAACTGTTAGCAGAGGTCCTGGGCACAACCCGCACCCCCCTTCCCCTGCGGAGACGGCCGAGAGCTGGCACCTTCTCCGCATCCCTCACCCCACCCCACCCCGGGGAACGCTGCCACGTTCTGCCGCCGCCTCGGCCCCTCTGCTCCGCACAGGCGGCCCCAGGCGGCCCTCCCTCGGCCCCACAGCCCGGGCGGGCTGCCCCCGCCTCTGCGGCCTCTGCTGCCGCCGCGGCCCCGGGCACCTCGCACACGGACCGCGGCCCCCTCCCCTCGCCCGCGCCGCCGCCCCCCGCCGGGCCCGCTGGCTGCCCGGCCCGGCCCGGCCCGGCCCGGCGCCGAGCCCGTGGCGGGGGAGCGGCCCGCTCCGCGCGGGGCAGCCCGGGGAGGGGAGGCCGCGGCCCCTCGGGCGGCGGGCGGGCGGGGACGGGGGGGCGAGGCGCCGGCGGGGCGGCCACCGGGCCAGACGGATCCCGCCGGGCCGAAGCCGCCGGACCCTGGCGGCGCCGCCGCTCGGGTGGCCGCGGGGCTCCGGCCGCCGCCGGCCTGGCAGCGCCCCGGCGGGGCAGAGCCGGGCCGGGCCGGGCCGCGCCGAGCCGGGCAGGCCCCGCAGGCCGCTCCCCGCAGCCTGCCCGCGGCGCGGCGGGGCCTGCGCGCAGGCGGTGCGGGAGCCGGGCCGGGAGGAGGCGACCCCCCCGCATGCAAACTCCGCACCCCATGCAAACACACCTGCTGCGGCCCGCGGCTGCTCCGGCCGGGGCCTCAGGCGGGCATGGCTAGGGTCCGCGCCGCCCCGGCCGCCTGCAGAGGGGCCTGGCCGGGAGACGGCGGAGCATAATGGCAGAGAGGCTCTGCGGGACTGCGGGAAGGCGGGGGTGGGGGTGCCTCGGCTCGCACAGATGGGGGAGACGCTCCCGTGTGATTCCTGTGAAACGGCTCCCTGGAGCGTGCCGGGGGCGGGGAGGGCTGCCGCGGCCTCCGGCGCTCCGCGGGCAGGCTCCGGGCCGGGGCCGGGGCCGGGGCCGAGGCCGGGCGGGAGGCGCCGGGCAGGTCGCGGCCTCCCGCCGCCGGCACGCGCCGAGGCGAGGCGGTCACGGAGCCCGCCCCGGGCGGCGACGGGGCCGGGGCCGAGCCCGAGCCCGAGCCCTCCCCGCGCTAAGGCCGCGGCCGGGCCGGGGCAGGCCCGGGCCCCGCCGTGCCCGCGGCAGCTCCGGGCGCGCCCGCAGCGCCGCAACCGCCGGCCCGGAGCCGCGGAGTCCCGCCGGGCCGGGCCGGGCCGCGCCGCTCTCAGCGGCTGCCCACGGGGCTGCGCTGCCCGCGCGTCCCCGGGCTGCGGCTGGCGGACGGCCCGGGGCGAAGGAGCGGCCCGGCCCGGCCCGCGTTCGGCCGCCCGAGGCGCCGCCGCTCGGCCCTCGTGCCCCCGGGCTTAGGGAGCGCGCCCTGCCCGGCCGCACGCCGCGGGCGGCCCTCGCACGCCGGCCCCGTGCCCGGCGGAGCGCGCAGCACCTGCGGGCCCCCCGCCTGCTGGCGGCGGCGAGCCATTTCTGCGCGCTCCTGCACGCAGCGGAGCACAGCCCGCAGCTCTCCTGTGCGGGTGCTGTTGCGTCTCACAGTAACAAAGATTAACACGAGTTTCCGCAGCCCCTCCTGAAGACGGCCTGTGCTTTTTGGCTGCCATCTCTGTGACAAGCTGCTTTTCGTTTGCTGCAAGGCAGCTTGACGTCACTCCATTGTTGCGATTTTTAATTAAAATGAAATTTTCATCAACATGAAGTTTTCTCTCTTTCTGTCATTTTTACAAGTGTGCAGCATGATTCCTGGAATTTAAAGTTTCACGTGTGAATTGCTTTATTGGATGATAGCAATGGCTATAAGTGCAGTGAATCAGTAACACCCATATCAAGTTTATGATATAAATTGACTTTTTATAGACTGTATAAATAACTACGTATCCTATTTGAAACAGTGGTGTTGTATTGACACCTCTTATAAGCCCGTTGGTAATGCAGCAAGTCACCTAGAGCTACTGCACTGTTCCTAAAGCAGCCTCTTCTGGGAAGATGCCCTGCCAGAAGCTCTGTTTACAGGCGTTATTGGCTGGGCTGCTCGCACCCCAGCAGGTGGGACTTCATCAGATACCAGTTCTAACTTGTTTCCAGTCTTAACCAAAACCCCAGCAAATTGCTACATTACCAGCTATGCAATTGGCGAGTCCAACAAGTTTGTAGGATTTGAATATCATAAATTGATAAATTATATTAAAAATAAATAGATTTGTGTTCTGCACTAGTTATAATGTTCAGGAAGAGCCACAAAATTCAGCTCGCACAAGCCTATGGCTCATTCTGCAAGTGACTTGTAGAACCAGACTGTAATACTTCTAACATTTTTTTTCCCTGATTAACCAATAAACTGATAAAGAGGTGAAAAAGACAGTCTGTTTTCTTACACTGGATTTCTGTGGTCTGCTTGCATAATAGTATAAAGAAGATGGCAGCTGCTACTACTACTTTTATGTTAATATCTAAAACGTTAATTGATTTCACAGTTTATACAGTCCCTGTTAAAGGTCCCTGTGTGTGCAGTCTTTCATACAGATCTACTTGTTTTCTTTCCAACCAGGTGTCTTTGACAGCTCCATGGAAGAAAAAGTCTGTCACCCAAAATATTTAACTCTCAAATAATAAAATTAAGAGAATTTAAAGTATCGTTTACAAGCAGCGCCGAGCTGACGGCCCTTCTCCAATGGCCTTTTTGTTCAAGCACACAAAGTAAGAGAAAATTGCAAGGCAAGTGTCCCCACAGTACCATTTTGTTTTGTGAGGCTTCAGCACTTTTTTCAGCATGTTGACCATGCATCGTAGATCTGAGGGAGAGTCCCCAGCTCACCTCAAGAACATCATGCCTCTGCAGGAAAAGCTTTTTCAGTTGGCTGCTGGGGGCAGCAGGTGATTTTAGGTTACTGTGGCATTTCCAGAGGTGGTACCTGGAGCCCCTCTGTCTTGCCTCTGCAACTGGTCTGTACAGGGGACATAACCTGGGCAGTCAGAGAGGAGAGGCTCGGTTACCCACTTTGCTCAGTTCCTGCCTTGAAACTTCCACCCAAAAGTCCTTCCTCTCACTGCGCTTTATCATCCTGCAATGGTACAGTGCCATGGTCCCTCTGCGGTGGGGAAGGAAGGGGAAGGCCCCCAGCACAGCTCGGAGGAGGGAGAGGGGCTGCGAGAGCCCAAGCCATCAGCAGTGAGGGGCTCTGGCTGCAGGCAGCATTGACATCTAGATTAGAGTAAGAGTTGATCTGCTGCTGCGGGTGATGTGTGTCTGGAACAGAGGTCCCATTCTCTTCCCCTACAGACACCATGCCACAGAATCCTTAGAACCATTGGTGGAAGAAATTCTATTTTCTCTTGATGCTGCAGTGAATGCTGAAGCTGTGTGCAATAACAACTTCTTTATTATGTAACTTTGTAAAGGTTGTAGGGCTCTTGAAATACATTACTCCAAAACCTGGTGTATTATTTCCACTTTCTGTATTGGAAGCAGTTTTAATTTTATCAAATATAAATAGCATGAAATATAGCTTTTACACATCACAAATGTAATGGGTCCAAAGATGCTTTTGCAGGTGGATTTACACAATAAAGATAAAATCAATTTGCCTTTTTTTTTTTTAATGTCAGAATAAATGATGCCCTTTTCTTGTGCTCTCCCAGTTTTGTTTGTTGTTTTAGTCAGTAACAAAACGTTTCCCTCCTGGCTAGTGAAACATTCTTACTTTAACCAAGAAGGGTAGAATATAAATTCCATATTTTCAATCCTAAATTTATTTTCTTTCTAATAGTTCTACAACATTTGGCAAAAACATAATGCTATCTAGCACTTCAGTTGCCTTTTTAGGTTTTCAGCTTAAAGTTTCCTGTAGCATATTATCCCCAAGAGCACAGCAAAAACCTACATTTCTTGTTGTATGATACATATATTTTTCTTTTGTCGCTGCTTAGAATGCAATGGCACTACTTTTCATTAAGGACTATACTTAAACATTTAGTATTAAAAGTATAAATGTTGCAACTAAACTTCTCTTTTTCAGATGCTCATATTACAATTCTTTACATATTTTGTGGGCAAAGAATTCAATTTCCTTTAGTGCTTATTAAAATAAGTGTCCTATTATGTTTTGGACTAAAAGGTCAAGGATTGCTTTTGGGAAGATGAGATTTATTAAAAGAAAGTAATCTCATACGATGTAAGATGAAGGATTGTGGAAAGGAGAAATCTATAGCCAGGCTCCAAATGCATCTTAGCTAATGCTGAAGTTAAGTAAAAATTAAACTCTAGGAGGATTTTCAATGGAAAATGCCTCTCATTCTAGTAAACAGACAATGTGTGACAGATAGGCACAAACCTGCAGCCACATCTGTAGACTGGCACAGGCTCCCTGGGGCAGTGGTGGTGGCACCAAGCTGCCGGAGCTCCAGGAGCATTTGGACAGCGCTCTCAGACACGGCGTCTGGTTTTTGGGTGGTCCTGTGTGGAGACAGGGGTTGGGCTCGATGGTCCTTGTGGGTCCCTTCCAACTTGGGATATTCTACGATTCTATGACTCTCTGGCTAGCTTCCGGTACACCAGCACCGTAAAAGCCAAAATTGCCATGTGCCACGTCTTTCGGGTGCCATGGCACTGTGCCGCCTCGGAGGCTCCTGCACTGATGCAGGGCTGAGGCTCAGCCTCACCTCACCCTCCCTCCAGACTCCCGGAGCTACCAGGGGGAGGCCACCGGCCAGCCCCGGGGTGACTTCGAGTCCCGACCCGGTGCCCAGGCCGCCTTGTGTCTGCTGTCCAGTTCCAGGGCTGAAGTGGGTTTTATTCACAGCAGACATGAGCAATTTTCCTGCAAATAGATGCACACTGTAGTGTGTGGTCTCAAACATCTTCTCAGCCAAAAAAAAAGGATTTTGCTCAAAATACACGCATACCTAAGAACCCCTATTGCACATATACAGTGACAAAACAAAACAAAACAAAAAACAGTCATTTAAGGGTAAAACATGACAGTGAAAGGGGTGGGGGTGCCTGTGTGCGGGCAGGAGCTGGGTGATCCAAGTGATTTGCCAGCAGCACGGGAGAGCACTGCAGAAGGCCTGGGTTTTCCCAGCTATCGCCTCACAGACTCGATCCTCCACCTGTGTTACCAGCAAATTACACAACGGGACCACATGCAAATTACAAAATGCAAGACTAATGGATTTTCCCATGAGCACTATGGTCTTTTCCGCTTACTAACACCTTCCAAATGCTGGGCCAGAAACCCCTCAGTCAGCTTTCTCTTCAGGCATTAGCCACCTGCATGATTAACATCCAGTATAACGAAGCTCATCAGCATAGGACATTGAAAAATGTCTGTTTTGTTCCCTTAACGTGCCATATGTATGGTTTTTTTCCTCCCTTCTCCTGATATTTATTCAAGTATACGAGGATTATTTCTGAATTATTCATCATACAATATCTGATTAGACTGTGGCTGTGCTGGCTCCCACTGCTTAATGAATGAGCCATTAGCCTTTTGCAGATGGTGCTATCAACAGCTATTTGAATGCTGTATGTTCACCTGCATTTATCCAGCCCTGTGAGGAAAAGGCTGGAGCTTAACACAGGGCAAGAGAGAGTTTTACTGTAGCAGTGTTAAAGTGTCAGGTACAGCACTTCCTGGCTCGCCCTCCTTGCTGTTGCCCTGCTAACAGCATGCTCAGAGGACCTGGCTGCTGTCCCGTGGCTCTGGGCAGGCTTAGCAACGTCGGGTGTGTTCACCCCTCTGCGTCTAAGCCCTGCAGACTGCAATGCCACCACGGCTACGGCTGTTTCTACCCTGCTTTCCCACTGTCTTCGTGGACGAGGATGCCACCAGCAGCTTAGCCTGGCTGTGGCTGCTGATTTTGAGCGGCTCGTTATGTTCTTCCTACAACTGAAGCAAAAATAAAAGTAAAAATAAAGAAGGCTTGCTGATTTGCAGCCTGCACAGCCTGTGAGCCTTTCAAGCAACCCCGAACTTTCACTGCTGGTGCCTGCTGTCTCCTGCTGGAGGAAGGACATCTGATTCATCACCACCAAAGCCCACAGAAGATGAGTCAAGGTTATACAAATTCCATTTAGCTTGTATAATAACACTACTTGCTGTGCTGAAGACATCCTTTTCTGTTGCCATAAAGATCTCTACTGAACAAAACCCTAACCACACAGCAATGAGCAGTCTGTCACCCAGACTGGGGTTGCAGCACTTGTGCAATCTATTTGTTGGTGGTCGGGGGGTCTCAGTCCTGGGGCGGCGTGCAGCAGAGGGAAGGGGGCTGTTGAGGAAAGTGAACAAAAACGCATTGTCAGAAAAACGTCTTGGGCTTATCAGGGTGTGTGAAAAGCCTTCCAAGAGCAGTGATGATGGACACCCAAACCCTATGATGAGATAAATAAAAAGCAGAAATAACTTTGATCAAAATTTTTGATAAGATATGGGAGAAGTGCATGTGCACTTCACATTAAACTCAGCCTGTATTGATTTAAAACTCAATCCAGAATAATATTGGCAAATATTGGCAAGCTTATATTTATGACAAACAGCTAATAAAAACCAAATTCAAATAAATCCCCCAAACCCAATGCCCCAAGCCTCTTACGAGCTTTGCTCTTTTACACATCCTTTTTCCTTAGGAATCATTTTAAAGAAATATTACTTTTACAAATGGTTAGGAGACATAAATTCCTTGAAATGCTGTACTGGCTGTTGAGAGCTCTTTTTAATTTACCACCCGTGGCACAAGGTTGGAAAATGATCCCTCCCTAGGAAAGACAGTTACTATTATCACCATTTCCATTTCCTTAATATTTCAACTCTTGCTATTTCTTCTGTGAGTCTGCTGCCTGACGGTACTGAATAACTTGCACACGTGGCAGCTGAGCTGGCTCCTGTGCCAGGTCTCACGGGAAACACATTGTGAGCAAGCGTAACCCCAGCAATTTCAACAACACCTGCTTTGTCCTGAGTTACGGACACCAGGAGGTTACAAGGAAGACCTACAGCCTCTCTGTAAGGTCACCCTTACACCAATGGTGAGCTCACTGTGGGAAATAATTCATGAGTCTGCACTGTGCACTCTTCAGTGTTTCTGTCACAGCGCGAGGTGGGAGCTGAAGAACGCTCGTGGAGTGCCACAGGGCAATGCCAAGCCCGGTGTGTGTGCAAACAAACAGCAAAATATATGCGGCTGAGGGGCAGCACCTCAGTACTGCCATCCGACCGCTTGCTCGCTCGGGCGGTCTCTGGCCAGGGCATTTCCCTTGCCCTCGGTGCTTCCTTGGATGGTGCCAGCGCCCTGGGACCTGGCTGGCCTGTGGCATGGTGCAGGCGCCTGGTGCTGGTGGCTGGGGACTGGGTCTCAAATCACATTGCAGTCAGTCTTGAAAATAACCTGATGGGGGCATGCACGTGCCAGCTGAGGGGATCAAAGAAAAAGAAATGCCAGGGAAGTGTACAGAAATGTGCTCATCAGGTTTCAGAATGGTCTTATTCACTTATGGGATAGAAAAAACATTTCTCCAATGGCATCCCGACTTCCCAAGATGTCAGAAGAAGCCACACAATAGGTAAAGGAGAAAAAAAGAAGCAGAGCACCATCTGAGGACACTAAGGACATGCTGAGCCCGTGGCTGCCCAGAGGCAGGGGGCCAGACTTAGGACTGCACTGCTTCTGTGTCGTGCCTGGGCCAGAAAACGGCAGTGACCTCGCAGCCATGGCACGAGCAGAGCTGAGTGGTGCTGAGCATGCGTGCGCTCAAGGGGAGAGCTGGGGCTGGCTGCGGGCGTCGAGCAGCCCAGCACCCCTGGAAGGACGGGGCTGTTCTTGCATCCCCCATGAGCCCAAGGCCATGGTCACGGCGTGGCCGTATTCCTGCCCCGCTGAGCTCCTCACGGGTGCTCCCCGGCCCTGCCCAAACCTGGCAGTACACGCATGATGCTGAGCTCATGCAAGCTCAGGCCATCAGCATCCCCATGCGCAGGGACGCACGGTGCACTGTGACACCCTGGCAGTGCTGCACAGCTGCCTGGCCTGCACGCCAAAAACACGGGTGTGCAAGCTGCACACACACATAGACACACACATGTACGTATGCACGCTTATGTAGCGTGTCTCACGCTGCACGCTCACAAATAGGAACCTAAAATCTTAGGTTCGCGAGCTCTTACCACTACACTGTACGTATCCATCGCAAGGTCCTGAGCCTTCTTCCGAGGAGTTTGCTGGAGCAGAAGGATGGGCCAGGGAGCAACCCTGTCCCCAAACGCTGTTCTGTTGAGGGTTTTAGAAGTCCATATCAGAGCTAAATGGTCAACTACAATTGAAAACAAGGCAAATTGTTTTTGTAAAAATTTCCGAGGAAAACGAAAAGTCTGCAGCCATTATCTGGAGGGACCTCAAGGAAGGTTGCAGGTTTGCAGAATTACACAACAGGAAGCCAATAGTATTAATAGCTCTTTGGCTTTCTTCCACCACCGAGAGTCCAAGGTCTGCTGCACACATTCCTCTAGCTCAAGCAATACCTGCTGTCTTAGCACTTAACTTATTGCTGGGCTTTGGTGTTACCTGCATGTGCACACGCTGTCCTAGGTAACTTTGCCTGTATTAGCATGGTGAGAGGGAGGGAGGTTGTACTCCGCTGGAAACACCTGCTTCCTGCCTGCTGAGTGTCGTGCAGTCCTACAGCAGTCTTAAAAATACCCAACAACCTAAATCACCAAAAATATTGTAAAACACATCTAGGGTAGGGAAACACTTCTACTTTCATAACATGTCACCTCATAGCATGCCACACCACTAATTTATGTGCCCAGCACTGGAAATGCCCCTCTCTCATTTGACATAAAGGGGGCAGAAGAGGCAGAGGGATCAAGGCCCACAGAAGAGGGAGGGGATGAGCCAGAGGACCCCAAACACAGACCCAGCCCAGAGGTTTTGGTACCCAGGGCAGCCCATACTCATCACTTTATCAGCCTTCTTTGAGACGGATCAGCAGTCCCCGGTGACTCTCCCTTCTTTGTGCAGAGTGGCAGGTGGTGAGGCCATTTCGGTTTGTCTCACACAAAAGAAACAAACACAGGGCAGTTATCTCGCTGGAAGGGGTCCCCAGGTGACAGCACGTTCCCGTGGGATGGCGAGGGGGCCGGCTGCGCGCCCCCACCCCGGCTGCCTCCCACTCGAACGAGTGTTTTTCCATGCAGCAGGTCGGCCGAGCGTTATCCGTCAGTGAGGCATCCCTTGCTGTCACTGGTGACAATACTCGGTCTGACTGCACCTGCTGCAGCCCCCGATTAGATTGTGTTTAATGTCAGGCTGTTTGGGGAGATTATGAGCAGTTCGTGGGCATCGGCTCCTCCAGCATGTGCACGCATTGTCTGCGGGCCTAATCCACTGCTTCAGACCTGGAGTATCTTGCCTCTTTGTCCGTCCTCCTCTCAGAAACTGCTGCCTCAGAAGTTACACTCCCACGCAGCCGCTGCTCCCACCAGCACCTGCCCACATCCCAGGGCTTCGTTGTGCCTGGGGCCTGGCGGTGCTGCTGCTGTCCCGGCACTGCCTCCTCATCCCCCTCCAAGGTCCTGGTCCCCCAGCGGGACCTCCTTCACACAGCTTCCGAGCGTAACCGAAGTTTGCAGAAGCACTCCCGCCACAGCACGGCCTCACCACCCCCACGCTGGAAGTCTGCATCCTCTCGAGGAGGAAGGAGGAACCGGCGGCCCCCGGGGCCGGAGCGCGGCTCCGCAGGGGAGCGTTGACACCTGGCGGCTGGCGCGGCCAAGTGCCCAGGTGGCCACCGGCGGGCCCGGGGCCGCTCCCGGGCTGCGCCAGAGGAACCCGAGCAATGGCACAAAACCACTAAAGAAAATATCAGAGCTTTACTGGCATTAACCGTGTGTTGTCCCGTGTGTTCGTGGGCGAGGGAGGGACAACAGAAACAGCGCTTCTGTCGGCGAGTCTTTAAGGAGCCGTCCTCAGCCTCTGCAGGCGCGCTGTCTGCGTTCAACAAGTGCGCACGCAGATTGGAGCCTTAGGCGTCAAGAAGCCCACATCTAGGAGTGAATAGCTAATGACAAAAATATTGCTGTCGGCTTCCTTCATGACAAAAAGTATCATTTGTTCCTTTTGAGCTACTGTGCTACATTTTCCATAAATAATCTTACCTGCAGTGTTCCTACATCAACCGAAGGAAAACCTGCCAGTCTCACGGGCAACAAACTGCATTAACGAACTGAAGTCCTGATCCTGAGCCCAACCGCACGGGCTGGCCAATGTCATGCAATTCGATCAGCGCCACTTTCAGAACAGGGTGGCTGCAATGGTCCCTGGGAGGGCAAAACACATGGATCCTACTAGCACATTAAAAGCAAAGAAAAGAGAGTTATATGACTCCTTTGTCCTGTTAGGAATCCATGTGTATCCTCATCCACCTAGGGACAATGTGAAATTTCAGGATCTGTTTGTAGAAAATCCTTCTGACATGAGAAAGGCTTTGAACTTGTTCTTTCATTTGTACCACACCTTCCTCCTCCTTCAAAGGCTCCGAGACAAACTTAACTTGCTTCATCAACAGGCGCCCAGGCTGAAGGCTCTTGAATTCCAAAGACAGACAGAGAATGGCCAGCATTAGAAATAGACCAGGTGAAGGGCATTGCTAATGAAGGGATTAGAGCTCAAATGGGGAGGTAGAGCACAAGCTTCCCAGGATCCCATCACCCTAGATGAGTCCTGCACCTCTGTGTTCAGGTTACACGTGTGCAAGAGTGCCTACGCCACGAGACAGACCCTTGTGGGCCTCCTGGATGCCATCTGCAGGGCCTGAGGTGGAAGAGGAAGAGATTTCCCTCAATGTCCCTGGCCAGCAAGAGCTGGTGCCAGGTCAGAACAACCTCTCCACAAAAGGGGATGAGCCTCACAGCCAAACGCATGGAGTCTCCTCTGGCATGTTGCACGGAGCAATGACTTTGAGCCTAACTGATGCTTCAGGGGGAGTATGAAGCCAAAAAGTAACTTGTTGAAATCATACTGAAAATTAAAAAGCCGAATAAAAAATTGCTATGAAAACACACAGACTGTGAGATGGTCTATTGAGCTCCTACCCCAAAGGTTCAACCATCTGTCAGGCTTGCAGCACTCACCCTCACAGTAAAACGGGGACAAAAACCACCTATGAGAGGCTTTGGAGGCGGGGGGCTGTCAGGGAGAGCACGGCCGGGGTCCGTGCTGGGGGTTCACCCAAGCCAGGTGCTGCCTGCGCCCACAGGCACTGACCCACAAGCCCCACAAGCAGTGGGCAGAAGCAGGGCTTTTGGCAGGGTTTGCTATGAACCTCTTGTCATGTTGGAAGAGAAAATAAACTCACCACCCTTCCCTTACCCTTTTGTCCACTAAAGATTAGTAGAAATTATTCTGCTAGCAAGTTATTGGCTTGTGATAATAATAGAAGGGTAAACAGCAAAACCTGATTTAAGCTCTGGTTAGGCTGTCGCACTGACAAGACAAGTGCAAATGCCTCGATATAATCTTTGCAAGCAGAGAAATTGGTTTGACCCATTTTGAAAGCCTCTGTCTGCCATCCTTTTATGGGAACAATACAAATAATTATACAGGCCTGGTATGCAAGAAATAGTTTGGTTTCAGATAAGGGAAAAATTTACATTTTGCACTACATGAATACAAATAATAATCCAGGTAGCAAAGAAAACTGCTCAGCATCATCACTCTGCTCACTACATTTTTTATTGCTTCTTTTCTTAGAGTTGTCCAAAAACATCCATCTTACATAATTAAAATAAATTCCAGCTTGTGATACATCAAAATTCTAATTATACCTTTTAAACCTTATTAATACCGTAGCTTGGACATCTTCAGATCTAGGAGGCAGATGGAGTTTAACAGGAAATATTACATCAACAGATGCCACTACCTAGTTGTCTTTGTTCAGTCTAGGAATAAATTGAAGGGTAAGGCATGGAAACATGTTTTCTTATAGGGCCACCATCTGCTAATTTGAGAAGCTGCTATCACTGATGACTCAGTATCATTTGTGTTTGTAAAAGTATTACTAATATAATTCTCAAGATAGCTATTATTATATATTAACTTTATCATAACAATTGATTAACACCAAGATGACTGCTGTAAGAAAGTATTGCAATAAGAAAAATGGATGGGTCTAAAAGTAAAATAACTTTGAGCAGAATTAATTGAGAAAGGGCACTTATTTCTCATGGGGATCTTCAGAAAACAAACTTTTTTTTTTCTTCCTTTTTTTTTTTTTCTATCGTATTCTGTTAGGAAAGGAAAATTTAGAACTTCCAGCCTGAGCTTCCAGGAGGGAACCCAAACACATATTTGATTTTGAGCTGGCAGACAGATAATGAAGTAGCTTTAAATCATCACCTTTGCTTTCCATTGCACTCTGTGTGCACCAAGTACATGCACCAGTCTTCCTGTCTTCAGGAATTCTGTTCAAAGAACAAAAGGAAAGAAAAAGAGATGCCCTGATAGGCTCAAGCTTTTTTATTTTTTTCCCCAAAAAACTTCTGAGTGGGGAATGTTACTAAAGCTGACAGTGCTCTGCAAAGTTTTGGCTTCAGTGAATCTGTCAAAGGGAGTCAAAGAAAGGGAGAAAGGGCTGACTGGAAAAAAACAAACAAACAAACAAACCCTCCAGTTCACCATATAATGCTTGTATTTGGGAAACCAAGCATTGAATTTATTTTCAGCTTTAAAACATCCATTTCAAAATAAACATTTGTTTTTTCTTGGCAAACTTGTTTGTGGCAACTTAAGCAGCCACCTCCTCAGACCTCTTCTTTGAAAGGATGATGGTTTATAGAAGTCTGTGCTGATTTCATGATGTACCTGGTAGAATTATTTCATTTCAGTACAGTGCAGAGTCTAAATAAGTGAATGTGTCATTTCCTTCTGATTTCCTTGCCAAGGGCGACAGGTGTGGCAGGACACGGCCCTGGCCTCACGTTGGGCAGGCGAGCTCCTGACAGGACTCTGCCCGCACCAGCAGCCGTGCGCATGTGTCTGCTCACCTGCTACAGAGCGCGGGGCTGCACCCGTTAACCAGCTGTGAATTCAGTCCAGTAAAAGATCGTATGCTTGCAGGGACGCAGCAGTATATGTTCTGTTAAAAGAGAGGGCCTGTTGCAACCGCACACAACAAAAGCAGCTCCTGCCTCAGCAACGTTACGCGGGCCACCCGGTCCCGGCACCCCAAGGCCCTGGCTGGCATTCTGAGACAGCACCGCATCCACAGACCTCTGCTCCATGGCACTTAGCAGAGCTGGAAAGAGAATTATTGCTTTCGGTGTACAATTAGAATATCAGAATAATTTCACAATTGAAATTATTCCCCTGTGAAGCAAATTATATTGCGTGATCCAAATCTGGGGACCAAAATCTGCTAGAACAGTTTTGCAGCACAGCAAAGCCAAGAGCGCTATCTTAAGGTAACATGTAGCAGTGTTTAATTTATCTACCACGCAAGGTATCTGCATCTATTTGCATTTTAAGTTGTAGGAATATTTAGATGTCAATTGCTCTTAAGAATAGTGGGATATTAAATTATACATTCCTATACATATACATATATACATATAATTTTGGAACCAGCAAAGTAACCAGTTTCAACTTCAGTAAAAGAGTCTGAATTTGTCTGATTTATTGGTATGGTTTAGGGAAGTGTTTTAATAGTAATAACTTTCTCACATGAGAGCTAAAATAAAAAGGCTGTATGCTAAGTAGATATTGCACTCTGCGATTTTTTTTTTTTTTCCCCAACCCAGAGAATGACTGGCTTCACAAACAGCTGCAAAGTTGAAGGGAAGCCAAAAAAGCAGAAATTCAGCTGAGAAACATCAGTCAAAAGCTAGAGGCCAAGTTTAGAAGACCACCAGGGAAAGAAAACTCACGGATCCAGACAAATCACATGGCTTAATTTACTGTAGATTTTCTGCTGCTAAAGATCTGAGCTGAATATACCAAAATCAGAAGCATCAAACACCTGATTATCTATTCTCTTTATGTGAGGCAATGTTATGGTTGAGGGAGGATCTAAGGAATAAGGTCCAAATGAGCTGCGACCCCTGCCAGCCACCCACGACCCAAAGGTTAGTGACTGTTCCTGCTTCAGCCGCGTGCTCCCCTTACACAGGGCTAAGGGACTGAAGGAAGACCACAAGCACAACAAACTTCTTCAGCCCAAGCTTACACAGCCAAGTCCCGTGGGAAAATTAGAGTTCTGAATCATGTTCACTGTCATTCGTTGTGAAAATAAACGGCAACACAGAGTTTAATAAACACTAAACATTAAACAAACTGGGAAGTTTTGTAACTATCCAATGGTTGCAGAGCAGTGTAGATAAAGAGCTTCTCCTCCAGACCAGCCCTAGAGCGGGGGGCTGTGCTGCCAACCATCCATGCTTACACCAGGACAGACGATGACGTACACGCTCCCAGGCAGGAATTTGAATGTAGTCCCTGCAGTGCGAGCCCAACGTGTTGGGTTCACAGAGTCTTGGCTGGAGAAATAATTTCAAAAGGAACTTGGAAACTCACAGGGTAACCAGATCCACTGGGGCTTCTCAAAAGGAACTGTGCTGGTTCTTGCTAAAACCAACGAATGCAGGCAGCAGTGACAGGCCTGAGTGCACAGGTTTGGGTTCTGTAAAAGGATATCGACTCCAAATCACTTTGGCTCATTGGGTACAACGGTTCATGACTCAATTAGCTCTGTGTACTTGAATGAGCACTTATTTCACTCATGTTCTTCTGTAATTTATGCAATTCTGCAGGCATTTTTCTCCCCCTGTGTTTGACAAAAGCTAGAGCCTTGCAAGCGTGTGAGTTACAGCACTTGTAATTTTTGTGCTTCTGATGTCCTGTAGCACACGACAGCATTTACAGAGGGGAACCCATTTACAGAGGGGAACCGCTGAGTACCTGTTTCCCCACCATTCCTGCAGGCCTCTTTTGGAGAGGCACAGTGCGGACACCTGCTGCAGCTCGCTGATAAGGCCTCTGCTTTTCAGCAGCGTTAGTAGCATTCATACCTTTAACATCATTCATTAGTTTTGATTCCTTCTGAGCAGTCTGTGTCAATAAGTAAAATTTGGTTTAAAATATTTGGGAGACTATAAAAAGGATTTATTTTCAACTCGCCAGTTCAACACAGATTTCTTGTGGTTTCAGTATTGCTCTGTCAGGACAAGCAGTGCCTCACAGAGAGCAGTAAATAACTTTGTAATTCAACCACTGTAGCATTTATTTATTTATTTATTGCCAGTTCCCTTGCCTGAAAATCTTTCAGTACAGCACTGTGGCAGTTTTTATTTTCCTTCAGGTATTTGACAAAGCCAACATTGCAGCTCTGCATTCCCGAACAGAAGGAATTCTCTTTACCTCACCTCTGCACAATAACGATTTTCCCCAGGAGGGGCACTATCGCACAACCTTTATGCAGGTTACTTGTATCACAGGAGTTCCTAAGTTTTTTTTTTTTTTTTTTTCCTCTAGAGAGTATCACTGACAAAAGCATTTGCAAGCAGCACTCTCAGCAGTATCACTGCCAAGACATTAACAGCGCGTGGTTGAATGTGGCCCAGATTCCACTTCAAAAATGTACCTGACTCCAGATGCATTGATCTGCTTTGTTAGGTGCATGACACATACCACACAGAGAGGAACACAAGTACACATGGGCATTTATTATGTGGTAGGACAACAGGAGGGACCAGGCTGCCATCAGCAAGTCCAGGAGCTGCGCTGGACCATGCACGCACCTGAACTGGGAACACTTGTTGCACAACCACAGTTCACAACCCAAGCTGTACATATCCATACCTACTTTTAAGGACTCTATAGAAGATCTGCCAGAAATCTTGAACTCCTTATACGACACCTTATCTCCCTGCAAGACTTTAGGTGAACGTAATCGTGTAAGAGCTTGTTTGGCTGACACTGGACATTAGGGCACATGGCAGACATACAAGAAATACTGATTCACATTTCCTAGATATGCTGGCAAAAAGACAATTTCATCTTCCTGTAAGTGTCAGAAACACACTGTGGCAACAATCACAAAAGAACAACATGCATTGTAACACTAAGTTGTACCACAGATGTACAGTGCAATGACCGCATTTTTAACACCCTCTCAGAGTATGGCAAAGATTATGCCACACTCACAGCAAAATCCAGTGCTACGGATTTAGAAACAGAGCAAGCAAATGGCCTGCTCCCGTACATCTCATCAGAGGAAAGTGTGTTTTAACACCAGAGGGGGATGCTGCATTACAACCAGAATCATGCCAGAGGACAGCATGACAGAAATTAGCAGGGGGGCTTCCACTGCAGTGTGCAGTCAGTCCTACCTCTGTTTTAAACCCACTCCACCTTTAACCAGCAAACTACCAATGTGATTGCAATGTAGTGTGCAAACAGATGCAGTACTGTACCTGCTAGGCCAGGTGAATGGCTTGGCATGAAGCGCAGCTATTTTCTGATTAAAATGAGTCCATTATTTCAATTACAACCAGAGCTGATAATCTAATGGATGCTCAAAATAAAATGATTTCTTCTTTGCAGCTGCAGTGTTGAAACAGTCTGCAGTGTATGCAGAGTCTGCATATCACTAAGGCATAAAGCAAAACCCACAAACCTTTGAGAATCAGCAAGTCAACATCTTATGGTTACTTTGCACTTCCTTGAAAGACAGCAATGGTTCTGAGAGGACAAAAAGCACAAAACATATTTGGTACTTTATATGACATTCTCAAAACAGTTCTTAAAAATTACTGGACCATTCCCCCGGTCAGTCCTGTGAGGCAGGTATTGTGGATACTGCTGGCATTAAACAGAAGGGAAGGGAAAGGAGAAAAGCAAAGACATTAAGATAGGAAATGAACAGAGAAGAATCCTGAGATCAGTTTAAATATCTATAGTGCTGAAAAATAGCATGTTTAGAGAGGAATTCACCTGAGCAGTGTTAGCCCCTTAGAGGTCAGGCATCTCTAGGCTGCCTGGTCATAATCAATAGGAGGCGCCTGCCTCTGCAGGAAAAGGCGTGCTGCCCTACAGCACACACCCAGTATGCATCTATTACAGGATGGCAGGACAGAATGCAAGAAAGTAGAGCTGCCTAACATTTAGGGAGGTGAAATAAGTCCTAACAATCAAGTTACATGACTAGAGAGCCTACAAACCATATCTGAGCTGTTTTAACCTCCGTCCTTCTGTATAGTGAAATCGCTTGCACAACAGGTTGAAGACTTTTCATTCTAATTTCAATTGACTCCAAAAAATGAAAGCAGAGTGCTGGCAAAATGGATTTCTATCTAAAAAAAAAAAGATGAGGAAGTCCTAGTCATTTCCTCCTGCACTTGCTGTAGCACTTTGAGTGATGAAAGTACGTGTGGAGGCTGGTTGATGTGGGAACACAAAGCCCACGTGAACCACGTGCTCCCGTTCATCGTGCATGCCAGCAGAAATGACGGGAGACAGCATTTCTAATTAGCTTTTAAACTAAGCCTGGTATGACTAAATTGCAGCAGTGGTACCTTAGAAATTTAGTAACTGCTTAATTTCCATAACATTAGGGTGTTCTTATTATTCCATTCCTAGATAATTGCAATTACTAAACTTAAAGATGAGCAAACTAAAAAAAAAAAAAGGAAAAAAAGACACCTCCAAACCCTCCTCCCACACCTGGTGCCCTAAAACCTCTCTCTAATTCATAGCAAACACCTTGGATGTCAAAAGGTAACATTCCATAAAGTGAATAGATCTTACTCTGAATTAAAATTCTGTGCAAGGAGGGAGTAATAATGAAAAGTATTATACTTACGGAAGTCAGGAACATACGTCAAGATGCACATAGCCCTAAGGATTAATGGATGACAGAGCTGCCAAAGCTTCTAATTAGCTGACACAGAATGGGGGAAAAGAGTCGATGCATGAACAAAAGCAACATCTACAGAGACAGAAAAACTGCCTTGAAAACTGCTGGTGAGGAGCTACACGGTGCAGATGGTCTTCTGCAGCCAATGAGACGATTTAAGGACACGCAAGGTAAAAAATTGTTTTACTGAGGTGGTAACTTGCAGAGCTTTATGTAGATATAGAAGGCAAATTCACTCATACCATTTCTGTGGAAGGTCAAGATAGTTCTCCATTTCAATATGAAGAGTGCCTTGATTAGACTACAAAAGGCAGTGGCTTCAGCAGTTCAAAAGGTGGCCCTGTTCAAACACCTCCTGCCAGTAAAGCAGTTGCCTTTTGAGAAAAATAACTGTGTCTCATCCCAGGCAAAGAGAACATGAAAAATTCCATTAGGTCAACACTCTATGTGATGTAAACTGAGGATAACATTTTACTCACTGCATTCAGCTATTTTCTTCCCACAGTCTCAACATCAGGTATGAAGTTAACTGGTTTCCCTGGGCTCTGGTGTCAAGTGGTGCAATCCAGGAACACCAGCTGACGACCTCTGCCACCAGAAGGCTTCAGGTCTCAGCTGTGCCAAAATGAGATCCCAGCATTACTTCAGTCAGTACTTCTGACCAGGGGCAACCTGAGTTCCAAAGGGTATTCTGCTCATCTGGTGCTGCCACGATGTAACCGCTGCTCTGACATTCTCACTGCATGCGATAAACGGGTAAAAGTACCCTAGGAGAGGTTTATGCAGAAGCGTAAAACCCTTCCTACTAAACCTATCAACCGCATCACAATTTCAGAGTGCTATTCAGAAACACTTTAGAAGAGAAATCTTCCATCCTACAGACCTCATACGAAGTGGAGAAAAGAGAAAACAGACTGACAGAGAAAGATGCTCGTACAGGACGGTACAAAATATCTTACTGCTTGTGCGGTGCGGATCTCCTCTGGCGATTTGCCACCACACAGCAACACACAAGAGGCTGCTTAACCAAGGGCAGCGGCAGCTGGTGCAGCGTCATGTCCCAGCTCTGCCTTCTGGGCTCACAGATGAGCACAGCCAGCATAGTAAGCAAAGGCCAAGGACGTGAAATTCAGAATGCCAAACCAAATGAATCTCAAGCCATCACTGTTGGAGAGCTCTTTATAAGCCTCTCATGTTCCCCTACTTCCATCACTTGCTAAAAACAGGATCACTCTCTGAAGTTCAGTGCTGCATTAACAATAACTTCTTACATTCATATTAGCCTCTCAGCGCAGAGTGGGTAGGGAACGGAAAAAGAGCATTGGCCTTTCTGAAGGTGTGAACTTCTCCTTTGCCAGACAAGCCTGAGCTTATTTAGACTACCTTCAAGCCTGTCTTCCAAACCTATTCAACTCTGGAAAAAAAGAAACCAACACCAGTATGTCACACAAAAATCTATAGATAAAGCAGCTGGCAAACTATCTCAGCCCAGCAGATAATTCAAGATAAAAATAAGTATTACCCTCACACAATCACCCTTCAGGAAAAAAAGCAAGGCAGTTAGCTCAGATAGGGCATCACAACCAGAGACAGCTTTAACAAATGCCTAGGTAGGTTTAGTAATCTATTTTAATCCTACTGACTTCACTGAGATTTAAATGTTGGCTCATTTATACATGCTTAACTTTTAAAGTGCTTTGCTGGATAGGGGCCAAAAGGAAACACATGCCTCTTACAGCTCGTCCGTAAGCAGTGGAATGTTTCACCCTTAACACCAACGACCAGAACAGTTAAAGCAGGTCCAAAAGGCAGCAATACATCGAGAAAATGTGTTTCCATCACCACTCCCTTCTGAAGTAGGGCTCAGACAATAAAGATCTTCCCCACAGACCCTACCTACTGTCGCAGGTCCTTTGTCAGACGACGTGCAGAGGTCTCCTCCCAACCTCTACAATCCCGTGACCTTCTCTTTACCACGTTCAAGCACAGTTACCTTTCAAGCATCTTAGGTATTGATCTCGAAAGGTTAATCAGTTCCTACTGTGGGTTGGCAAAGCCTGTACCATCAGGCCACGTACTAAACTTGGGACTACTCCACGTATAGGACAGCCCTGCAGTAGCAGGCAGCCCCCAGGAGGCCGGCTGCCCACCGCCAGCTTTAAGCCGTGCCCCGAGACAGCTCCTCAGGGCCGGCACTGCCGCTCCCGGGAGCCCGTCCCGTGTCACCAAGGTCGGAGCACACCTGCAAACGAGCACGAAAATACAGCCAGTGAGTTCTTTGCCTTCTAGACAGCTTTTAAGGTTTAAAAACGACTTTACCTACATTTCTCACGAAAATGGACAAAATACTGCTGAAACTAGTTGGGATGTCTCTGTGAGGTGATGGAAAAATATCACCTCGGCTTAGCCAGCAGGCAGGTTGAGATAGCAGAAGCTAGAAAGCATAGAAATATGCAAAAAAAATCCTCTACCACTAAGTGCATAGTTTGAGAAACATGTACAGGACCACGGTGCAGGTGTGCTCAACCTGAGTTGAAGCTCACAAATCAGATTTGCACTTCTTGTTAAGAAAAAGAAACTTTTTCTACAAAATGCATTTTTAATGGAGTTTTGTTGACTTTCTTTTGTTGTTTTTAAATTGGAAGAAGTAGGACAATACAGCATCTACATATGCACAGATACATCTTGTGGACAACAGCTTATTTCAAGAATAAGAAATAAAATAAGTTTTCATAGTAATTAGAAAATTGTGGCAACGTATCGACTAAATATTACAGTACTGGAACATTTCTCAAACTATACTTTCAATTTATAAGTCAATTACACAGGATAATTAACACAGGTACATCTCAATCCTCAATAAATAGGTCACTATTTAATACCCTCCAAAAGAGGCATCAGAAACTCAAGCTCATTTGCAGATTACCTCAAGCATGGCTGTCATTTTGGAAATAACTACATTAATTTCCACATACATATATCCACTTTTCAGTGCAAATTAATTTGAAGATCAGCAGATCTAGTTAACAACGCTGTCAGTACTCCAGACAGAGACGTGTTAGGAGCAAGCAGAGCCCTCCCTCAGCATCCAGCCAACACGCCAGAGGATCACACCAGAAGGCGCTGTTCTCAACTGAGGGTTTAAGCTGGTTTGTCCATCACATCAACGAGAACAAAATTTTCAACTTTGTTTTGCTACCTACTTAATTTTTCTAAAGTAAAGTATTACTTCATGATGAGGGTCCTAATTAAAGCAATACTGCTTATCAGTGTTATCAAGGCAGGACAGACTGCTGCCTGTATCTGAAACCTCTCTTTAACGATAATTACCTCACACCCTCATATTTTCGTGCTTTCAAAGTATGAAGTCTTTTAAAAACCTAAAAAAACCCCATCAAAACCTTTTAAAAAACAACAAAAAAAACTTTTAAAAACACCAATTTTCTCGCAGTCTTCCCCAAATACACATAGGCAGGTAACAGATTTCAAGGTATTCTAAAACAAAACATTAAAAAAAAAGTGTTGTTTTGATCAAACTATTCAACCTGAATAAGCAAAACAGTTCAGTAAGCAAAACTGTCCTTTCCTGGACACAGATCAAAAGAATCTGTGTTATCTAAAAAGGTAACAGCTAGTCCAGACTAGTTCCATCTGTTCTTTTTGGTCAATGAAGTAATAAAGCACCATATGGAAGTAGCTCATTTGCCTTTTAGTACAGGATCACCTGCCTTCTGAAGGTGCCTAAGCCTCTGCATTGCTTAGGAAAGTTATGGGCTTTAAACGCTAAAGGCCCTGGAAGCCTAGCTTGCTTTGGGCGTCTAGTCCATGGAGAGATTAACTCCACCTTTAAGCTCCAAAGCAAATGCATACATATAGAGGCTGCAGGGAAATAGGCAACATCTCGGGCCCTGACTCGAAGCCAGTGGCTCTCACCTTCTGCAGACTGCATTTGAAGTAGCTTTACACGTTTTATATGTTTGTGTATGCTGGAGTCGTAAACTTGGGTTTTCATAGGTACTGGTTAGACTTTTCCTTTAGCCTTTTTATTTGAAAGAATACGAATTCATTTGGCCCAGAAAATATTTGAGTAGTTCTTTGGTTGTTTGTTCTTTTAAAATCACCACAAGAAAAACAACGGCTGATATCCAGAAACACCATCCCTCTACTTCAGCCTGAAGAACTTCAAAGTTTTCACTCATCTCGCCCATTCACTTTCAGCCTTGAGCACATCTTACTGCAGGACTACCTATACAATACTTTGTTTATGATGAACAGGTACTTTTTTCCCCTCACATTTCCATTTAGTGTTCTTCCAGAACAGAAAAAGACCACCTTTCCAGTGACTAGCTCAGTAAAAATCTTGTGTGATATGAGACAAAAATTATCCTGAGAACAATCCACCACAGTAAGAATCTGATTTTGCTCCCTCTGATTATTTGTAAGCTAGTACTCTCTCTCTCAAAGCGATGTTAGTTTATTAGCTCAGTTCCTCTTCCCATCCTCACCTTTTGCTTTCCTCGCACATCTCAGCATCTGTCAGTTTCTGCCAAGCACTGGCAGAAACGTACATGCAAAATGCAGTAAATGCTGATTATTAGCTAGATCCAAAGGACAGGAATGTCAATGATTGATTCTAATACATACACGAGGAAAAGAAACTGGAGTCTTCAAGGAGACATTCTTAACACTGCATATTAAAACACCACATCTTCACTTCTGTAAAAGCTCCCCCTTTGTTCAGTTCATTTACTTCAGGTGTCACCTTATATACTCAACAGCAGGTTGTTACAATGTATTAACACATAAAACTTTATTCTAATGCAGTATGTAAAAAGAAATCCTTGGATACTAGATAACTGAAAGGTGGAAGAAAGAAAAATATTACTTATCATTTGGGGGGGCTAATGGATTTTTTAAAATCACATTAAATCATAGAGAACATGGAAATTCATTTTCCTGCTTAAGTCTGTCAACATTTTTCCCACTAACAGCTAGGCATGGGTTATTTCTTTTTTTTTTTTTTGTACAGGATGAGCAGATTCTCTCTAAAAAACAGAGGATTTATGAAGCATATATTTACAGCAAATCTTATAACTCCAGAAGGTACTGGAGGAGAAGCAGCTGGGAAGTTCCAAGGCTCTACTATCAAGAGAAACTCTGACATGATAACCAGGCTTATATGTATTCTGCATCTGAAATAGGAAGTTTCCTGCCAGAGATGCATGGTTGCCCATGTTCATTAGTTGCCTGACAGCCAGATCGTGAAATATGAAACTGAGTTTTTTTTTTTTTTTTTTTTTTTTTGCGCATGTATCAAGCTTCTAATGGTAGGACAAAAAACAAAAATCATGCCTTTTCATTCCTAAATCTATCAGTCCAGTTTTGTTTCCTTAGATCTGAGAAGTTTTCCCTGAGAGCAATATGAACCAACACACATCAAATCCTCATTCCCAATACCACCTCTAAACTCCCCAGTCCCTTTGGCTCAAATTCCCCAAAATCCAGAAGATGGATAGGCAGTGTGGAAAGTCTCCTATCCAAAGATGATACCTGGTCTAGTCTGAAGACATCACAGCTACTGTTGCTTAGAGAACCTGAGGCTGTCAGAAAGGAGGAATTCCAGTTCAACAGTATCGTCTGTAGTCTCTACTGGCACATTACTTTTTTGTGCAGGGGATGAGTAATTCTGTACTTCATGTCTTGAAGCTAATATTCTTGAAGTCCCATTGCAAGAACATGCCTCCGGTTGTCTAATGCTGTCTGAGCAAGTATGGTTTCCGTGGTAAATGCCTGGGCAGGAATTTGGTTGGCAGTGACTAGGGAAGTAGTATTTAGTTGCCACTGGACTTGATTCTACTTGATTGTGAAAAGGATTATTAGTCACACAACAGGTCTGGAGACAGTTATTTTTGAATCCATGATGGAGGCCTAATTTAGCAATAAGGGGCTTCCCAACGTTGACTTCCTTTCTTTCATCCATTGTATCTTCTATTCCTGGATATTCATAGTGCAAACAAACCGTGAAGATCAAGTGTTCCTACAAAACAGAACAGAGAGGGGGGGAAAAATTATACTTCTTTAAATATGCCAAATAGGAAACATTTCAAGAAGCATAATCTACTAATGGAGGAGACCAATCTATTTTAGGAGCTAAAGCCATATATTAGTCAAGACTTAACCACATTAGCTACATGCATGCTGCTTGAAAGGTGGAGGTTCTTGACTGATGTGTTAATATTCTTAAGAACTCTGTGGGATTACAAAAAAGGAATCTACTCATCATAAAGCTTTTCCTGCAAACTCTGCTTCCATCCATGGAAACTATCAGATATATTCAGAGGCCTCTTACTCTAATATACTTTTCTTAGTCTTTTTAAGACTATTTTCCCCATTTTCCTCTTTGACCCACATGAAAGACACTAGCTGCTTCTATTACACACATCATTCTCATAGTTCTTTGGACTAATCACCATATTATGAAGTAGTCATACTTCATGCTAATTCAAGGTTCGGTTTCCCTCTACTGCTTCAAATTCCACTTAAAATTTAGGTAAACCAGATCAGATGTCCCTGTACATGACATGCAAACAGGATTTCTCAATGATAACCAGGATTATACATATTCTGCATCTGAAATAAGAAGTTTCCTGCCAGAGATGCATGCTTGCCCGCGCTCATTTGTTGCCTGATGGCAACTAATCTGGATGCCCAAGATATGCTGCAGGCCAGAAAGTTTTATTTTCTGTTGTTGCAGGGAAACACGACAACAAGAAACCTCCCGTTGCCCACTCCCCCGAACATTTTAGAGAACAGAGTAAAATTAAACTCTGTCCCCTTTACTGGCTGAGGATACCTCAGAACTTTACTGAAGACCTCCTCATCTGCTTAATACTTGCTCACCTGATAGTCTTTATTTCTAGAAGCATTTTTATTACAACACCTGCCAAAAGCATTTAAGAAAAGATACCTAGCCATGTCCAGATGAGATGTTCATAACACAAAGATATAAAAGATAAACTTAACAGTGCCACAGTATGCTGAAGTGAGAACCTTTCAAAAACCTCATCCAAGAACACAACTTGGAATGGAAATAAGTAACGTTTTTATCTCCTTCTAATAACTGTAAGATGAAGCTCTGTTTCAGGTCACACTCTTACTGTACTACAAGGCATAGGAACATTTCCACAACGTGCACAAGGTGATGTTCACAGAAATAATCATCTTGTCAAAGCTCAGTACAAGCCTAGAAAATACAAAGTGCCTTGCACAATGGCATCGGGATTGCATATGCATTGATTCTCTGGCTTTTATTTTACAGCTAAAGAACTAGTCACTAAGTGTTGCTGTTAGTCATTTTCCCTTATAAGTAACTGGGATTTAGATCTGATATGTTGCGTATGTCTCCAGAACCTGTTACCTACCATGCAAACAATACGCAGCCAACTCAACAGAACTGCAAAGCAACATGATTAATCTATGCTATCTGAACAAACCTGTGAGGAACAATTTATATTAACCTTTAGTTTTTGCAGTGAACTTAGCCTGGTGTAGAGGCAGTGTTTGGGAAGGTCCTTTGATACTAAATAGCTTCCAGTTTCCTCGGGAGTTCCTTTATTGGCCTCTTTAGGATCCACATCCAGGTCCTATTGCAAGAAAGAAATGAGAACTCAGCTGAAGGTACAAAAGTTGTAGATCATATAACAGTTAGGAGCATTTATTTTTATAAAGTCAGCATTTGCTTCTTCTTAAAAGGAAAGAAAACACCCATCTTGGATTACTTGCAAAAGCTGCTGAAACCACTATTAGTCACAGGCAGAAGAGGTTATTTGTTTAGGTTACCCTCTTCTGCTGACGATTCCTTTGAAATCTGCTGAAGTACAGTACCATAACAGCAATTTTGTGGGCTACAGAGACACATCTTTATGCACATTAACTGAAATAATTTCTTCACAAAGCATCAAAAGTGTCCTGTTTATTAAACATCAGAAAAGGTTTCCTGCACCTAAGGAACTTCCAGTTTTGTCCTTCACCTTACTGCACTGAGCTGAGTAACACCAACGGAACCAGAAAGATCACCCAGGTGTAAAGAAAACACTAAATTCTAAGAAACCTTGTACTGCAAGGTAGACATGCTGTAGGCCCCAAAAGGAGCTATTGACATTTAACTCATTTAATTAAATATAACTACCTAATATTATAATGACAATAAAAAGGCAACTTTGAAAAAGATGACCACATATGAAAATACATAAAAATGTGTCACTGTATATGTACAGAGACAGTCATGTAAGCACCTGGTTTCAATATTTTAGATTCACTTTATTACAAAAGGTGCAGTTTGACATGGACAGACCTGACAGTTTTCAACTTCAGTGGAGGAAGATCACACCGAGACACCTACGGGAAGCACTTACAAGTGCGAAGTCTGTAACGTAGGCTCTGCAAACTACTATTTCAGGTGGCTTCTTTACTATTCGCGTGTAGATTATCATGACATTGGAAAACTCGGCTGCAAACCCCAACTGAATCTGAACACCACATTTGAATTCGAGATACATACTTTCTGGAAGCTCTGCAAGTAAATAACACATCATTACATTCTAAATAAGAATATGTATTTTCTATTATTACTCTTTGGGAATATTAAAAACCTTTAGAAGATACAGACCTTCTCCTTGTGTACTCCCTCTACCTATCGCTTTCATATCTTCTTTCCAATCTTCCAATTCCAAGGTTTCTTTCAAATCACCATGCAACTAGCAAGGCAACATCTAATGCTACTAAGATATAGAATACTGACCCAAGAATATGTTTACGTATCTGTAATCAAATCAGTAAGGTTAATACAGTATCCTATATTCAAGAGACACAGAGATAGCTTTATAATAAACTTTGAACGTGACAGCACAATAAATTTCAGGTTCACAACACAAACATTTATAACATCAGAACACACTAATGAACATCAAGATACGAACTTGAATTTCTTCAATTTCTATTCAGAAGTATGGCTTATGGACTAGAGATTATAAAGGATAATTAAATCCTCCTCTTATTTTTGAGGGAACTATTTTAGTTCAAGTGATGTAACATCCTAATATGACATTCCCACCATTCAAGTAGTATCACCTAAAGGTAGATCACACCATACCATGAGCTTTAGCCCACTGTAGGTTCCGTGCCATAGACTCTGCAGAAGATATGGTTTGTTGAATGGGATCAGTTAATGCCCTTTTCTCAGACAAACTGCTGCGGATCTCCAAAGCTTGCTTGCCTTTGGTAAGGTGACACTTGCCCATATCTAAAAACAAGATGCATAGTTTCTCTCAAGATCATTGCTGCTGAAATTCTAAATAAATCAACTACACCACTGCTACATTGTATAGCTGCTATGGTTATGACAGTATGAACACTTTGATACCAACTTGTAGTTTCAGAAGTACTCCTTTCAGTTATTTATTCATAAGATGTTGTGGATTAACCCTGGTAGATGGCTAAGCACCACACAACTGCTTGCTTACTCCCTCACCCACTTCCAGTGGGACAAAGGGAGAAGGAAAGGAAGCATAAAAGCAAGAAAGCTTGAGATAAAAATTAAAACATGTTTAATAAGGGAAGGAGAAGTGGAAAGAGGAAAAAAAAAGAAGCGATACAAAGGCACTCACTCACCACCACCACCCCTGCGTAGACCAATGCCCAGCTAGTTCCCAAGCAAAAGATAGCTAACTTCCCTAAACCTCTTCCTCTCTCTTATTGCTGAGCGTGACTGTATATGGTATGGAATATCTCTTTGGTTAGCTCAGGTCATCTGCCTGGTTGTATCCCCTCCCCACCTCTTGCGCACCCCCAAACCTATTCACTGTGGGGCAGAGTCAGGAACAGAGAAGGCCTTGATGCTGTGCAAGCACTGTTCATCATTTACATACAGCACTTTTAATGTGAACAATCCTCTGGAACATTTCCAAGTATCACCAGTGTACCACTGTACTCACTAAGACCCAGTATCTGGTAATGCTCATATCAGTTGTCTCATTGCCTGACACGATTTTTCCTCATGCTACCAAACGCGGACACACAAGCTGACTGAAACAACCAGTGCAGACACACTTCTTTTGAACAGCTGGAGCTCTCAAGCAGTGGGAGCACTATGTGCTGCATTTGTATTTTGTTTAGTGCAGTCCTCAGATCTTTTAGAGGCTGCCAGTTCTATGTCTTAACACAGGACTTATCTGCCTCCTATATTATCTCCCTCCTCACCCTCCTGTTTACTTGTTGGGAGAAGGACTTCCACTCCAAATTCCAACAGAAGCTGCCATCATGCTCTCAGTCTTTGCACTCTGAGTTCAAGCATGAGATAACGTCACACATCATGATATCTACAGCATGGGACATTAACCTGATAGTATAGACTAAGCAGTAAGAGATAACATCTGGAGAAGCACAGGGAAAATGGGTGCAGGCAAAGCTAAAGCAGTGTAACATTCGCCATGAGAAGAACGACAGTTAAGCAAAGAAGTTTTTAGTAAGACAGGCTGAGAAGACGGCTAGTGTAGTAAGCTGCAATTCACCTTCTGCAACCTCATCAAGCAGTACAGTAATCTTCTTGTCTTCTAACAGACGCTCCTTCAAGAACTTCATGAAAATTCCATTGGCCAGCCCTGACTGCTGAATCTCAAAAGCTTCTGCTCCCTGGCACCTACGAGAGACAACCAGTGACAAGGGAAAAAACAAACAAACAAACAAACAAACAAAACCAAAAACCACACTGCAACAGCTGTGTGACTAAGATCAACATGAAGACAAAAGGAGTAACATTTGGGAATGGGAGAAAGAAGCCCTTACACAGCAGGTTTAAGGTCAACCTGCTCTTCATTTGCACGCAACTAATCTGGGGAAGATTTCACTTACAACTAAGCCATAGACCAGAGGCAATATCAGCTGTTTATGTGAGAGGCTTGAATCGCTCATGGAAGACTTCACTAAAGCTCTTGACTATTTCTGTTCAATAGGTATTGCACATGACTTGAAAACTAATAGCGAGAAGTTATACAGATATCTGCAAAGTAACCTCTTCAAGCAATTTCATTTGCAGGTATAACTACGTATTATACCTATATGAATCAAAAAAGCAGGGACAGTCTACATGCCACTCTTCCAAAAACTGATTAATTTATCTAATATATACGTATACATTTTTTAATATAAATTTAACTTGCATTTGCAGAGGAGACATAACTGCAGAGGGTACAGCAGGTAGGTTAAAGTTAATCAGTCCCTCAACAGTACTTGACTTCCTGTACAAGTGCACAGAATGGTAAGTACCATTAGGAACACACAAGACATAACTCCCACTTCCCCATCAGCACAAACATTATGGGTTTGAGGGTAAAATTTGCTTTTTCATTCTGTGTGCTTTTAAAATCTCTAACAAGTAGTATTTAGATAATTATAGCATTCCTACAAGTAGCCATTAAAAATAATCAGAAATATTGTCCAGCAGTTTCTGATTTGCTGAATGCGGTTCTCTCACTGGCATTCCCTTATACCTGAATGGGAACATTAAATACCAGGAATATGTATGGATATCCATGATCAGTAGACCATGGAATCATTCAAAGAATGAAGTCAAAAAGATAGTCTGAGGATACAGATGCCAATACAAGTTATCAGTCCCTTAACACAGTTGGTATTTTCTGTAAAAGATTAGCTACAAAATCTCAGTGATATCTTCTGGCTTCAAAATATCCATAGCACAGCACGAGAAGCTTCCTTACGTGGCATATCCAAAAACAATGTTGGCTGTAACCTTCAGAGCATCTAAGATAAGTATAGTATCATCATATTCATTTCTGCAATAAACAAAAGAATATTTTGAGAACTAATAATAGTAACCAACTCCACAGTTGTTCAAAATATCAAACCAGCATAGTTTAGAAACGTTATTTTCTCCCACAGTTTTAGAGTCAATCCTCCTAGCTAGTCAATCCTCCCAGACAAAAATCAGCACCATCAACACTCTTCATGAAGACAAGTCAGAGACAGTCAAATATCACATGTTAACCAGATGAGGGAATGATGTATTAACCAATACATTGTTAGTTTGGCTAAAATCTCTGCAAAAATGTCTTATAACCAGCCACTTTAGGTTATAACGAAAACCGTATTCTGTCTTTCAAAACATGATGGTGTCTGTACAGTTAACATGAGGCTTATGCAGCTAATTGCACAGCAGATTGTGAACCTGAATTGGGTCACTAGCATTTCATTAGCAGTGAAGTTTAAAGACTCCACGAACATTAAAGCACTAGCAATTTTCCATTATGAAAAATTCCACAGAGACCAGTTTTCAGAGGTGCTGACTGAAAAGCTAATTTCAAGTGTAAGTTTAATAGGACATAGTATTCTCTGAACATGTAAAGAAAACAGCACTTCATTTAGAAAAAATGTGATGAACCAGTTGATTTTTAATTTCTAAATAAAGATACAACATCCCCAGCATAAAAGCAGTCCACCAAATTCATGCCTCTTAAGAGTTCTAAAATAACTACTTCACTTGAGCCCTTCTGTCAAATTAACATGCCTTTGATCATATGGATTCTCCTTCCTTCCTGTAATGATAAAGATGGTTAACGATGCAAGGGGAAAAGGGTCATTCTTCTTCTTTAAGATGCCTAATTTCACTTTTATCTAGTAACACTGATGCTTTATAATTTTTAAACAACAACCAAAAAAAGGGAAGAAATAGATGTCATTCAAATCAAGAGGCAAGCATCTGCACATAGAAATGGAAAGTCTAGTCCCCAGCTTCATATATCCATCCAAGGCCAAAGACAAAATAAACCTATGAATAAATTCTATTGACTTTAAAAAGGCTCAGGTGCAGGCTGTAGATTTTCAGAACCAGGAACGTTCAAGAACAGTGTATACTCAGCCCAGATTAAAGATTTCTCCTAAGCTTAAAGTCCAGCTTTCCCTCAAGATCCTTTGCTATTTTCCCAAAGCAACTGTTCAATTTCATTCATTCATTTTAAAAGTAGGCTGCATTTTAATCTCTTACTGCAGTGAATAAACTGAACTTCACAGCTTGTTCCTGAAACTACTATCATTATATTCTCTCCCCCTCTATCACGAACCAGAAACACCCCTCAAACATTTAACAATACTTCTCACTATTCATGAACTATTAGATTAGATTATACCTTTTCCGACACATATCCAACAGGAATACGTTGAGCCCCGTCTCTTTTTCCTGCATTAATTTGAGGATGTTTTGTACACACAGACAGTTTGCAGATCGGTAGGGATTTGGAGCATCAATAGGAACCATGAAACTGTTTCCATAGTTTTCGTAGCCATGGCCAGCATAGTACAACAAACCTGAGAGATCAAACAGATTTAACTGAAAACACAGCTCAAGAGTACACTGGAACGTTCCCATCAATTTTACCACGTTAAAAAACCTCATGCACACTATGCGTCTGCGGGAGATTAATATCCTTCAAGCTACTCAAAGTAGGTTTTTTGGTATCAATATGCCTTTGTTAAAACAGGAAGGAAGAGGAGGAGGAAAAAAAAAAAAGTAATATCAACTTCACAATGCGCAGAGAAGTGAAAAAAAAAACAATTTTCAACTCATGAAACAGAATCAATTAGATATTTATATCAATCACACAAATGAAGATAGCTAAATACTCTTAAAGTGCTTTAAGTAGAGTTATGACCTCTAACAGAAACAATCTGTTATCTACTATATATAACTCACAGATATAAGCAAGGAACCGTGCCAACTGTAAAACAGCTTCTCCACATGTGCAACTACAAAGCTTTGTATAGCTAAGAGTCAGTGCAGATTTTACAGCCAGAAAAGATAACCCTGAACAGTTTGGTTGGATTTTTTTTTTTTGTAGAAGGAAGAAATTGTCACCTTGCAAACTATTCTCTTTTCTTTTTAAACTTACTATTATCATTGGCAATTCTTAAAATTAGCTTAACAAGAAAAAAAGCAATAGCTGTTTTACACTATGACAGCATTTTTCAATTTTTTTTTTTTTAGATTTATAGGGGAAAAAAAATATTATTCAGTGGTTATGCTTGATAGGATTCCGGAGCACATTTATATTACCAAACTACCAACAACTCATTTTTATTTGATGACATCTATCTCTCTTTACAGTTGCATGAACCCATAACTCCTGTGCCTCTGCTAAACAAAGAATTTCTTACCTAGACACAACAAATTATCCTCCAATCATCTTCATGTGTCAATACGTAAGGCTACAGTAGTTTTGAAGATTTAAAATCTTCAAAAAGCACACAACAATTTTATATAAAGAAAATAAATCATGTAATTAAAAAAGCTCTTTGTAATTCTGAAAAGGGAACTACAATCTATAACTTAGATTTAATTCATATATGAATTAAAACATGAAACATTAAGGTCACATCAATTTGCAGTAAAATTAGACTATCTTGGAACTAATGCCTTCTTCTGCCAAAACATGCAGTTGCCAGAAGCTTGTATGATTCAATTAAATTTTCCTGTTGTCTGTTCCCAGTGCTGTTTTTGCTTATCAGCAAGTTTCATTTTTTAAGAGGAGTTTTTATTTATCTATACAAATAAGTCCATGGGTCAGATCTTTAATTAGTACATAGCACAGCAACTGAATCAAAGTCGGCAGAGACATGACAATTTATGCTAACTGTAGACATGGTCTTGTTATGCCTTTATTCCTACAAATTTCACAGCTGCTTTTAGTATCACAATAAAACTTGAATATTTACTAAAAACAAACCTCGCCCTAACATACTAAAAGATCAATATTCAATTCAGCTTGTGTAGGTAGGCATGCTACATGCTCTCCCTTTTCGTTACTGATAGCTACAGCAACTGAAAATACTTCTCTTGCACAGCCCTGCATGTCCTGTAAAGGAATACCAAGATATAACTATATCCCTTCAAACTAAGCCTTGCGTTTTCTTTTACTTGTAAGTTCTCAAGTCATTAGCACCTATGCCAAGACCTTGCTAACTGCTCCATTCAATCAGCAGTGCTCAATTTCTTTTTATGGGAAACTTGCATAGTCAAGATAAGCAGCAAGCAAGTGCATACAAGGTAAACTCCAGGACTTAAGGCTTCACTTCAAGAGCTTAATGGCTATTCTCCTTCCAAAGTCTTGGAAAATGACCTTTTAATTAAATCAAACTGTTATAAATGTCTAAAGGGCACAGAATTTTAAACGTGTGATTAAAACATTAGTTTCAAACAAGTTAAAAATGAAGCGCCACTGTCAATGATCTCGTGTCACGCCCTAAGTGAAAGGGACTCCTAAATTTCTTTTCCACAGAGTTTGGATCTGGACCTAAATCGAGGATGTATTTGAGATTATATATCTAAGCATACATTAGGTAAGTAATTGGACTGACTGAAGGAAACCAGTGTGTTAAACTTAAGAACATATCAGTGAGCCTTGCAAAAACTGAAAACAACTATGTTAAAATCAAGAAAAAAATTGCAGAAAAAACACAAAGGTAACATCTTTTAAATACTTCGATTTAAGTTTTTCAAGCCCAAATTAATCAGTTGTAGCTATGTTAAAACAGAACATTTACTTACGTTCCCATTGCCTTCTCATTGGATTGTTTTGCTTCCTAACAATGAAGTTAACAACTTGCTTTCTTTAATTAAGAAATCAATTAGAAAGGAATAGTGGATATGGACTATTGGAATATATTATACATGAAGCAATAAAATCCTAACAGTACTATTCCCCACAGCTAAAAGTTACCCTTTTCCAACATGTCCCGCAGATTACGCTAAATGAGGGCAAACCAAAGTCCGCTGTCAGATGGCTTCCTAACAGGACATGCCACCACTTTGAATGCAGACAATAAGTAACAATAGACATATGCACCTGTCCATCCAAAACAAGGAAATAACTGCTAAAGGCCTATGGAAACCCAGCACCAGATCTGCCCAACTCAACTGATGGCACGTGGACTTGGCTCACCTCACGGGAGCAGTGGCCAAGATGCCTGTACCATACAGCACCAACCCAGTCACTGCTCTAGCTGGTGACCTCCAGCTTTCCTCAGCTTTTTGCCTGCTGCCACTGGAGTTTGCACTGCAGCAGTCACGGCTCCATTCTCACGGGGCACTGTGCTAAGAATACCATGTTGTCTTTACAATAACAGAGAGAGAAAAAAATTGATGCCAACTTGAAGTTTTTTACTCCATGTGACTGCAAGCACCCTGAGGGCTGTTTCCTTCGCGTCAGATCGGCGAGGCTCTTGTAGCACACTCTGAATGGCAGCTGCAAATAAGCACCCGCCAACCTGCAAAAAAGCTCCGGAGCAAAGACAAGCATCCAGAGCTACAAAATACCTGGATAAAGCACCACAGATTCATGCCATTTCCACTCTCAGTTTTGGGACAGCTGTCCTCGACACCATTTGTGCAGGAGGAATTTTTTGTTGTTACAGAGCACTCAGAACACGAAGTCAAGCAAGCAAAAGTGCCTTGACCTTCATCCTACCGTAACATGAACTGAATACACAGAGACGCATGCTGTCTTTTTGCAGTAGAAAAAGTATTGGAAAGGGCATGAACACGATTTATCAGAGCGTTTTCTCAATGAATAGGAATATTTCAGAAATAACTACGTTTCTTTTTTTTTTTCTTCCATTGAGTAGACAACTGCAGCGTGGTTTTTGTTGATAAGTACCTTCAACAGTTAATCTGTTGAGCTCAAGATCAGAAATAAGCCTCTGCATACCCAGAGTAAGCAAACATGTTTGGAGGGCCTCATTAGACACTTTGGCACAACAATTTTAAGTAGGCTCAAGTTCCTCACAGACGTCAGCGTTTAAGTGATATCAGCACCTTTTTTTTTTTTTTTTTGTAAAGAAAAAAGCTGAACTACTATTAGTCTTTAAAACATATGGGTTTATGCTTTTGTCCTTTGTAGGACAGAATACTAATTGCACATTACATTTAAAACAACATAAACTAAGACATTAGAGGAGACCATCATCATCATGTTGTTTACTAGTCTTGCTCTTAAGGAACAATATCTGAAATGCCACTTTCCTGGCAGTAAGCAGCAATTACCCAATGTCATATTAGGCATCACAAGTATGTGTAACAAGGACTGAGCACAAGTATCTGCTATGCTTCTGTTTGGAGCTATGCCCACTAAAAACGCAATAAATCATCATCTATTTGTGCCCTGACAGCATCTTTTATATGCTTTAAGACATTAGTAGACACTATCCAGAAAGAACAAAGCGATCACAAAGTAGTTATTGTCAAACACTACTGAAAGAACACACTGCTTTTCTTTCAGAAATATCAACTTGCTGGGAAAATATAGCTGCCAAAACATGGCTTTTAAGAGCTTTCATATGTTGCTGGTGAGAAACTTATTAATGCCTTTCAGTACTTTATTTTCTAAATTCTTGTCAACAATTACAGAAAAAAAATGAGAAGGTGCAAGAATCTAAAAGCTCACTCAAATGCATGAGCACATCTATTCCCCAGGGTACAAAATGAGAAAACAGCTACCAGAAAGTCTACTAAACTTTACTGCCATAATTAGTCTCCATATCATACGAGTTTTGGCTCCGATGTAAATGCCCAAATGTCAGATCATCCAGTTCTGCACAGAGCATCAGGTAACACACCATTTAAAAAGTCATACTAAGAAATAACTTGACCTTGTGTTACAAAAAAGAATTGAACAATGTTTTCTTGACTGGATATTACTATAAAAAGTTCCACAATTTAAACAGTACAATTGGATGAGCTTTCTGATCTCTGTTCTAAAGGATTTCTAGTCATTTATGCAAACAGCATTTAGAAAAAATGACAAAGGTAGGGGCAGTCAGCAGCAAACTCCTCAGAGCCCACCAAAACATTTTTTTTTTCCAATCCAAGTTGGGTCATTGTAGGCCTTTTCCACCTAAGGCATTAAGGTTTTTTGCTGAGTGGATCGATTCCATCACATCCCAGCCAGCACAGCCACCAGTTCCACCCTTGTGCTTTTTCTCTCAAAGTCAGGCTTATTCATAAATTCTTTGTCTTGCCTAATCATCTAAGAATCAGTGCAGACCAGCAGTAACAACATGTATCAGACTTGATTGGTTAGTCTTCATCCCAGAAGACGGCAACTCCTATGCAATAGGTAGAGGACAGCTTAAAATTATTATTATGTTACAGGTATCTTATAAATAAATGTGACTCCAATTAACAAGAACATAGGGGAAAAAAAGAGATGTGTTAAACACACACCTTTCAATATGCTTAATTTGTACTCCTGTAACTTCAATACTGATAAGATGTTGCAGAACAATTATTAAAGTGATGGTGCAATTTAGAGGGCTGTTGCCTGCTTAAGCAGTGTAACTGTGTATTAAGTTTCCCACATAATGTGCGCAGAAAGGCTGAGTTTTACACTCTGCATTCAGACTGTCCACAAAGCTGTGAAACAATAGCTGTATCTGAGTTTGGAGTAGAAATTCAGGTTTGCAGAACTTTTTCACTCCCTCTTAAGGACTTTATGAAAAACTCTGTGCTTGCCAGGCCAGTGTCATGACAACTGAAAGAAACCTGCAATCCAAAAAATAAGGATTTCTACTTAACCTGAAAATTTGGCAGAAAGAGAAGAAAACAAAACATGATTCCCCCCCCACCCCCCCAACTCCCAACACACCTGGTATCAGAGTGCAGCTTACTGTCAAGGCAGAGAAAAGCACACCTCTTCCTCTGTTCTTTAAAGATCTGGTGAGCAAGGACTAAGAGAGCATAGCAGCCCCTCCCAAAGAGCTCCAGAAGGATGGAAGTCCAGAAGGAAAGAGCAGTCTGTAGACAGCCAGTAGAAAGACAGAGGATGAACAGAAAGGTCCCAGTCCCACGAGCAAGTTCAGAACATACTGCATGCTGTACTTCTGGCTGTTCCCCACTTCCTCAGCAGAAGTGCAAACTAGGAGTCCGAACACACCAAGGGGCTGGTCAACCTTAACCAAAACAGTAACTTGCAGGCACAGGAAAGGGGGAAGGAGGACAGAGAAGGTGTTTAAGAAGAAGGTATTTAAAAGGTCTCTTAAGAGCAGCATGGTCTGCTGTTCAAGACTACACGTAGTCTTGCATACTGCAGTTACACATTTTTGACTACTCTGCTACGAGCTCTTAGCCGTAACACAGTAATACAGAAGACACAGACCGTTCTTGCTCTTGCTTATAAGATCAGCAGAAATGTGCATTTTCTGCAGAGTACGTTGTCAAATACACTACACAGATGCAGCAGCTGTTGGCAGACAAACACACTGATAGTATCGAACACAGAAGTACACTGCAGTTTTAGGTGTAGTTAAAGAAAAAAGTTCAAAGATTTTATCTGTTCCAATAATAAAGTAACATTAATGCTTTTAAACCAAAGTCAAACACAGCCACCAGCATATCCTTTGACTTTTCCCACTCTACATACATGCTATTTGCAATGAAGTTTGTTTTATTGCCACATTCAGGGAACTGGTAGAGGTAGATATATGATGTTTGTGTGTTTCACATATCATGAAACTGACCTATTTCAGAAGGGATCCCACATGTTCTTACCATATACTCCTCTGTCGAGGAGAAGCAGAAATTCATCCACGGCATTTCGCATCTCAGACTCAGTAAGATCCAGCAAAGAAACAACTTTGAAATCCATCTGTCTTAGCAAGTTGGTCAATTCATAGACATCCACCATCGGAGCCTTGAGTCGGGGGTGATTCCAGTAGTTCATATTTCCAATTAAGAGAGCTACTTTGTCTGTTGCTGCAAAGACAAAGGAAAAACAAAACCGCAGCACATTTGTTGTATTCCCTGGATTCAATACCTTAAATTTAATTTATTCCAAAGCAACAATAGTATCCAACATCACTTCAGGCACAATATTTGCAAGTCATTCTGTATCAACTATACAGCTCAACTCAATTCTCATTCAAAGAACAAAGAAACATTTCAGCATGTTCTGACAGTCAACATATCTGAAACGTGAGGCATCTAAGACAGGATAATTTATCAAGAAGTGAGTCACTAAGACTATATGTCATTTCTTTAACTTTTCCTGAAAGCACAATTACTGAATTCCTCCATACAGAGGGAAATTTAATAAACATGGAAATTCTTAAGGCAAGTTGCTAAAGCTATAGCCGGTTATACTCCACCACTCCCACCCCCCAGGCCAGCATTATGACAACTGAAAGGAACCTGCAGATTCAAAAAATCTCGTGCTTCTTAAAAATAAAACAAAACAAAAAAAAAACCATCTCACACACAAAAGACCACTTTCATATCTCCAACTCCTACATTCACATCTTGCTAAAACATGGTATGTTTTAAGTAGAAGCTTTTACTTAAATAACAGAAAACTTTATTTAGGTCAGAAGTGAAGTCATTTTTTTTCTGTTTGTTAAGGTTTCTTTGGTTGCTAAACAAAAGGTCCCATTTCGTTAGGCTTCTTCTTCTGTTGCTGTAGTTAAAAACTGAGAGAAGAGGAATTTAAAAACTGGGAGGGAAGCCTAATGATATTCTTATAGCTGGAGATACATTCATGCTGATTTTAATACAGCCAGAAGTATTTCTGTCCCGAGTAAACAGAGCAGCTATGAAACTGAAGAAAAAAATTTACATTGAAAGAAGTGCTTCAGAGACAGGTAGTCTCATTTTTATCCAAAAATTGTACGCCAAGGTACAGAAAGGCATTTATTCAAAGCAAGGCACTTCTCCTCTGGTTTATTTGTTACTTCTCCTCTCCAAAAGGAACTACTGTCCTACTGCTCCGGTTGCAAATAGGATCATATGACTGCCCCAAATCTGCTTCGGAGTCAGTAACCCCACATACCCAGGAGGCATCCTCTGTCCATAGCCTCAGCATCTAACATTTCAATTCCTTTAGCAAGATTCCCAACGCACTTTTAACATTCTTGCAGCTGAAAAACCTTCAAAGTCTTGAACAGCGTGGACTATTTTAACGGCAGAGAAAGATGTACAGTGACAGTAGAAGACTGGTTTTGAAAAATACTTTTAAAAGTGTGAGTTTGCTATACAATTTAGAAAAGATGAGCCAGAACTGCACTTACACTCCCCCTCATGCTGAAGAGCCTGAGAGAGGTAAGATTTTGACATAGTCTGGCAGCCCTTCCACCTGGTTTGGCACTGACAAAGACAACACACCTGACCACACTCAAGTCTATGATGCAAAGTTAAGAATATGATTAAAAATCCCCACCAACTGTTCTTCAAAACACATATCCTATCCATCTACCTCAGCGAGCTGCAGCTCAGGATCAACAACTCCATGCACTGTGCACAGTTGAAGCTGAGCTTGCGGGCACAACATACTCTCGTAACAGACAACACCAATCCCTTTTCTCACCTCACCCTAATGCCACGATCTCCAACCGCTGAAGTATTCAAAATAATGGTGTAACACACCTGTTAAGGTCACAGCCAGAGGAATTTGTAACAGTAAACTGAAACAGGCAAGAAGTCGCAGACACTCCACCAAGTCACTAAAAATACTGGTGCCCTCACCACAGCTTACTAGCCAAAGGGCAACCAAACATTATAAAGGGCTATAGAAATGCAGGCGTCTCCCTCCCTGCAGCTATTTCACAAGTTATTTCATAAGCAATGGCAGAAAAAGCAAAACTCAGAAGCAACTTTATCTCCTAGATAAGAAATACAAGTGTTCATTACATCTGCAAAACTACTTACCAAAAGGTCTGTCACTTGATTGTTCTTGTAGGTCTGCATGAAATCAATTACAAGAACAGATCATCAGTAAGTACAGTCATAGTTGTCAGCATCAAAAAGTGAACTGCACGTTCCATACAGCAACAGTCTACTAGTAAGGCTTTAATAACTTAATTTCTTTGCTGGTTTTAAGAAAATAAAAGTGCTTTTTTGTTGTTGTTATTTACCTGATTTCTTTGACCTCCTCCCAGCAAACATACCCCAGTAGGATATGAATGGCTAGTCCTATTTATTAAGAAATATTAGAAACTTATTTTGAATTTTACAAACTGCATGTCAGCATTTTCAGTAATGTCTGAAACAGTTCATATTCTCCAAATGAAATGCAGATATGTAAGATGGAGATAGTAGCAGAGATGACAATTGGATATGTGAAAAATCTTTTATTTTGTACTTCACAAAGGGATCGTAAAGCCGATGCCCTGCAAAGCCTAACCCTGGATAACATGTCACGACAACACTACTGAACTATCTTTCAGTGACTAAGCCTTGGCAGAAGTAAACGTATCTTTGATGTCTAACCCAGGAAATTATGACTTCTGTGATTTGATATTTTAGGAACACTATCAGAGATAATCCCTGATAGGGTATTATTTCAGACTTTTGTTTCTATAATAAATATCAAACAGGCTTCAAGTCACATTAGCTCACTCCAACATGAATTTATGAAATATACCAACTCAATCTATCATTGGTGACAGCCAGACATCTTATACTTCATTCACCGTAATCATCTTCAAAAGCAGCAACATAGTAAAACTTAGAGCTCAACAAAGCCACAGACAAGAAAACAAAACACGATTTCTTCTGCATTTACATAACAAGCATGTATGCAGTATAAAAGAGCAGCTTTGTGTGATTTTGAAAAGATAATAGCAACTCTATGGTTCATTGCATATCTTCAAGTTGGTTTATTGGGACCAGTAGGTGGTACTGCCCTTAACATGATACCTGTCACTAATAAATCCCCAATTATAAACACATCCAAAAAATGTAAACTAAATATTGTAACCAAGCTAGGCTTCATTGAATTGTAACATGAAATGAAGATGTGAAATTAAAGCTTTTCAAAACATAGCACTTACCTGTTTTTTGAAGATCACTTAGATCTTCTGTGAAGAAAAGCACCAATAAAATTCATAGTTTAAACAAGATACAAAAAATATATATTCTATTAATACATACATAATTAATATATCTATGTCATGCCATTATTAGTTAAAGTCAAAAACTAGAAAACAAGCTATCTTTCTAAAATATTTTTGGCTTTGTATTTCTGTAAATCTAACTTTATGTTTATTGCACATGCACAGAAGAGAAAATCCTGCATCAAAATACTAGAATCATAGAATCATACTAAGGTATACTAGACACAATATTACAATATAGCTGAAAACAGAGGTAGAAACATACTATGCCTCAGGCCCACAGGCATGCGAGCAGCTTGAATGAATAAGGAACAAGACATCAGAATCTGCCATGTGAAAAATAGATGTTTTAAGGACTGCTTAAAAAGCAACATCCTGAGCAAGAAGTCTTACTTCGTAAGGCCACGTATATTTAGAAGGATATAATTTTCAGATATATTTTTCAAACACTCTAAACTATCAGAGGTTTCACCTATCTATTTTCAGAATACTGGAAACTATGAAAAAGAAAAATCATTTATACGAAGCACCAGAGGTCTCTTGGAACAGGCCTGCTCCACACAGCGGAGCACTAGGCAGATCTTTCAAGCCCCAAGAGCAGGCTCACATATCCACACGGGAAACTCTAGTTAACTGAAGTGAAACTAGCATGAGTTTTAATGCAGCTTAGTAGCAGAACAACCTTAGAATCATACAATGGTTTGGGTTGGAAGGGACCTTAAGGACCCCTCTGCCACGGGTGGGGACACCTCCCACTAGATCAGGTTGTGCAAAGCTCCATCCAACCTGGCCTTCAAACTTGCATCCAAGCAAACTGTAATTTGAGTGCAGACCCCAGCAGTTAATACAGTGGTTATCTTCTTCTTCAAAGGCTTGTTGAATTACAGACAACTAGTAGGCTTCTGCACAGTGCTCTATCATGTAACGTAGACACCTCTTCAAGCCAGAAAGCATGTTAAGGCTCAAAGAGATGTCACAGAAGCTATGCTGTGGAAGTGGCTGACGCTGAAATTTGTGTTACTCGTACATACTAGTACGCAACAACCTCACAATGTCAAACCTTTAACAAAGGAGCTAAAGGGGAACATCAGCTCCAGTTAAAGATTGAACAAGAAACGTTGCACAGCAGCTTAATTCCAAAAAAAAAAGAGTAAAGAGATGTTTATAGTGCCTTGCAAAACAAATGCATTTGTTTCCTTCACTGCTGGTAGATCAACTTGGGGCAGGGCAGCTTCTGTAAGCAGCCTTACATCTTTATGTATAATACCCCGCTGTGTAAATTTTACAGACTTTAAGAGTCTCAGTAATTAATTGATAGCATCAACATAAAGGTCACAATACAACTCTTCCCATGGTAGCAATGCAAAGGAGAAAAGAAATCAACCTAATAAGGCTGCTGGCAACACCTCTTGCAGACACAGACCTGACAGTGGAACCAGCTCTATTCAGCTCTTTAAGGTCATCCAGGTCCATAAACATACCAAGTTCTTCTTGCAAGGATGTTGCTTCCTGGAGCCCAGCTAAAGAGATCTCAACATCTTTGTGTTTTAACAGAAATTATAAGTACAGGGCACAAAAACAGTACAAAAATCAAAAAAAAAATATCGCAGAAGAAAGCTTGCTTTTTTTCCCCCCATAAGCTTTAGATCATGCTATCAAGGCAAAGAAGAGAGAAGCACATGCAGAAGGAACGTTACATCACACATCAGTGTTTTAAAGCACACTGAAGCTCTTAACCCACATATACTTTTCAGCAATGCACTTAGTAATACATCATCCCAATCATTAATCTTTAAAAATTGATTGACAACTAAAGAGTTACTTTACCTTCTGTGCACTCCACTGCCATAGATTTCCTTCCTTGTGTTTTAAGCGGGGGGAAATTGGAAGACAATTGCTCTCAGTTATGAGAGTTAGCACACAAAATGGAAGAAAAAGGTCACTTCCAAGCTTCTCTGTAATCTGGCTCATTTTACAGCAGTATAAATCTTTCAGCACTGACTGTGATACTGTATAGTAATTATTACTAAAATTCAGGAGTATTAGAATGGTCTTAGGATAGGAAAGAACTTTTCATATGAATTATGCAATAGTAGTCCCAGATAAATCTAGAAGCTATATAAACAGATCTCCTCTTTAGTTTACTGCAAATACATGCACACCCCTAAACAGTTTTATATCCATTTATTCCACTTGCTGTGAATAATCTCACCTGCCCTGATTGCTAAAGAGCTCAGTGTAACACAGTTCAAATCACTAACAAGATGTTAATGAAATCGAGGTTTAAACTGTTGTCAAAAACAAGAATATAAAGAAAACAGTTCACCATCTGTTGATAAGCTACGCTCATACTAGCAATGCCAAAAAGTGGTAGCATTTTTATGCTAGCTACCGTAAAAACCCAAAGCACTTTATAACTTACAGAACTTTAAAATTGCCTTTGCTGTCAGCAAGCAACACTATTTTAACAAACGGATAAACTAAAAATATAGAAGATTACGTGCTTGGCTTAATACTAGAAGTCTGAAAAGCAAGTTCGAGTGATAGTGAAGAAATTGATAAATCAGCTGACCTCTATCAAACTGAAAAACTCCTTACCTACAACAACTTCTATCTTCTTGCTGTCTTGGTCTTCCTGGTCATTGAACACGTGACACCAATATGTTCCCCCATGTTCCATGTCCACACAAGTTACCTACGTGAGCACAATCACAGTCATCCTGCCAGGCCCCAGAAGAATATCTTTATCAGCCTCATTTAAGCCCCCACATAAGAAACAGTAAAAATTAAAAGCAAAACCTAAACAAATCCACGATTTTCTGATACCCTCATTCTACAGTAAGCCGAACAGCATGCATTCTAGAAATGCTTTCAAGAATTGAAGAAAGAGTGCAAATCCACCTAACAGGCCTGAGATGCTTTAAGCGTTAAATGTAACAGATCTTACAAATCACAGAGCTTTGCAGTCTGGGATAGAAATACAAGCTTTCACTTTTACTGGTACTTAATCTTTGTTATGTCAATAAATCTCTCTAATCCAAAATACACTGTAGCTGTCCACCCCATGACTACCACCTGAAACATGTTCAGGATTACAATTTTGCACCCTGGAGCCTCAGAGCCATATTGGCATTTGAGTAACAAAACAGGATAGCTACTTAGAAACTGTATTTGCATAAAAGGTTATCAAGGCTATGACAAAGTTATTTTCTTCAAGGAAGCTTTATGTAGTAAGCTAAAGGTGGTTACATATTAATCCCCCAAGAGCACTCTGCAGTAACTTACCATGTAGACATTTTTGCTCCCATTTGCCAAGGGAAATCCATTTCTGAACCACTGATATTGAGGAATTGGGTTTCCAACAGCTCTGCATTCTAATACCAAAGCATCTCCCACTGTCAAGTTTTGTGGCTGAGGCTGAATACAAATGCATATCTTCTTTTCAGGCAAACTAATTAAGCTCCCTTCAAAAAAACAATGACAACAATGAAAGGAAAGAGTCTTTTCCATTCATCAGTGTGCTTATCTTGTTTGCTTGGAGTGCAGTTAACCCCTCATTCCATTTCCACAGAATCTAGGTTTTCTTATGTGTCCAGGCTTTAAGCATACAAGTATTATGAGCTTCTGTGTAAGGTAAGACTTTTTTCTAGTGGCCAGGAAAGCACTGAAACTCAAGTTCTTCTTTACCCAGTATCTTTATTCTCAGACAGGCAGAAAACAAATAGGTGGTGGACAAAAATTCCTGATTATCAGACCAGAACCCATAGGACAAACATGCATAAAAGACTGTGTCTGTGCTCAGGTTAAAAAAAAAAAAAAAAAAAGTTAAAAAGTACAAGAATCCTTTAGGAATTCAAGGGATTCCAATACACTGTTTTCTATCTATTCTTATCCGCTATTCATAGAATCATAGAATGGCCTGGGTTGGAAGGGGCCTTAAAGATCATCCAGTTCCAACCCCCCTGCCATAGGCAGGGACGCTACCCACTAGATCAGGTTGGCCAAGGCCCCATCCAGCCTGGCCTTGAACACCTCCGGGGATGGGGCATCCACAGCTCCTCTGGGCAAACTGTTCCAGTGCCTCACTACCCTTACAGTGAGGAATTTCTTCCTAATGTCTAATCTAAATCTATCCTCTATTAGTTTAAGATGATTCCCCTTTATCCTATCATTATCTACCCAGTAAAGAGTCCCTCTCCATCCTTTTTGTAAGACTCCTTGAAGCACTGAAAAGCTGTTATTGTGGAACTTTGTTTCTCTTCTGCTTTTGTAGCCAGTACAAGAGCACAATAATTGAGTATCACCCTTTTAATCACCCTTCTCCCATGTCTGCACAAGACAGTGATGGGGACCCGAGTTTCTCTAACAAGCAGGAAGGCAGACTTTCAGAAGACCATGTTCATCCAATAAACGCTCACTCGAACTCTAGAGAAAAACAGACTTCAGCTTCAAGATACAATCCACACAGAGATGTCCCACTACAAAAAGCTTCTGCCACTCACCATGAGATGCACCCTGGAGATCGCAAACTTCTAGTCGTGCCCACTGACTGAACGCAAACGAAGATTCACTGTTCACTCGACAGATGTAGAAGCCAGCATCATTTACTTTCACTGGATTCAAAACCAGTTCTGGAGAATTACCATAGGGAACCTGAATCACACATGAACCAAGAAATACTTTGATTTGATTGATTTAAGCTAAACTAAGATCAAACATTAGAATATTTATTCAGCAACTCCTCAATATTAGAATATTTATTAACAGCAGCCTCAACTCTCGTACTTGCTTAAAAATTTTGGATGAGAAACTCTTGCTCTACACAGTTAGTAGCTTACAGAGGGACTTTCTTCTAGGCATTATTCATGTGCATCTATTTAAGAGGCTTCTGAGCTTTTAAGCTGGTTAAATAACTCTTCCTGAATTTATTTATTTTGTAGGAAGATAATCAGGACAAGAAATACGAGCATAAGTGCTGCTGTTCAAACTCCAGAGATACTGGCTCACATACACTCCGGTATTTTACCCAAGTCTGTGACACCACTGAGTTCAGGCCTTCAGTTGCTCAGTCTTTGGAACCAGTTTCCATCTGTCTAAAATCAATGGTGACTGACATTTATTCCACTGCAGCAGTTTCTCCTCAGGGTGTGAAATTTCTTGGTAGGCTGAGACACAACTAAACTTACAGTTTTCAGGATTAGTCTCCAAGGATGAAGAAGTGCTCTGAATTCACTGAACCGCCTCACTGTTTTAACACATTGATAGGGTCATTATAGCGTTTATTCAACTTCTATTTTTATTAGTAGATGAAGCAAACATCTCCCATTATAATTAAGAGTAAGAGCCTTCAAAAAATTTTGGAGAGAAATTCCCATCTAACACCACGAATATCATAAACTAGTTTATGTAGCCATTAGCTATTCTTTTCACCATATTTTATATACATACATACGTGTATGTGTATATATATAAATTTTCTTTCCTCTATTACCTCTTTTTCCTGTTTGAACCACTGGTAATGTACAAATGGGTGTCCTGTTGCCCAACAACACAGCTTGACAATCTGGCCAGAGAGCACTGCTTGAGAGTCTGGCTGTATGACAATCTTTATACCTTTAAAAAAGAATTTAGACATAGGAAAGTGATTAAGAAATACAATTCAACCATTTAAATTTGCACTTAAATTATCTTCCAAGCAAAGAAAGTTTCTGCCATTAATTATACTTGAAAGTAATCTGGTTTTACACAGTTCCATTTAGTTAATTCTAAGACATTCAAAATTGTCCTCCATTACACAAAATCCACACCTGAATCAATCAGCACTCTATGGAATTTTATCAAAGATTTACAGGAGATGACTGATGTTTTAATTTCAGGAAACTTCCACTACCTCTTGCTCTCTACTCACTACAGCAAACACTACGTCCAATGGCAACACGGTTTCCTTCTGGGAGGGGTATTCCCACAATACACCTTATGGAGTTTGCTCACACCAAATGATTTATTTGAGTTGTTGAACTTCAGAAATGAGACAAGGCACAGCCTGAGGGAGCGTTCAAAATAGTAAAACCTAGTTTAACTGCAACTTACTGAATTTTTCAGGTATTGCTCATGCAACTTATTAGCCAACGTTAGTTTCCTTAATGGCTTTTGCTCCTGTAGAGCACAGGGCTGGGGCTTTCTTTTTACTAGGCTGCAAGGTAAAATTTTCCACTTCAGACTTTAAGTGCCAGGAAATAGTGTGAGTGAAATTCTGACACCAGTCTGATACGATCCAGTTGTTTTCTTAACCTAGACCATTCCAGAGATCTAATTACAGTACAACCCCCAAAACAGATCCGCTGTTACAACCAAGGTCACGGGAAGAAGAAGAGGGGGGGGAAAAAAAGTCATCTGCAGAACAGAAAGTTTAACCTCAAGGTGCTGACAAAGAATATATGCACCTCTGGCCAAGGTGTTCAGCAATGTTGAGTTGATAAGGCAAAAAGATCACTAGATTGAAGTATTATTTGCTATGGATGGCAAACGCATGTAACAAACCCAGTGGGACCACAAGCAACAGTACATGCTAATGACTAGATGCTACAACACTGGTTACAGAAAAAGCACAGAAACAGTGAACGGCGCAGAGGCACTTCATACCTTTTCATTATTCTCTGAAATTAACAATCAGATACAAAATACCTATTCATATTAAATGTTTCATTTTGATCAGAGTCAGTCTATTTCCCTGTATTGGGAGAAAGTAGGTTCCTTATTACTGTTTAAAGGAACACACTTTGCAGAAGCTGAAAGCGCAGTTTGGTACAGAAGCAGCATCCCAGACTGGTGGGGGAATAATTTTAGAGAGTAACGTAAACTAAACAGAAGCTGCAAGCAAAAATAGCTGCAAAGAGATGGCAAACAGCCCAGTACAAGGCTCAAGATTATAATTTGCTCCAAGCCTTCTTACTACACTCTACCAGGAGTTTTCTTTTTGTCTGCTTCCCCTCCCAACTCCCCGCTAGTGTTCAACAGCTTAGTCACACATGGGGACTTTTTCCTAACAGAGAATGCTTGAGGAAAGAAACCGTAATCATTTGATCAACAGGCTGAAACTTGAGCAGAAACACATGCGGTCAGACCGAAACGGAGATTCTATGACATATGGAAATCACAGGGTCTTTGTCTAGCAGGGAAGCGGGCTATGTTAGCTTCCTCCATACAGAATCTTATTCTGAAATAGTTGAGCACACAGGGGGCTACTCCAAACTAGCTACAGGACTTGAAAACTCCTCATCTATCTTTCTATAAAACATTTTCCCTCTAGAGCTTAGCTCCAGAGATGGATACTTCAGTTTTTCATTTAATACTTCCTCTGCTGTTTGTCTGAGTTAAAGGGAGCATTTTAAGTAGTTTTGAGCATCACAATCACCTAATATTAAACAAGACAGGTAGGATGTTTATAATGTCAATTTAAAGGGCTTTGCACTTTCCAAAAACTTCCACTTATTTTTTTTTAATCTCTCCTGATTTGCATCACTAACATCTCTTAAGAAAGTAGCTGAGAAAAGCAAGTCATCTGAAAGAACAGTATCTTGTACTCCTTAGAGTTATTACAAACAAGTTCTAAGAAAACTGATTCATAATGTCTTCAGTTTCGGTTATTTTCCTGTCATTCATTCAGCATTATATAGCTACTTCCTGCAAACATTACAGAATTTAATGTGTTAAAAAACACAAAACATCTGGCTTAACTTTCTGAATGATTACAAAGATACACCAACACTTCTTTGTTCATTCAACAAACCATGGTGCTCCTAGTACAGTAAAAATCAGCCGCCTTAACTGGATGAAATGGCTGCAAAGCATTGCTATTACTAGTTAACCTGAAAAATTCCACTGTTGTCTTAATAGTAGTTCTAAGTCCATGGCTTCTGTTCTCATGCTGTCCAAAGAAAAGAAAGACAGCTATCCGTATAGCAAAGAGCTTGCTAGCCTCATTCCCAATCCCCACTTTCATGAGGGGCTTTTGTAACTTCCTAGTAGACCGAATTTTACCACATCCTGAAGGACTATACTTGTACTCTACAAGAAGCACTTGGTCTACATGGTCTTACCCATGCATGCCCTTGCATTGTCCACACTTCTAGAATTTTTGAGAAGAAGCAAGCTGAATGAGTTAGCAAAAAATAATCTAGTTCCCTGCTAGGTTAGCCTTTCAGCCCAATTAGCTAGTTGGAATGGATCCAATATGCAACAGAACTGGTGCTAATTGAACAGTTCCCTTTCAATCAGGGTAAGCTGTGAACTGAAGTTCACAAAACCTGTAGCCTGAACAGATGGCTGGCAACGCTACTTGCCTTTCTAACTCAACCACTGCAGTTCTATAAGCATCTCCCAAAGGCCCAGTTTAATACAGTTAATACAAGTTAGCAGAGCAAATGACAGCACCTGTCACATCAATACAGCCAAGTCCAAGCTTACAACCAGACTGCATTAAGCCTGCCTACCTACTTAGCCTACTTTTAATCTCAGAATCATATAAACGATACCAGTTACTAGAATTCAAACACTAACAATGTTTTTATTTACTGCAGAAAACGAATACTTCAGTTTTTCCAGTGGAAAATGCCTAGTTTCACTGAAAGCACAAACCAGACCTGACCTGAATAGCTGAGACACTGGAGAGCCTCTGTATGCTCCAGGGCCTGCAGGAACTCCACCAGTTCCACCACTGTGCAACCCCTATCACCCAGCAGCTTCAGGAGACTCCAGCTTGGACTTCCTTCCGGCTCCAGGACTTTGAGGGAACATTGTTCTAAATCGAGAGGGCTACAAAATAATAAGACAAAGACATGGCTTAGACCTTCTTAATACTCTTTCTCAAAAAGGAGCTAGATTAAGAAAAATCAGTTTGAGACCAAAAAGAAAAAAAAAAAAAAAAAAGATGGGAAAATCGTAGCTGATTTGGGCTTTTTTGCAGTATTTCCTTCAGGTTTCAGAAGTCCAGAGGTTATATAGCGGCACTTCCACAGACAGAAATTAGTGAGTTGTATGCTGTAAAACAAGAGATGTTTGTACCTAACAATTCTGACCAAACATTGAGAAAACTTCTAATTTTTGATTTTCAAAGTCTCAGCAGAAAAACAAGTACAGCACCTTTCGTTTTCATGTGCCTAATTCAGAAGCGGTAAAAACTGAGTCAGACTCTAACTTGAAAGCCCAGGAAGACTTAGATCTGCAGAGTAGCTGTTAAAACAAGCGACCGCTGCAGCTTCACTGCTGCACACACGGCTACGGCTACAGCTGACAGCTCCAATAAATTTATCTCCAGCTATAAAGTTTCATGCTTTTAAACTTCAGTTTTATGACTTCATGTACTTTCGTTCACAGCAGATTGAAACAACACAGATGATAAGGGAATGGGTAATTATGGAAAGGGAATGCAAGTTTATGTATTACCGCTAAAAAGATTCATCAACATTTCCTTCGTTCAATCACAGCGCCACGCAAACCTGGAGGCAGGACACTTCCCTCATCAAGAAGAACCTCACTGTATTTCGCTGGGTAACACAGGCAAAGAAACGCAGCACCAGGCCTCTCGAGGGAGTCGTGCTGTTGGTCCCGGGTTGTTCCCCTGCATTAACAAATAATCGCCCCAGGGAAAGGATACGACTTCACAGCGCACGTTCAGCGCTGCGCTCGAAACGCCTTTCTTTTATTTTCCCTTTGAGACACTGCCCTCTAAACAAAATCTGGAAAGGCACTGAACGCGAAACGACCAGGAAGCGATGCGGCGAACGTGACCCAGGCAGGAAGCGCCGCCGCTGAATGCCCCCAGCCAAAGGAGCCGCGCTGCAGGCAGCAGCCGCCGCACGCCTGCGGCGGGGGCGCAGGGCGGGAGGCCCCCGGCGCCTGGCTGCTGCCGGGGCTCGGGGCCCGCTGCCCCGCGAGGCTCGCCCAGGCGCCGGGCAGCAGGGCGAGCCCCGCCCGCTTCGCCTCCTCGCCAGCGGCCCCGGCCCGCGCCCGGCCCCCCGCGGCGGGCAGCGCCCTCACCTCAGGCGGACCCTGCCGCGGCTCCCCGCTCGCTGCGCCAGGTCCCGCCAGCCCTTGCCGGGCGCCGCCCGGTCCAGCAGCTCGCTGAGGCGCCGCAGCACTGGCTCGGCCAGGCGGCTGAGGGGAAGGGACCCCGGCGGGCTGCGCGGCGGCTCCGACATCGCCCCGCTGCTGCCTCTGCCGGGGCGGTGCTCCCGCCCGGAAGGACGCGCCCAGCGCAGCCGCACGGCCCGGCCCGCCCCGGCCCACGCCGCCGGTTCCGTCCTGCTGCTGCCCGGCCCCGTCCCGCTACTGCCGGGCCCCGCCGCCAGCCTCGCCGCGGCCCCCCGCAGGGGGACGCCTGTCCCGGCCGCGGTTCGCTGCCGGCGGCGCGAGGGAACTGGGCGGGCTTTGGCGTCCCGTTGTGAGGCCGAGCGATGCCGCTGCCAAAAGCCACCGCGTGCAGCCGGGAGGGCCGGGGTCGGCCGGGGAGCAGCTCCCCTGTGGAGGGAGCGCGGTCGGGCAGGGCGGTGGAACAGGCAAAAGCGGGGTACCCGCTGGTAGCAGGGAGAAGGCGTTTAACCCGGCCGCAGGCGCTCCGCGCCTCACGCTCCGTCCCCGGGTGCCTGAGTCCCGGCGGGGGCAGGAGCTGAGGAGAGGCCCCCGAGCGCCTGCTCCAGGGCTGTGAGGCGAGCGCGGCCACGGTGTGAGGTGGATTCGCGTCTTCCCGGAGCTACAGGTTGCTCAAAGTGGGCTGAAAGTGTCTTAGAAATTACTCGTACTACCGTTTTTAATCAGTGACCGAGCATTCAGGTGTGACCGCCCATACTTCTGCAGCGTTTTCTTGTGTAGCTGCAAGCCTGCCTTGATGTCCCTGTGCGCAAACTGGAGGCCGGTGGCTGCAGTAGCGCAACGTGGAGACCAAATTAATAAGCTTGCTGTTCAGTGGCTGGTTGTCTCATGCCTGGCGCTAGTCAGAACTGCACAAAGACGCACACCTGCCTGCAGAGCTGGTAACAGCACAGCATCTCCCCTTGGTTTCTGTGGGGTCCAGCACCTCTGAAAAAAAAGCTATTTATTTAGACCTGAGTTTGCCTGGAGTGGCTTCTTCAAGCAGCATTAATCAATAATGTATTCCTCCCAAGTTATGTGCAAAACCAGTCTGCATGGCAGCATGGATACAGGTAAGACAGTGCATTTGGCTTCCTGATGACATGCATGTACCCACAGTTGTGTATGATACCAGGCTGGTGTCTTTCACCTGCCTTGGGCTGTGGACTGTGCTTGTTGGACACCCCACAGTGACAAACAGTCAAATTAGATCACGTTATACATGGCTTCAAATCCTGGTCTCTCATTCCTTTGGGGATTACTTTTTGGCTATTAAGCTATTGTATGAATCATAGATATCCCCGCTGCTCTGTTTGTTGCTGAACACACTTGGTTTTTTAGCCTGTGGCCGAGGTCTTGGGAACATCGGGTATCTGAAGTATTTAGCACCTTAGTTTCTGATAGCGAGCATTTTAGCTGCACTTTCTGCAAAACAAGAAAAAAAATGGCACTGAACTGGCTTTTCAGCCTTTTCTGAACTCCTTGAGCTGAGGGCACTTTGTGTAATTCAGACAAGTTCCTTGTGTGAGAATTGGCTTCTTGGGTAGCAGGCATGGGAATACTTTTTCGGGATTCATTTAGATATGTGTTTGATAATCATTGCCTTTGAGAAATGTGAATTGTTAGGTGGTTTTTTGTGTGTAGCGATTGTTAAAAGTTCACTGTTCACCTTTGGTTTCCTCAGTCTGCTTGTTAGGAAGAGTTGTGCAGATTTTCTCAGTGTTTGGCAGAATTTTTTGCATTTTTAATTTCAAGCAACTCAGAAATTCCAGCTGTGCCTAGCAAAGCAGTTAAGCACACTAAAGCATGTGCTTTAAAAGTGAGCCCAGTGCCTTATTATGAAAACCTAAGGCCAACACTTCCTCTCTCTTAAGGCCACGAGGAAATGCCCGTGGACATCTATGGAAGTAGGATCTACCCTCTCATCACTGCCAGCTCTCTCGCTCTCGCCCTCTCTGGCTGAAGTTTTCCTAGGAAGAGCCATCTGCTGTGTGTAATGAAATAGTCTCTCTTGGAAGACAAACTGCTGTGGTCAGACTCACTATACTAAGGTCACACTAGCAAAACAACACTGAAGAGCTTCTCAGCTTTGAAGCAAAATGCATAAACTAAATGTCTTCTCTCTTGTAACGCAGAGTCAAACAGCAGGCCTGGTCCACAACTAGAACTTAAAGAGTGAGCACATTAAGGGTAAGTGCACGTTTATGGTTTGAGAGGTCAAATTGTTTACAGTTTTAAAATGACTTGGCTACTTATTTCTCCTACGTTCAAACAGAAAAAATATTGTAGAAAATAGAAAAGTGATCGTAAAAGATAAATAAATGAAGAAGAGCCAGTTACTTTATTCTTAGTGCATGACATGAATATAGTGATTTACACTGTTTATGTAACAGTTAGTATGATTTGTTATTTGCTTATTGTAATGCAGCTCTTGATAGATTCTAGATATTTAGATTCTGCTAAATATTTCTGAAATTACAGTCTTAGGTAATATTTCTACAAAGTTTGAGCAAGACAAACAAAATTGCAAAAGCCGCACAAAAGCAAACTTTCTTCTATAAGGAATGTGTGACACTAGGTGTCCAGAAATATACATTTTATTCTTTTCAAACGTTTATTACATGGCCTAGTACTCATTAGTTTAAAATTTCTTCCGTTCCTCCAAAAAATCTGGTCACTTGGTAGCATGAAGATGGTTATCCGGCATGAATTGCTCATGCGACACTGTCAGATGCTTGACAAACGTTAAAAATAGATTAAGACAGATCAGTGTTAAGAGTTGTGCTATGATTGCTTATTTTAATTACTCTATATTAAGCTCTTCGTTAGAGATATGCAGAATGGTCACTTATTCTTCTTAGGTTTAGCCAATGAATTATAGCTGTGGTGTTTCCTTTACACTATGTCGCTGTTTACAATAGGTAGTACACTAGTGTAAGAAATTTTCAAAATGTCTCCTATGTAAGAAGTTGAAGAAGCACGGCATGTTTGCCAAGGTCACATTTTCCAGACATCTGCTTTTTGCACAGCCCAAACTTCGCTGTTTTATTTCTTATGCAAACCTTGTTAATACAACAGATATACAATAATTGGGTTAGATAATACAGTGTTTTGCTAGTTTGGTTTCTGACATTATAGGCATTTTGACAAGTTTGCTGCTCTAAATGTTTGATCTGATCACGGTGTCTTGAAGTATTTGTAAAAGAGTAATATGATTATAGTTATTATTTGTATTCTAGCATTAGAGATTCTGGTCAGAACGGAGTCAGAATTTCATTACTGTGAGCTACAGAAATGCACAGAAAGCGCAGTTGTTGGGAATCATTGTGTGCATGGGTTCTCACTACTCTTACCCCACCAAATATTAGACTCTGCAGTAAGCAAAGTGCAATATAAGTATTTAACCATACTAATGTGAGTAGAGTTAGCAGAGTTATAACTGAATTTTAGAATTTCAGTTTTTGTTGCCTCAGAGATTTTAACTTTTAAAAAGTAACAACATTGAAGAATGAGTGCATGATCACAACCTTTTTGGAAAGGAACACAACTTTTTTGGGAAGTGTTTTTACAGCTGTCTGGCACAATTCACTTTGGAAAGCTTGTGTAGACAAGGAGTAGAGAAAAGCAGATCAGAAATTTCAGGTGGAATTTGATTCCATCAGTACTGATGGATGTGCTGAAAAATTGCCTCACAGAAACATGCAAACATTGATGAAACTTTTGAAAGAAAACTTTTAATAAAAGCTTTGACTTATGTTAAAGGAAAAGTTTTTAAAGAGCATGTGAAAATAAGCATTTAAGTAGGGTAAAACATGCATGGCAACCTTTTTGGAAAAGAAAGTTATATCTTTCCAATAGTAAATACAAATATCTTGTATGAATTTCCATTCAGGGAATATAATAACTCATTTAAAAGATTTAAATTGGAATTTGTGTCTGTGTTTATAGTAGGTATTTTGTTTAACAGGAAAAGTCTGTTTTGTTTCATTTTGTCTTGTGAGCAGAAATGTGCTAAACTTGGAGAACTTACTACAAAGTGAAAAATCTCTGAGAGTTGGCCTGGAAGAGAGAGAAAAAATGCGTGTATTCCCAAACGTAAAATCCTGTTAGGCTGGGAACAGAGCGTGCATGGAATTTTGGGTAGTAGAGGAATGTTGTAGTTGTGCAAACTGTATGCGGGCTCTGTGCAACACAGTTAAGACATATTTGAGAAATATTTCCAGGGAGAAGGTGAAGTGAGTTAGCATTAACCTTGGAACGTGGCTGCATTTAAGCAGCAGACTTAGATTTCACAGGTGACTGGGTGGCAGGTTGTGTACCATACGCACGGTGCCATAGTAGTGGAAAGGACGTGTAAGGTTATTTGAGTTATTCGCCTATGAGGTCTTTGGGTCTGTGCAAACCAAGAGTCACAGTGATAAAATTGCAAGCAATCCAAGAGTCAGGGTCGTAAAAACTCAAGCTCTGTTAGCAGTGATACCTCATTTTACTCTGATTTTGCTACTGCAAGTTATTTGATATTGCAAGCTGCTGCAGTAACCATTCAAGTTACTCTTCCAGTTCTTAACCCTGGAAGTAAGTGTTCAAGACCAGGTTGGATGAGGCTCTGGCAGCCTGATCTAGTGGGTGGCAGATCAGAGTGCTGGGAAGATGTGTCTATTCCCACTGTATGATGGGAAACCCCTCCTAGGTTTTTCTTGGGATTATGTTTTTAGTGGAGGTTCCTTACCACTTTTATTCTTGCCTGTTCTGCTTTTGCTGCTGTCTCTCACTTTAATCAATATAATATTTATAAAATCATGGTGCCCACACCAACTAGATTTCTTATTGGACCTGCATAGTACACAACATTTCTATTCATCAGAAAAGAAGGTTTTGTGGCTGTTTGTTTTGGTTTGGAGTTTTGTCACGTTCATCTTACCTGAGGTCTGGTTATGTCAGCCACCTTTCGTTGTGGCTAAGCTACCTGTCAGCATCTCTAAAAGGGGATATATGCGTCAGTATATAGTGTGCCCCGGCAAGAGGAGAAGGAGCTGTCGGTACATCTAAAGCTTATCTGGATAGTCTAGGGGATTGTATTTGATTTTTCAAACGAGCAAGTCCAGTTCCCAAACTTTAGCCTATGGAGTAGAGCTAATACTAGGAAACTGTGCTGGCATTTGGAGAATTTGTTGTTTCAGACAACACTCAGGTATCTCAAAGTATCTCACTCAGGATGAACAGTGAAGCAGATAGGAAATGTTCCACTGACTTTCTAAACATGGTCTGTCGGATACGGAAGTGTTAACAGAGCAGGCAAGCAGACTGTATTACCCATGTACCTATATCCTCCTCATATACACGTATGTACGTAGGAGAAAGATTATGCTTCCTGTTTACTCAAGTCTCTCTCCAAGCTCATTTGAAGTGGTGTAGTTCTGTTTTCCTATCACAGTGGTGACATTTAGCACAGCTCTCTCTTTCTAGCTGTAAGCTCCTACCAAAATAGCCAAATGAAACCAAAAATCAACAGTGAGAACAAAGTAAAGAGCTTAATTCTGATGTTGGAGAAGCTCCCTCTGCCTCATGGAGACAGATTCTAGTTCATAACTAGTTCCCATATGTCCTGTCACTCCTGGTTTTAAAACATACTTCTTTCATCAGGTCTATCTGATTTAAATTAGTCTTTGTTACATAAAGAGAAATAAGAACATCCAACAGTCTGTGGGGGCTAATGTGCTCCAATCTCCATGCTCTGCAGGAGGTTTTGAACCAGAACCCACAATGGAATTAACTTCACCAGGAAAATCTTTTATCTGTGGTCAGTTTGGCACGCTTTTGTCATTATACCCCAGTTTCTGTAAAACATGCAAATCTGAACAGCTGCTTTGAAGCCAGGAGAATTTCATGCGGGGCAGAGGTTAAGTATCTGCTTTGGGACCTTGGCCTAAAACCAAGTTTCTCAGAAGAGCGACTGTAGAATGACCTGCTGCCTGCCTGCCTGCCTTTTTTTGATTTTCAATTGATAATAAACTGCTGACGTATATACTCGCACTTTGCATCTACTCTACTTGTTATTAGAAAAATAACTGTAATTCAAATACAATTAAGTACATATACAAAAAAGGCTGCAAACCTTTGGGTCAACCCTTTGAACCAAGTGGTACGATTACCATCAAGATGAAACCTGCTTACTCAGTTTGGCAAATTGAACTTTTGTCCCAGAGACAGACTGTGTTATAAGTCATATTTTCATTTGAGAGAGAATATAAATGTAGTTAGCTAAATGTAATATAATTACACTTGGATATACCCAAATAAATACAATAATAGAAATAACGCTCAGTTATGGTTCAGCTCAGCAATGGCTTTGTGCGCTGCCTAAGTACATCTTTATTATATACGATATAAAAGGACTTTGTCCATGACATTTTATGTAACGTTCATGTGTTACTTAATTCTGCATTCAAATTCATTTCATCAAATTTTAGTAGAAACTGTATGAAATGAATTTTTTCGCACGTTGTGACAGTCACCATTTTTTGTCTATTGTTTGTGTCCTCAGGAGAAAGATCTTTCATACAGTTTTAGGTGATGAACTGAGAACCATAGAAGAGTTTTGTTTTGGAACTCTGATACCAGCATCTGATACACACAGGGAGAAATCACATTGTGCCTTGATTACTTGTCTGTAAAATTGAAAACCCCAAACTTCTCTGCTTCTCTCTTCAATTTGTGTGTGGTTCTCTTGTACTTTTGTAGGAGCAATCTGACTGTGACGGCATTGTTTTGCACCAGGAGGTGCTGGTTTGTTACGATTTCTGAAAGAAACGCATGCAGACTGTGTGAAGCATCGCTTAGAACGCCACTTGCAGGGGTGCCCTATGAAAAGAGAGCAGTAGAGAGAATCTCACGTCCTTCAGAAGCTGGGTTCCCCGCACTGCGTGGGAGGGCGTGGGCCTCCAGTCACGGTGCAGTGTGCCACCCAGTCTCCATCCTGGAACGGTTACACCATGTGGGGCGTTCGTGCTTCTGTGGTGTGTGCTTAAAGCAGAGCAACTCCATTCATTTCTGAGATGGCCACACAGAACTAAAAAAAAAAAGGGTAGTGACAGAGTGAACGAGAAGTGGGAAGCTGGGAATTTCAGAGGTTTGTTGAGAAGCTGTGCAAAAGTCTTCCCTTGAAAGCTGCACAGGAAGTCTCTAAGAGCACAAATCTGCTCTGAACTGCACTGCCTGAATTGCTGGATGGATTCTGATGTGTGAGAGAGCGAGCAGTTTGCCTGTCAGCAAGCAGTGTACAAGCACCACAGCAGGACTTCAGAAATTCACGAGCTCTGGCTTGAAAAGCATGTCGTTTACAAAAATAGAAATAGATATGCCTCTTTTGATTTGTCTTTTGATTTTAGTGCATTTATGGTTCATGTTTTCAAGGTTTCTCCTTTATAGTGGTGGCCAGTGGGATAGTGATTCTTTTTTTCTGGAAAATGAAAACTATGATGTTCATATTTTTGGTCAATGCACAGAACCTTCAAAAATATGTTTGGGGTTTTTGATTCAGAGAATTAAGGGGGGAGACTAATGGTTTAGTCGTGTAAACTTAGACATGATCTAAGGAAGTTACAAGCACAGATTATTTATGGAGCTGTCCATTTCTCTCGAGTTTTCAGGTGTCGCAGACCTGGTGTCAGCTTGGTAGAAAGAAGCCAAAATACTGGCAGCAAGATCTCTCTTAACGTGAGACACAGGAGGGTTATCTGTTCTGTTCCTACATGTGCTGAGCTCAGATAATGTCTGTGTGGGCCGGTGCAGGTTCTTCTCTGCCACCCCGGTGTGCTGGTGTGGGCATAAAGCCGGGCACGGGCAGAATGCGCGCGGCCGGGTGGGGGCATTGGTGTTCTCACGTGGAGGTTTTCAGCGTGCCCAGGCAACGCTCCAGTTGTCAAAGCGTGTTTACATCTATTACATCTACAAGATTTAGGCCTAGGTGAGGTGCCCCTTGTGCCAGGCAGTATGCGGATGCACAGCGTGGTCCCTGACCCAAAAAGCCGGCACCGTGATGGTAAGGGAAGAGACAATACGTGGGCGCGGGCGGACAGGTCTGCCCAACGAGGGCAGCAGCAAGTGCATCTGAACGATAGGAGGGTCGAGTTTGGGGGTGGGCTGAGCAGGACTGTGCAGGGAACAGAGATTACATGATGAACAGGTAGAAAAAACTTCAGAGAGGTATTAAAGGGATTTTTTTTCCATTGGCTTTGGAGGAAATGAAGAGGAAGACAAAAAGTCCCTCCTAAAACACGTAAGCTTTCTGTAGGAATACCTTCCGTGAGTGTAAAACTGCTTACAGAGGAAGATTACCATTTTTGTAATAACTAAATAAAGTAGAAAAATAGGATGCAAGAGAGGAAATTAACTGCCATTTTTTAAGTTTAACCAGATTTATATATTTTTGTCAGTTAAAAAAACGTTGCCAACATTAGGATTAAGACCACAGTTTCTTATGAAATCAATAGAAGCAACTTTGGGTCCAAAATAACCTCCAAAAATGGCTATTATTAAAAAATTAAAGATAATTTCATGTTTTTTATCGTTCCTTTCATCTTAAAATATAATTTTCCAAAAATATTTTAGTTGCATTGTTAGAGCTTTCCACCAATCTACATTTGCCCTAGCTCATTCCCAGGCACAGTTCTCAAGCTGCCGTGCTCGTGCCGCTGCTTCCTCTTCCCTTGCCCTCGGTTCCCGGGGCACTAAGCTCAGGCAGCGTTGTGACCCTGGTGAAGAGGAGCCCACCAAACACGTCCCTCCTGGGGTCTCAGCTGCTGGAGCTGTCAGGGAGAGGCAGCTTCTCTGTGCTGGCTTCACCCCTTTGTTGTCTGTGTCATTTTTATGGGAGATTGCGAGTGGCTGGAGGGCGCTACGTAAGGCACAATATGTGTGCAGTGGAGACGGACCTGTGATGGATGGAGGGAGGGGAAAGGGAAAGCCAACATGTCCGGGGATAGCCACTGATTTACAACAGGTGGAAAATATGTTCGCAGCTCATCGGAGAACCAGCACAGGACCCTTCTTTCCATTTCCTGCTCAGACCTGGTGATGTTGGTTTCTCCTCCTGTGATGAGCAAGCACCTGGCTCAGCAAGTAGCATCACTGGTGTCCAGAGCAAGACTTGAGACAAGCAGCCAGAATACCTTACACCTTTAGATTCTCTCGTCTTCAACTGAATGTTCAAAGCCCGGTTTATTATTATTTGAGCTCATTTTCGGGTTATTTGCCAATAGCTGATGGTAAATTGTCATGATCTCCAGTTCATCTTTCCTTGGTGAATTTCTTTATATATTTTCTGTGACAAGTTTTCTTGAGGAGCCAGGAGGGTGATGTAGTACCAATCTTTTTCCTGTTTCTATCTAAATTCAGTAATTGACATTATGGTTATGTCTCATATCTTCTATTTTCTCTCCAAAATTTTAAAAAATATTCATGTTTCCATCTTAGGTGGAAAAACATTATTTATGGTGATTTTCCTCATGGAACATTATTTTGCTTTAATTTCCATTGTTGGATCCAACAAAATGCACAGCAATCTAATCTAATTTTCATATCAAGAAATCTGACAGCTCTTTTCCCCTTGATGTCAAAATGCAGCTGAACTAAGAAAATGATAGCTGTGTACTACAACTGCTTTGGTAAAGAGTATTCATGAGTTGGTCTGCATTAAAAATTGTTGCCAAGGCTCTTTGCAGCTGGGAAAATTACCACACTTTTAAAATAACTTATACCCTCCAAAAAAGAGGACAGAGGCATCTGGTCTTCTGAAAAGAAAAGATGAAAGCAGATTTGAAAGAAAGCAACAGGGAACATTAGGCAAATGCATATTTAAGAGGCGATGCGTGAATGCTGGGGGTTAATTCCATGGCACAGTAATCAAATGGATGAGGGAAAAATTAATCTCTACTGCTCCATTTTTTCCTGTTAAATATTTATATTTCTTAGAACTGAAATGGAAAGCAAAACGTGATCATCGATCTGAAAGGCTGAAGATAATGGGATCCGATGCCTTTTTTCTCCAGGCTCTTGTTGCACACACGGTTCAGATTGATGTTCAAAGCCCTGCATTCAGCACAAGTGTAGAGTATTGGCCCAGGGCCCACTCAACAGGTGTCCACATTATTTAAAACCAGCACAATATACACGATTTGTCCTCTTCTTGTCCTCTGTGGCAGGGAAGCCCTTATTACGATGGATTTTGAACTAGACTTCTTCTCAGGCTCCGAGGTGGCAGTGTGAGGAAGCCTGCACTCCGGCTTCCTGCCGCCTTCCTCCTGCGGGGATCACCCCAGCCCGTCCACGTGGCAGCAGCGCTGTGTGCAGCAGCGCACCTTTCCCCCACCAGCTCTCAAGCTCAGAGCATTGCGAGCCAAGGCACTGTGACCAGGCTGACCCGCACGGCTTTCAGGTGGTTTTGTCACCGTCTGTGCCTTCTGGCAACTCCCTGGCTACACCTCCGAGCTGACGATACACCTTTGTGGCACATCAGGCTTGCTCTTCAGGCCATCCTCTCCTGTTGGTCTTTGCTTCCTTGTATACTGGACCTTTGCCAGTTTATTCCAAGGCTAAATTGCCAAACATGTTTCCTTTCTGCTACCTCCTCCTGCTCCTCCTTCTCCAACCAGTATTCAGGCTGTACCAGAAGGCATGTACGCGCGTGTATATGGCACACATATATGTAGTATGCTGGCAGAGGGTGGTGCTGTTTCTCTCACCTGCCATTGTTCCTCCACACTCCTTTGTGTGTGTGGAGACAGACTGTTCATCACACAACCTAATGTTGCCCCTTCTGCTATCCCTCCCTTCAACCTTTTTCTTGTCCAGCCTTTCCCCTCCCAGGTAAGCCTGTGAAAAAGGTGTCTGTGACATGGAATGCATGAAGGAAATGAAAATATACCCAGCTGCTTTGTGCTGTTTGCATGAGAGGCAGGCAGATTCCAAGCAAGCCTTGCAAACACCTCGCTGTTTGGCCATCGAGCTCTAATCTAGCTCCCCATGTGTTTTCTTACTGACTGTGATCAGTGTCAGCAGTGAGCTGTGACACAAAGCTGGGTGCTGACAGGTCCAGTGGCTGCTCTGCTTGTGGCCCTGCAGGGAGCAGATGGCGCCTCAGAGCGCTTGAAAGGGCGTCGGGAAGGGCCACAGCCAGCGCAGGAGGTCTCACAGCCAGGACAGAGAGCTTACCAAGAAGGGACCTCATGGGAGAAGCAGGGGAGGAAAGAGAGAATGAACAGAGGTGTCTCTACATAGCGTCGTCAGATTAGCGGGCTGGCAAGAAAGGTTTTCCTGCTGTTCTTCATGTCATACCAGTTCTATGAGTTATTTTTCAGAGCATTTAGTTTGGCATCCTTTGTGAGATTGAATGCTTTTCTCTGATGAGGGAATCCCTGGACTGTGGAAAAGTTCATAGATTAGCAGGGATACTCTGTAGTGAAGAATCAGCCAGAGTGATATATATTTTTTTTATGTCCCTGTGATGCCAATGTGACTATCACAATACCTGGTAGCTGTAGGAGTCATGCACATGTGAGTATTTGCATTGGTCTGTATATTTCTGTTAGCAGTTAGAAACACATAAGTGACGTGCACTAAAGCATTTTTTGTGCTGCTGCTGGGTGTACGTGCAGGCATGCTTGGGAATTTGTCTTCCTAGCACAAATCACTTTGGACAGCTACACTATCTTTCCCGAAGTGGTTCTGCATAGATAACTGGATTATAGTTCCTGCTGTTAATGTTTGATCTTGATTTTTAGATCATTATGTTTCCTTTTTTGGAAATGCTTGAAACTGTGTGGTGGTTTACCATCTGTTAGAAAATATGTATACCCATTCTCAAAATCATGTTAAACTTCAGATTTCTTTTATTTGCAGGTGCACATAGCAAGATGCTGCACTTCATTGGACAGTATTTGGAAACTGGCAGCTAGAATGACCTGCTATTCAACCCTTGTTGAGAGGGAATCTCACACAAAAATCGGAACTTTCTCAGAATCGGTTGCTGACCTAAATGACAGTGGGAAGCTTCAGAGTAAAATCAGCAGAATGAGGAACATTTTTTACAATACTAGAGTTACTCTTAAAAGGGTGACCCCATGTTAATTTCAACAAATTTTAACTCACCAAAAGTCAGTGTTTCATTGCATGAGAAGCTCAAAAGTATCGTTCCCATGTGAGAAATCCCACAGACACTTGCCTAACATGGAAGACAACATGGATGCAAAAAATGTATTTGAAACACAGGAAAATATGTGCTGCCTTAGGGGTGTATCAGAGAATGGTGATGACCTAATTAATTTTAATAGTATGGTCTGTGTCACTGCTGGAGAAGCAGAGAAATACTGCATCAGACAGGTGCATTCCCACCCTACAGATCTAATCACTGATCGCAGAGACAATTGTTGCCCTAAAGTGGAAGATTCTGTTTCTTGTCCACCTCCAGCTGTCCAGGCACGTGAAAAGACTGGGTTCAGTAGACCTCTAACCACGAATGCCCTGTTGAGTGAGCAGGCAGATACTCCCATAGTAAATCAGAATTATTTTACAAAAGATGAGTCCGAAAATTCTGGCAGCATTTTGGAGGCTTATCCAAGTGTAAGTGATGATTTTTCTGATGATGTCCTAGAGTATTTTGAATGTTCAGATGTGCTGACAGCACATGAAAATGAAATCTGGGAAAAAAAATTACAGTTTTTATTAGAAAGTGGTGATGAAGATGATTTAAAACTGAGTAAGGATTGTGATGGGTGTGCTTACTTCCTCAGTGAAATGCCGTGTCTGTTCCGAGTGTCAGATAACACTACGCCTATGGATACTACCATTGGCTTCTGTGGTCATCACTCAAAATTCAAAGGAGTAAATGTAAGGAGAGACCCCTCTACATACAGCCAGTCAACTTTGCAGACAGAGATGACTCTAACTGTTGGACAACACCGAGATAAAACTACCAGTGTGAAAGACGAAGAGAAGGGTAAAGTGCCTGTCGCATCTGCTGTCATTGAAAATGAGTGTCTCCGAACTGAAGAAGAAAATAATGGAATTGGCCAGACAGATTTCTCAACCAACAAACCTCAGAACATGGATAATGTACATGCAAAGGCGGACTCCTTTACTGGTGGCATAGGTACTGCTTTGACAAATCAGGCTTCAGAGACAATGACAGAAAACAAGGTGGACGAGAACTTGCTGGGTGAAAGCTCATTGCTGCTAGAGGAGGGGAGAAGAAATTCATCGGAGGAAAATGCAAGGCATTCTGTCTCTACCTTAACAGAAACTCTAACAAGAAACCTTTTAAAGTTGCTAAACCCTATAGAGCTCTGCAGATATGTCGGTAATATAGGGCAATCTTTTCAGGCTGCTGCGGAGGTGAGGGAATCCAGTGCTTCGTTTCCCAGTCAGGAAGGAGGCCTTTCAGCACAAATTTGTGAGGAGACAGAAAGCTTGCAAATGCAGGCTGGTTTGTGTCGTACAGAAGAGGCGGATAAAGACTGTCATTGGGAACAGAAAAAGACTTGGGGCCTGTCTGAGCAAAATCAGGTGCCAGATGACAACGTCTCACCCAGGGTAAGTAAAATGCTTATCATTTAACAGAAAGAGTGGTTTGACTGATTTTGTTCCTGTTTGTCACAAAATAATGCAAATTTAAATTACTTTGAAAGACACTATTCATGAACTTCTGAATGACAGCTACGTCTGGGAAGGAAATCTGGTTTTGAAAAAGGCCCAAATAAACCATAAGCTGTTCTAATTATAGAGTGAGACCGATAATAGTAAGAGGCACTAATGGGACTCTGGACAGCTGGATAGGGAAATCTGATATTTAGGCTATTGCACAGGTCTTATCAAAGCAATGTTTCTTTCAACTCAGAAGGATTCTCACACCCCTGTTGTGAGCAGAGAACGTTTCGATTTACTTTCTTTTCAGTTCATACTCAAAGAACAAAGTTGTGTCCAGTTATGGAGCTGGAAATTTAAAACAAATAAACAGAACTTTGCTCTGAATTCTGTCAAGGGGATAATTTTATCCAGAGAATTAATGTTACAGAAGCGTATGGACCTTTTCTTTTTAAAAGTAAAACAATGAAAGATTTAGATATTACGTGGAAATTTAAAGAGCAATTACAAATCAAAAACCCAAATTGATACTCTCCAAGTCCTTAAATATTTTATGCTGTTGGGTAGGAAATTGACCAGGGAAATCAGTACAGATGTACTGTCTGATATGATGCCCCACCAGTTTTCATAACCAGGAGAATTGGATCATACTTTTTATTTCACATAGTAAAGTCTGAAGATATATATTTATGAGTATTAAATCATGAATAATCTTATTATCACCCACTTCACTGATTTTAAAGTGCACAACCAAGTGCACAGAAAAATAGTTATGACAAATAAGCACAAGCTTTTTCCACATGCTCTACTTCATCTGTATTCTTTAAGCAAAAATCTCTCCCAGTTCTGAATCATAGATTGACTTTAATCTGACCACTGGGGTGTCTTAAGCAATGGAAAATCACTGATTTCTTCTGCTTGAAAAGCATCCATAAGTTTCTCTGTTTTTATGGTACATAAAATTCCAATCACATTTTAGCAGCACTTAATGTTCTTATGATGGAGAATAGCCCCCTATTGGAATTAACCTATTGAGATTTTCTTGACAGTGTGTGTTGCCATGGTTTGCATGAGGCATTTTTTCATTTTTTTCCACTTGCGGTACAATCATTTAAATCCCAGAACCCTACTAGCACAGAGCAGCTGTTACGTTACTGTAAGTGCTGTGGCCAGGTTTCAGATTGGCGAGTTCAGATAAGAGTTCAGATTAGACTCCTGCTACCCGCAGCCAATAGGTATTAGTTCTTTAAGCATCCATGACGAAAACTCTGTATTAGTTAAAAATTAAGTAGGAAAGAAATATCTGCATACAGAAAAAGGCTAGAGATGAGCAGAAGCCAAAACCTGTGTTTTAGACAGTCCTTGGGCACAGGATAACTCTGTCAAGTGGTTAGCATACTCTTGTTCTGAGTATTACATTCATACCATGTGCCACAGATCCAACAGGCGAGTCTGGCAGGCTAGACTTGTAATTTGTACAAGTTTAAATACAGAACTATGATTTCTTCTTTCTGTCAGGGTAGGGTGATAGCTACAAACCAGAAACCTCAGATGTTGACAAATACTTAAAAAAAAAAACATCAACTAACCAACAACAACAAAAAAACCCGAACAACAAAAAACCCTTTCATTTCAATTTAGGACTACAGTTCAGGCCTGTGTCAAGCAGCAGTCCCATTTTTTAGTTCTATCACATTTCTCTTTTTTTCTTTTTTTTGTAGAATCAAGGTGCCAGTCTTAAAATCTCTATCCAAAATTGTGATAGAGAATGTATGGAGCCTGAAATAGCAAAGGAAGGCATCCTCATGACTTGTCAGAATGCAGGAACCATCCATTCAGCTTCAGAATGTACTGAAAAGCCATTACAAGCGAAAAATGGAAGTTTACAAACCTATTCGCAACACCGTGCTCCTTGTGATAAGAGACAAAGTTGTCGCCAACGAGTCTTCTGGGAACAAGGGAAGGATATTAGTAGTAATGGCAACAAATCAAAGAAAGACATTTCATCTCTTCCTTTATGGGACGCGGACTCTGTTCCTGATAAACAAGAAAGTTTATGTGCTGTTCTCTCTTCTGCAAAGCTATGTGATGAGCCAAAGGAGGGAGGGCAAAGGTATGGTTTTGATTCGCATGACGGCAATGACAGAGATACTCTCTGCAGTGTATCATGTGATGAATCTCTGTTTGAAGCTAATCCCAAGTCAGTTCTGGAATCTGGAGAACCTGGGTGCAAAGGAGATGCCGATTTATCTGCAGTGCATGACAAGCTCTGGAAACTTCTTCATGAAGATGACTCAGACTATCAAATCCCATTTGAAAACTGGGGAATCACAAGTTTAGAGGTAAGGCTGACAGATACCAAAGTCACAGAACCGAACTCTGTGCAAGAGACCTGTTCTGATCATCCTTTGCCCCCAGATTTCACAGAACAGCAGGAACCTATTACACAGCCACCTATTAGACAAAGAACAGAGAAAGAAGACTGCAGTGTCTCTAATGTCCTACTGAAAACAAATGAAGCGTGTAACAGTGCATCCATAGAAAACTTTTCTCTTACACAAGTGGTAGAAGCAGATGGTTTATGTATCAGTTCTAGCACTGGGAATAAAACAGAAACGGCGTCCACTTGTATTTCAGAGAATAGTATCTTCAATACAGAGGAGTGCTTGGAGCAGAAGCCAAATCAAACATTAATTGTCAATAATGGAGCCGTTCAAACAACTGTTTCTCGGGAAGGAAAGCTTACCGTTAATAACACTTTCCAAACATGTGATACAGATTCTCAAAGATTAAAAAATGCTCAGAGTAGTAACTTAGCATGCGATAAAGAAAACCCAGCTTGCATGTCAGATAAGTCACACTGGACAACTGGACAATTACTGCATACTGAGTGGAACATATCCTTGATAAATGAGACTATGACTGAGACCACAGATGAAGATGCTGGTAAAGACTGTCATTTTAAGGACTGTTACCCAGCAAGAAAAAAACTGTCATATTTCCCTGAGGAGAAAGTTATTTTCCCCAGTAATTCCTCTGTTGAAAATACCCATCAGTTTACACATGAAAAACACTCTTCTGTTAACATCATACATAGAAGTTATGAAGATAATTTACAAGAAAAAAGAAATCACTCCGAGTTGAATGCACAAAAAGGCACTAATTGTAGCAGTTATCATCCTTCAAAAAATTATGAGACTCAAGATTTTCAAGTTGTTTCTAATACACAGAAATACAGTTACCCAATGAAATTGCCTAATTTAATTAAGACTCCTGAAACCATAACGGGTAAGAATCTACCCCAAAATGTACACCAACTGACAGGATTAGAAAAACAAGAAGTGATATTCACTCCCTCTTCTGAGAATCCCCTTTTAACAGATTTTTTTGTAAAAGTGCCCAAATATGAACCAAGTAAACCAGGAAAAGAACAGAGAGACATTTTCATAGGTGATGAACAAAGGGTTGAAACATCCTGTGACTCTGGAGTTAGGCATGTTTCAGAGAGTCAGCCTGCAGTTTCCCCTCATAACGTGTCTGAACAACATTTATTTTTTGCTGACAACACTTTTAAGTTTGACAAAGAGTTAAAAACAGATTCTTTGAAAAGTCACACGTATGCCTCTGGGAACGTAACTTCAGTATCAGTTAGTACCCCGCTGCCTAGAAAGGTTCAGAATGAGTACTGCACAGTAGCAAAGGAAGATTGTGGAGACATCAGTAATCAGATGGGTCTCCAGCAACAGACCATAAGAGAAACATCACCATTCATACCTGTAAGCCAGTCAGAGGGCTCTCTTAACAGTGTAGCAGCAATGGGGTGTTCTGGCACAGGAAGTAACGTACAAACAAAATGCACACAAACTGCGGTCAAAGGAGATGAAAAATTGACTAAGTTGGAAGCTTTCTGCATCGCAGTGCAGGATCAGATCCATAGGGTACCTGAAGAAAATAAGGAGGAAGCAATCTTGTGTGGAAATAAACAAAAGATTCAAAGAACTACTGAATACAACCTAGATGCTGCTAAAATGAAGTCTCCTTTGCACGCTTTAATTAGCTCCAAGGCTCAGAGGCGGATTAGGAATAGTATCACTAAGCTGTCCTCTCCTGACTTGATCACTTCCAGCAAGCCAGCTGAGGTTGATTGTTCAATTAAGTCTACTGAGCATAATAAAGAAGAAGTCACGACTTCAGAGACTGCGGTAAGTGCTTTAGTTAACTTGCCAGCAGTTGATTCAGGGGACGTCTCTCTTCAAAGGCAGCCATCCTACAGCAGGACGCAGCCACACTCCTTAGCATTGACCGCATATGATCCGTTCTCAGTTAGCGTGGAAAGGCCAGAAAATCAAGAAGGGTCAAAGTCCTGCCAGACGTCACCAACTGTTGCTGAGTCTGAGCCCATCAAATGTAAACACACAGCAAAGAGTGACAATTTAGCTACTGGAGCAAAGAAGAAATTATCATCAGCAACACTGTCAAAGAAACCCCGACTGGAGGAGAGAGGAGATGTCAGCAAGGATCATAGCTGTGTTAAAAGTGAGGCAAACGTGATTCATAAAGAAAATAGAAAAGAGCAAAGGAAACTAATTTCAGAAAAGGATAGCAAAGGTAAGAGAAAACTGATTGTCATTTCTGTCCTTTCCCATCCTTCTGACTCCGGTAGGAAGTTCAAATTCGTTAAACCCACTGCAAGCCTCCCTCAGTTGAAATCTTAGCAGTCAAAAGTGTCCTGCCCTCACTGATGTTATTTACAGTTCTGTGAACTTAATAACTACCGCTATCCTCATGCCACAGAGCTGATACCTCCCTAGCATCCTTTTCCCTGCTGGCAAATATATTTATTGTTTTTTTATCCTTTTTGATAAGCCTACTTTTTATTTGTCTCTTCAAGTCAGTTTTCAGGGCGGTGTAGCAGGATAGTTGCACCTAACTGCACACAACACAGCAGCTGCAAGCCCAGTCCTAGCATGTCATTTTGTTCCTGCAGGGCGGTGTTCCCAGTAATGCTCCCACACTGCGGCTCCCAAATGCAATTACTCTCTCTTGGTTACCAAATGGTTTTATTGCTAGCAAAGTATTATTGTTACTTGTAGGGTGCCACTGATAAACATAATGTTTTGCAGTCCTGCCTGATGACTGATGGCTGGTTCTGTATGCCTTTTCACCACTATTGGTCAGAAATGACACTGATGAAATTAGCATTATTAAACTGACATAAGAAGCATATAATTCAGATGAGAATTGGGTTGCTTGTCAGAGTCTCCAGGAGATCGCTAACGGATAAAATGCAGACAGGAGTAGTAGCAGCGTAACAGCTCAACAGATGAGGTGTTTGTGGTTTCTATGGATACTTTGCAAGAGCCAAGGTCTTATGTTCGCCTTCTGACATTGTCTTTTATGTTCACATCACGAAATAATTTTAAAGATAAGAGCAAGACTGAATAGTGACTAAAGGTAGGCTAAACAGCTCTGAAGCTCTTCAGAGATTCTAATTACAGTGAAGTCTGGTCAGAGTTCAGTTTTCCAATCACATAGAAAAAAAAACAACTTTATTCAAAAATGTGTCCTTTGCAAACATGTTTGTCTACAAGAAATGACTGTGAAAGGGAATAATGGGAGACGAGCTATACTGAGCAAGAAAAAGGACCGGACACGGTGAGAATTTGCTATAGCGAGGTCTGCTATACACCTACAGGCTCACCAATGATAACTGAGAGCAGAGCTAAATCGGAAATTACCAGAGAACCAAATGTGTGGGAGAAGGAGAGACACATTCCTTCAAAGTAGAACAAGCAAACTGCAACTACCGAGAAAAGATGGACCTTTTCCATGTATCTGAGCCTAAATCTGAAAAATGTTGTCCATGTTCAGGCTGAATTTTGTTCTCCTGCCTCTACTGTGCTGCGTTCTAGACTGAAGGGAATGTATGTTTGTATTTTAGAGAGTTTGCAGGGACCTCCCCCAGCATTATGGGGAGGTTGCCGTGGTTAGTCCGGTATACACTCAGAGTGTGCTCCTGTGTATTTTTTCACCTCCAGGAGGAAGGGCTTTGTGGCTGGGGCAGGAAAACTGGAGCCTTTAGTTCTATTTCCAGTACTGTCGCATAGTCGGTGCCGTTTTAGCCCTGATTCAGCAGGATTCTTAGGCCTAAGGACTTAAGTGGCTGCAAGTCAAACATAGCAACGAATTCCAGGTGCCTGACCCTTTGGGTCGGATTTAGCATTCCTTAGGCATTAGGTGGGGAAAGTTAGACAGCTGGCATGGGACCAGGGAGGAGATGTGTCATGCCAGCTCACTCAGAAGAGACTGGAGCGAGCCAGCAAACAGCTTTAGCAGAGAGCCAGGTTATTGGGACCTTCCTGGACTGGGCAGGGTGCTCCATTTCTGGAACCTGAATAAGTCTTCGATTTTCTCTGCATAGCAGCCAGTGTTTAGTAAAAGAACCATGTCCTGGGGCTGGAAAAGTAGGGACTTGCTTTAGAAGCAGGAAATTAATTCTTTGAAGAGGGAAGTAAGGGCCACTGCCGTTGCCAAATGCCATGTCGTTGCTAGAGCAAGTATCTAACCAGAGTGTGGGTTCCTCCCTCCAGCTGTGTTTTAAAAGAAAGGAAGCCATCACTGCATCTTGCAAAACACCTGATCCTGGCAGTGTGCATTAGGTGTGCTCCAGGAACACCTCAGAGCCTGAGCATCTCCTGGGACTTGGAGTCATTTCTCTCAAAGGCTGTGATTAGCAAAAAAAAAAAAAATGCACCGCTTACCAGGATTCAGTTAATATGAACTCTGATCGTGTAACCATATGTTATGCAGTACCCTTTTGGTGTCTCTTTTTTAGCATCAAAGCCAGCGGATTCTTCAGTCAGAGATAATGTGGTCATAGTAAGAAATGATGTTATTCTGATGTATTTTCAGACTAGAAATTCCCTTTGGTCCTATTCTATAAATTCAGAATGTCTTTGCATTGAAAACATTTCCATTGACTGGGCGGGGCATTGAACCAGTCTTCTAAAACCTCCATATTGTAAAACCTTGCTTTCTGCATCAGAAAAAAAATGTAATTATCAGTAATGTCAGATTCATATGAACAGTATCTTCAAAATGTTCTGGGATTCCTTTAAACTGCCGAAACATTGTAATTATATTCTAATCCTAAACTGTGGCTCTTCTGTTTCAAGCTCCCAAGCTGCTGAAGAGAATCCAAGCAGAGTCATTCCCTGACTGCTCTGGAAATGTTAAGCTGTGCTGCCAGTTTGGAGACATTCATGGGGACTCCACCATTACATGGACTAAAGACTCCAAGTTACTAGCTCGACTGCAGAGAAAGTGAGTGAATGTTTCTGATGGGCTTCTAGTTTCTGAATAGCTGTTGAGAAAATACTAAATGTGCCAGTGATTCACTCTTTAATGTAACAATATTAGTATGATAGGTGCAAAAAATAAGTTAAAATAGGAGAATTAAGAACTATTTTTTCACACAGAGCATTAGTATTTGTTACAGTTTGCATTCCATCACCTGCAATTCCTCTCAGCCCATTCATAACCAGTCTCATCCAACTTTCAAGTACAGTAAAAGATCATCTGAAGTTTCAACCTCAACACCCAGGCCAAATGATATAAACACGCCTGGTTAATACGTGGCAGGCTGTCTGTCCTTGTGTGGTGGTAGTGAATTGCTGAAACAACTAACATGCAATGTAGAGCTTGGTTTGATCACTCCTTTGAACTTTATATTCTATATCAAATGGAGCTTGAAGCCAGTTGGACTAAAAGATGGAGTTGCATTTAAGGAAAAATGATCTCTTCCCTTTGCCCAGCCAGTTAACCTGACTCTGAGTGACTAGAGGCAGGGCAATGAGAAGGCTGGAAAACAAAAGCTTCCTAAGGCATTTATCAGGATTTTGTCCAGCTTCTCCTAAAACAACATTTTTATGGAACAAGTTATTTTCTTCCATTACAGTAATAACCTTCTTACAAAATAGCTCTTAACTTAATTTTTGAAGCACTATAAACAAATGTTAACATTATCCAAAACAAAGAAAAAAAGATGTTTCCGTCAGAAGGCATGATTTTGCAAAGATCAAAAATATTTATAGGAAGGCATCTGCCAAGATGCTATTTTAAGTTGAGAGGAAACATTGAATGAATTGGTTAGACTACTCATATTATTCGGATTCTTGTTTTAACTACACTGATTCTGATTATTGTATTACCATATCGGTAATGGATATTACCATATCAATTGTTTTATATAATAAAATATATTATCTGGTAAGTAATGTTGCAGTGTTTCAACAAAGAAACAGTACATTGGTAACAAATGAATTGGTTTTGTAGTGATAAGTAAAGTATGTGGTAACAAAATATTTGAATTTTCACTTCATGGGATAACATGCCGTTGCTAAGTGTTTCCAGATATACCCATGCAGAGTTTTTCCAAATATTTTAAGTATCAACAAGAAGACACCCGTTATATCTTCTTGGAGATATACCCTATCTTACCGTCATACCTTATATATTTGCCATGGCATGAATGGGAATATTAGAATACCTTTTGATGTGATTCAATTCTTTTTATCTGGATTAAGTTGATGTATTTTTCTCTCAGAATATAGTAGGATCAGCTGTTGTGAAGCACTTAATAGGATGAATGGTTCTAAATGGGGTGAAATGAAGTATTTTATCTACTCGCAACATATTTGAATCAGTCTTGGCAGTGACAGGCAGAAATTCCAGGGACAGATACATGGAAATATCTTTTAGAGGTATTAATGTGGAAAATTAATGTATTCTGTTCCAGTGCCCAGGATGACTCTCCTGTCTCTTTGGCGATAGCTAAAGCCAGTAACAAAGACCAAGGAATGTATTACTGCTGCTTGAATAATATATATGGAAAGGTAACTGCGGAGTTTAATCTGACTTCTGAAGGTAAATCCTAGTTTATAATTTGCATTAATAATGACAATGGTAGTTTCCATTAATACTTTTTGAAAATCTCTTTGTTTCTTTGTAGTCTTGGAACATCTTTCAAGTTTTCAGAATTTTGAAGGTAAGTACACACGTCTGGTTAATTGTGTGCTTAAATCTTTGTTCCTTCTTATTTTCAAATAGAACAAAAGATGGAAAAATATAACCAAGATAATTAGCAGTATTTTCACCCAAGATGTGTACCTTCTGATTTGGTGGTACAAACCGTTTTCAAATCTTCTTTTTACCACCCAGTTAAACTGGGTTTACAGTTGCTTAACATTATCAGAAAGTTACTAAGAAGCTGCACTGTCTTTGCAAATTTGACCCAAGATAAGGTAGTCTGAGCTCTAAGGAGCACTTCTGAACCCTCTTAATAAGAAAATGAACAGATACACATAAACAGTTACAATGAACCGTGTTTGGTTAGCAAATGGCTAGATTGTAGTAGTGCAATCAGTTTCAGTTGAGTCACCGAACTTGTACTAAATCATAATTCTTGTTTTTATCTCTTGTCCATTTATAGGATCATAACATAATACAGGTTGGAAGGGACCCCAGGGGGTCATCTTCTGCTCAAAGCAGGGTTAACTATGGGGTGAGACCAAGTGGCTTAAGGCTTTATACAACAAGATCTTGAAAACTTCTAGGGATGGAGACTGCACGGTATCTCTGTGCCACTGCTTGACTGTTCTTGTGAAAAAGTTTCTTCTTATATCCAAACTGAACATCTCTTGTTTCAATTTACATCAGTTGTCTGTCATCCTCTCACTGTGCACCATTGTGCAGAGCTTCATGCCATCTTCTTGATAAACTTTGTAGTTTTATGCACCAGCTGCTGTTAGGTTCCCTGAAGCCTTCTCTTTTCCAGGCTGAGCAAGCCGCATTCCCTCAGACTCTCTTCACATGCCAGGTGCTCCAGGCCCCTCATCATCATGGTGGCCCACTGCTGAAAGTGGTTCAGTTGGTTGAATGTCTTTACTGTACTGGGGGCCCCAAACTAGATGCGGTGTTCCAGATACGGTCTAATGAGGGCTGAGTAGAAGAGGATAATCACTTCTCTTGATCTGCTGGCTGTCTTACTGTTGACACAGCTCTGGTGCAATTGGCCTTTGCTGCCAGGGTGCGCTGGTGGCTCATGTTCATTTGTGTCCGTAAGACTCCCAGCAGTGCCCTTTCAGCAGAGCTGTTCCCCAGCCTGGCTGTGCCTTTGCGAGAGGCTTTTCCTTCCCAGGTGCAGGACTTTCCATTTGCCCTAGTGGAATTTCATGAGGTTCCTGTTGGCCCAATCCTCCAGCCTATGCAGGTTCCCCTGAGTGACAGCCCTGCACTAGAGCATGTTGTCTGTTCCCCCAGTTTGATGTCATCTGCAACTTTTATGAGCAACCACTCCATTGCTTCTTCCAGGTCATTGGCAAAGATGTTAAAAGAGGACAAGGTGAAGACCCGACCCCTGTGGTACTCCGCTTGTTACATTAACCACTGCTTCCTGAGCCTGATGATCTCACCAGTTTTCTACTCATATACTTATTCACTTGTCTAAACTGGAGACAAGAATATTGTGAGACAGCTTCAAAAGCCTTGCTAACGTCAAGTTAAATGACAGCCACTCCTTTTCACATCTCAACAGATCCAGTCATTTTATAACAGAAGGGAATGACTGTCTGATGGTTGGTCTGGCAGGATTTAACCCTTATCTTCCTCCTTCTCGTTCATGGTTCATAAATATATTCCAAGACGATTCACTCTGTGTTTTTTCCAGGGACTGAAGTGAGGCCGACCATTCTGTAGTTCTCTACATTGTTCCTTTGTCCTTTTTTGAGGATGAGTGCAATGCTTGCTTTCCTCATTAGGGACCTCTCCTGACATCCACGACTTTTCAAATATTCAGGGGGTGGTCTTGAATGGACATCAGCCCGTTCTGTCAACACGTGTATGCAGCCTGCCTGGTCTAATCCCTGACGTGATCCTCACACACTGGTGGTAGTTCTCTTCCTTGAACACTTTCACTAAGCAGAGAGCTCTGAGAGACCTTGCTGAGAATTCCAGCTGTATTTATGTCTCTGAATTACCCATCCCATTCAGTAATACACCTTCAATTTACTTTTTCTGCCTTTTGTTACTAATGTAGCAGTTGCAGCTCTTTCCGTTGCCCTTGGTTATTCCTCAGAAGTGTCAACTACAGGTGCTGTTGAATGTGACACTGGCAGCTCAAGGGCTAGCAGAAACAGTTTTGCAATACAGTTTTTCAAAGACAGTCCCATGGCCTTGCAATGAAGTCCATGCATTCACAACAGCTGGCACTGCACATTTAATACCTTGCATTTATCCCTGTGTGCTCAACACACAGTTGGATGCAGCATTTCAGCAGCTGCTGCATTTTCAGCTAGCTCTGAACACACAGGCCTTTTTCTCTGTCTACGTGAGGTGCATTATGCTTACACAAAATTCTTGTTTCAGGGGAGACAAACAATTTAAGGAACATTTTGTTTGTTTGAGATATTCATGTCCTGATATGATGCCTTAGTGATTTCCAAATCACACAACAAATTCATCACAATATAAATTCTAGTACAGGTTGAAAGAGGCCATACAGTTTGATTTCCACCAATACTGATTGTTTTGGGGAATGGTGTGAATGCAGCTAGTTACAACTCAGGCTTGAATTCTCTTGAGGATTAAGGGCATTTATGAAGGTACAGGGCACACACTGTGCAAATTGGAAAGTCTGTGCCTGATACTATCCAGGTGAAAATTCATTAGAAAACTGAGGAATACTCAAAATTCAGGCCTGTGATTGGATTTTTAATTTCTTTAAATCACAGAGAAGATGAGCTCTGGGCTTCAGCTCTAGTACCTCACCCCTTTTAGATTTCAAGCTGAAAGGCAGTGACCAGAACACCTCAAAGATTTCACTGGCCTACAGACTACGAGAGACATTTTGACAGCTACTTTGTCAGAAACTGTGGGAATCCCTCAAGCTGTTGAATCAACACTGTGTTTTTGCTACTTATTTTTTCCTTTTTGTAGTCAACTCTGCTATATCATCAAAAATAAAATCCGCTTGAATTCATGGGAGCTTCATTGGTGAAATACCTTCATGTAGGGTAGAATGGTTTGTGCAGGGGGGTGGAGTGCACACCATGACAAGACTACTGATTTGAACTTGACTGACTGTGTAACTTCCCACTAATTTGATGCACTAGCACTTCGCACGCAGTAAACAGTGAAACAGCATTGCATCACAGTACACAGAGACATAGACACACAGTGCACAGAAAGCTGCTTTGGCAGAAAAAACTTGCTAGTTGTGTTTGAACACATGGTCTTTGCAAGTCACCTGCTGTGTAACTTTACTCCAAAAGACAGACAGGCATTAAGATTTGGAATGCTTTACCCATATGTTATCTTGTGTTTAATCACACTTGGCATATGTCTTGCTCTGCTGCAGCTAAAGATAGACAGTGCATTGCAAATTGGTTTATTTGAACCGATATCTGAACACACTGTATAAGTCAGATTGTTCATTCAGCCAATTGATTCTTTTTCTTGAAGAATAAAATTAAACATCTAGTTCCTTGTTAAAATAAAGAAAGGTGTTCTTACATAGCAGTACTGTATAACTTCTGATCAACAGAGAATTGTAGGTGGAGTTAAGGAGCTTTCTGGTTTATGTTCTCTGTGGTATCATTGAAGTCCATGGTTAGGAATAAAACTATTATTGTACCAATTTCTCTTGAATATAAAGATCACTCAAATACAAAGATCGCTCAAATCAGTTACTCTCTGAATGACATTGACATGGTCATCTGTAGAAATTTTAGAAATAGAAAGAATAGAAATCTTATTCAAAATCATGTAAGAAATAAAAATCTTGTTTTCTTCTGTCTTTGCTAATGAACTTGTTTTTCATTTGGTGCTTGGTGTGCCAGACTGTAAAGAAATAAATAGTTCAGCATGCTAGTCTTCAGCACTGGAGCTTCCGTAGAGAATGTGGTTGGTACTAGGAGAGGCAAGTTTTCGTTATGGTCATACCAGAGAATGTCTGAGACCTCTTTCATGCCTGTACGAACAGGTTGACAGAATCTCTCCCTGAAAAGGTTCCAAGCTGAAAGTTAAAACAAGCTCTGGCTGTATCAGCAAAAGCCCCCCCTTTTTTTTTTTTTTTTTTTTTTCCTCTGGCTTTCCTGAAAAGAAAAGGAAGGCTAGCTTCAGAAGAATGCGCTTGGATCACAGTGGGCACAGAACTGTGTTCTAGTTTTAAATTCATGTCTACATACACTTTAACACATTGTACATTAACTTTATTACGGTCTCTGTCTTCCCAAAAAAGCAGAGTTGGAAGGATCTCAGTATTCTGTCAATGTCTCTTTAGTTCTCAGCCAGCTTGACTTACTTCACATTCATCTGAAGCTCCAGTTTACAACTGCTCTTATAGTTTTTAAATATTTGTGATATTTTCCTCTAATTTTTGTGCTACTTTCTGTATTCTCGCCTCATGAAACTAAGCTACCCCCTTTCTCCGTGCTAGCTTTAGACAGTAGAGGCAACAAACTATGTTTAGAGGAGTGATGTCCCAGCTTCATGTTAGCACAATTGAGGACATGCATTCTCCTTCCATACAGCCTACTCTTTAATCCTCTGTGGAGAGATACATTCATCCTCCCATGTCCACCCCTTTCCCTGTGACTGCAGAAGGATGTGTAGAACAAAGTGGCATTGTGTTTTAGGTGTGGAAGAAATTGAATTCATGCAGCTCATGTTCAGAGAAGATTTCATCAGTGACAGTTATTTTGGTGGAAACCTGCATGGAATAATAGCTACAGAAGAATTTCACTTTGGTGAAGGCATGCATCGGAGAGCTTTCCGAAGTAAAGTGATGCAAGGCCTGGTACCAGTGTTCAGCCCTGGCCATCCCTGCGTTCTCAAAGTGCACAATGCTATCACATATGGGACCAAGAGTAAGGATGATCTAGTCCAAAAGAACTATAAACTAGCTCTGCAGGTAAGGTTCCTCAGTCCTTTGCAAGCAAGAATTGTGGGGAAAAGCTGTCTTGGAAATACTCAAACAGCTCACCTATTAAATGTTTTGAATAATATTCCATATGGATATCTCTTTATAATATAGGAATGCTATGTCCAAAATACTGCAAGAGAGTATGCGAAGATATATGCAGCTGAAGCCGGACCTTTGGCAGGCTTTGGAGAAGTACCAGAGTGAGTACAATGCATACACACACGTATGTGTATGTGTGCCACACAGTCCTGTGCCACACTTGCGCACCAATTGCTGGGAATGATTTCTAAAGAAGAAAGAGGAGTCCTGTGAACATTTGGAGTCATGACTCAGTAAATAATACTGTGTATCCAGGTGGTATGAGAGATTTGCTTTCCTTTAGAAAAAAGATAATAAGGAGTAGAGACAGTAAGTAGCAGAGATCTAGGAGTAAAAGGCCTGTTTATAATATAAGTTTAGAGGAAATTAGTCATGCTGGTGGAGAATATAATACTATTAGTATCGTCTAGTAACAGCAGTAGGGAATGTCAGACCTTCCAACTTTCCATTAAAAATAAAATCTTGAGAGAAATCTTGATCTCTCTGTAGTTGGTATGAAGTTACTTGTTTGGCAAGTTTTCTATGTAAAATGAGGCTTGTCATGGAGTCGTAGAATGGTCTGGGTTGGAAGGGACCTCTAAAGATCATTTATCTCCAACCCCTGCTGAGGGCAGGGACACCTTCCACTAGATCAAGTTGCCCGAAGCCCCATCCAACCTGGCCTTGAACAGTTCTGGGGATGGGGCACCCACAGCTGCTCTGGGTAAACTGTGCCAGTGCCTCACCACCCTCATAGTAAAAAATTTCTTCCTTATATCTGATCTAAATCTACCCTCTTCTAGTTAAGCCAGAAAAGACCATTCCCGCAGAATGGTCTATTTCATATCAGAAGTTTTCCATTTCCCAAATATGTGTACAGAATCATCTCTGCCCCTGAAGCTGGGAGATGACACCTTGCAGCTTTGGCAATAGAACTTTTTCAAAGGATTTGCTGTTCCAGTGTCAAGCTACTGTGTAGAGTTGAAACTGCAGTGGATGGTTGACATTCCATCTGTTTTGTTTCAAGGATAAGACCTACATGCTTGACAGCAGGCGAGATCTGCATCTCCTTTTAGATGATACAAGGTCTGCTAAGCTGCAATGATTTACTGAAAAAAAAATAGAGCTGTGTTCTCAACAATGTCCATAAAAAAATCAAGTCAATTGGCTTGAGGATCCTATCCACAGACAGTTAAATAAAACATTTTAATGCCCTGACTCAAACTGCAAAAAGCTAAGTCTTTGCTAATCAGATATAGCGTGCAGTTTTCACACTGCAGCTTATTTTCCCGTCTTTACTAAGTAGGATAATTTATATCCATGCTATTCACAGTGGCAGCCATTTCACGCAGCACCAAAAGGGAAGAGGAAGGCTGGACCAATTCCGTTTGGATACTTTGTGTGCAGTGTGCATGCTCGGCATGGATGTTTTATTTTCTTTGCAGCTCTTAGGAAAAACTGTCAGTGTGATGATACTGGGTTTGTGAGGGAAAAAAGCAGACCAGAGCAAAAAATGAAGCTGTTATGTAAGCATTATAAAGGAAGCTATATTCTTAGAACTGTGTTTCCTAGGGTTTTTCAGTGAGTATTTTTGTAATTATATGATAACATTTGAGCAAAAACCTTGTGGCTGTAACTGCTTCTACACAAAGGTTTCTCAAAAAAAATTAATTTCAGCACTACTTAAAATGCAACCTCAGGAAAGGTTCCTTAAAGCAACCTTTTCGGCATTAGAAATAGTGATGGAGATGGCAGTGAAATCTTTAAGCGAAAATATTTGTGCAGGTCAGCCTCTTTTCTGGAAATATATTGTTCCTGGTAAAATTTCTTTTTTAGAGATTTCTCTAGGTGTGGGATGTAACATCTAATTTTAATAAGAGAGAGAGAGCATGCACTCTACAAAAACTAGAAGTCTGGTATAAATAGCAAGCACACAGAAGGTTAGATCTAGTTGCTTTATTCTAAATAATTGGCTGGAAGACAGCAGCTAGGAGAGAAAAGAGATGATGTGCGCATACAAGTTTTGGCTTGCTTTTTGATTTCAAAATTTTGAGGCTTGATTCCTTTCTTCTAGCCTTTCATTGTCAGAACAAACTTGTATTTAAAGGAGCATTTTATAAGGGAAATAGAGCAAGAGAAAAGTAATCTGCATTCTCCAGAGTTGGCTTTAAAGCTACAGCCTTAGCCTATCTATGCACATTTGACTATAAAAGTGAGAAAAGGATAGAGAAAGCACTGTCCTATAATGAGCAGCGGGCTGGCAGCTAGACACTTATAAAGAGACAGGAGGGAGAGAGAAAGGGATTCTGTGGTCTTAAGATTACTTAAGATACTTGCACAGTGGAGTTCTGCTAACACTTCTATTAATCCCTGACCAATTTCTTTTCCTTTAGTCTGGCTTTAAGAAAGCAAGCTACTAGAAACCTGTTTCATGTAAAACTGGTCACATTCATTTCCCCCATCTGTTCTGAGATAATGGCAGGAACTTGTGTGAGCTAGTTGATAAAATACGGTGATGTTTTGTGACGAACTCCAGCTGAATGGCTTTCCAAAATTACCTCAAAGCAGTATTAAATTCCACTCTAATATACACTGATGACACTTTTTTGCATACTTCTAAGGTTTTCGTTTTGGAGATTTATACTGTAATATTAGAATGCTGCCTAGTGAAAATGCTGAGTTATCCCAGTGTAAGCACAAGCAGAAGTAGTCTATCTGTGAGGTAAGGTACCACACTGCTTCTCCAGATAGGAGGAGCTCTGGCAACCAAGAAGTTCATGTTGCCAGTGGAACAGATACTTCCTTCCAGCCTATTGTCTTTCTCACTTTATATTCAGTCTTTCTCTCTGGGAAGACCCTGAAACTCCAAGCAACATTTTATTTGATATTTTGGTATGGTGCATCTTTAGATATAAATGGACCTAGCTTGGATTTGTCTTTCTGGCTAAACCAGCTTGATTTCTAGGTTAGTAAAATTAGACAAATTTTGTGAAGTTTACAATTTCCTGAAAACTTCATACAGAACTAGCTGAAGTTTTCTGGCCTAAATCCAAACTTTGCCAAAGCCTCAAAATCCTAAGATTCTAGATTTTCAGAGGTGCTGATTTGCCTTGTGAATCTGATGATCTCTCCAGAACCTTCCTCATTTCTTCTTACTGTTTGGTAAAGTAGTTGCTGTTATTTTCATTATCATTAATATTTGCTATTTTTGAATATGTCAGGTTTTAGAAATCTCCTGTCAGAAATCTTCCAGTTATGCAGGACTTGGGCAAAGCTCTTTCTGGAGTGGATCAATTTTGCAGGTGCTTAATTAACACCTCGGGAAGACTAAGTAATATATCAGTCAGACTGAGCAGCTAAAGTGATGATACACCTTTTATTCTGTACAGCTTAGATTTTTGTGTGTAGTAGGACAGCATTAGAAAGTATGCTTCTGAAAAAGTTTATTTCTGAGTAAATAATACAAAGAAATAAGCACATAGAGCGCAGTGTGATTATGTTCTAAAACTACCTAGAAAACCTGAATCGTATCCGGATCTGCTGGTTTGGTTTAGACTTGGTTGCTGTTCATTTACTCTCTGAGATCACTGGCTAATTTGTCTATTTCTTACTCTTTCCTTGCCAGAGCTCAGTGTGTTTTATTATTTTTCACCCTTTCATTTCAGGATCATTCCTATTTTTCTTGTTCATCGCCCTGCTAATAACATCCCCTATGCAACAGTGGAGGAGGAGCTGATTGGGGAATTTGTGAAATACTCTGTCAGAGATGGCAAGGAAGTCAATTTCCTGAGGAGAGACTCAGAGGCTGGCCAGAAGTGCTGCACCTTCCAGCACTGGGTGTATGAGAAAACCAATGGGAGCTTGCTTGTCACTGACCTGCAAGGTGAGTTGTCTGAGAGGGAACAATAAAATGGCTGTACTCATTGTCAGACCCCACAGCTTCAGGGCTTCCAGGGACTGACTTCTGAGCAATGTTATTCTTGGCATTCTGTGGCCTATTGACAGTGCTGAATGTGCTCCTCCTATATCCTTGTAATGGGCAGTCTCCAGATGGGGACAGTACCCTGGACCACAACTGATAATATGGTTAGGGCATCTTTGCACGTAGGTGTGCATACTGCGAACTGGTTTTGCTTGGGAGATTTTAGACTACACTACAGGGTTGCCTTACACAGGCTGTATGCAGAAGCAGTATTCCTGTGTTCGTGTGGTTCATCTTGTGTCCAATCTGACAAATCTGCTTTCTGCTATGCAGAGTGTATTTATGGCTTGAAACTGTTAGTTTGGCAACTCTGGATCATGTTTCATGGAGCTGTGTATGCATGCCATCATTCTCTCCCATCAATAGATGTCCAATACTCTTAAATCCCATGTCTTGTTAATCCCATAGATGATATATTATTCACCCCTCACCCCAGGAGCTCCAGGAGTTTGTGTCTCTCAGCCTTTTGGTTTGGCCTTCTTGGATGATCTTACCAGGAATTCAGGAGCCTTCCAAGTGCACTAGAGAGCAGTCCGCAGCATAGAGCTAAATTGTTAATGTACATCACAACCCGATCTGGGAACAGCATGTGCTGTTGGCTATAGGCATTGTTATGAGCTTTTGCAGAAACAGTAGCATACCAAAAGTGAAAAGGAAGTGAATGTTTGGAGCATGAAAATCCTAAGTATGTTCTCTAGCAGCATGAGAAAAAGAGATACAACCTGACTCTTGTTGAACATTGCCAAAAGTTACAGCGATCGCACAGTAAAATACTATCGAGGCTGTTGTATTCATAATATATCTGAATAAGACTTAAGTCATGCATCAGACTGGCATTTATCCTCTGCAAGAAGGTGAATTTTACCTATAATAGTTTAATGCATTTCATCTACTTTGTTTTTGATAAGATTAATCAGTTTCTGTAGTGCAATTTTAATGATTTTAGCACTCTCTTTTTTTTTTCCTTTTTTTTTTTTTTTTTTGGAGATCTTCCCAGCCTCTGGGGCTCTACCTCTTCCTTCACCAGCTGTGCTTCCCTCTTTCACATTCCTTTCCACCTTCTTATGGACAAAATCCTATGGGACTCATCACATTTCAGCTGTGTAATTCCTGTGAACAACAGGAAGGACCCACTTAAATGTAAGGGCTACATCTAAGATGCATTTAGTCCCTCCTATCTGCAGGCAGGGATTATGAAGAAAATGAGGGTGACTGAGCACTGGAACAGGCTGCCCAGAGAGGTTGTGGAGTCTCCTCTGGGGATATTCAAAACCTGCCTGGATGCCATCCTGCGCAATGTGCTCTAGGTGATCCTGCTTGGCAGGGAGGTTGGACTAGATGATCTTCAGAGGTCCCTTCTAACCTCAATCATTCTGTGATACCATGATGAAAAAGTTTTAATTGCCGTAACTTCCCACAGCCCTTGTCATCCTTGTTTGTGCCTTATTGAAGAAGTAGTGTGCCACTCTGATTCCCTCTCCATCGGTATGTTACTGTTTGAGCCATTTAGCAGCAAGAAGTTGGGAGCAATGCTCAATCTGAATCTGTTATGCAAACAAGAATGTCTCATAACTGGAATTTTCAGTGGATGTTTATGTGATGGCTGCCACAGTAAAGATATAGGGCTGTGTGTGGACTCAGAGACATCACAGCAATACAACTACATAACAATAACTCTACAAGATTAGTTTCATGAAAACCATCCCTCAAGATTAAAAACAAACTGCTATACAAAACTTTTTATAATTCTTCAAATTGCAGTTTAAGCTACTATAGTGCCAGAGGAGGCAGACAAATTATTAAATGGGGACATCAGATGTATTTTCACTGAAATCTGTTTCAGTATCATTTAGGCACTGAGGCTTACTCTTTGCAAGTGCCTTTGGCAAAGCAAACAGAGAAGTAATACAAGTGTAGATTTTTCAGACTGTTCAAATAGCACGTGCTCTTTTTATAAAGAATCTCATGCAGGTCAGAGTGAAAAATATGAGAGAGAGAAAGAATATTTACTTTTCTAGCCTGTTTTGAGTGCACTGTATTTATGTATGTGTGTGTGCTACCCTAGGGAATAGAAATAAATGCATGAATTCCCTACTGTGGTAGCAGCAGCAAACATGTATTGGCCTGTGCAGTAGTATGACATTTATCTAGTCAACAGAGAAAGGGAATTTTTACCTAGCTTATATTGTTGTAAGAAAATAGTTTGGAAAAGGGAAAAATAAATCTTACACTCTTAATGGGAGAGTTGTCCTTCCACGTCTTCTCAGTAAATCAGAACACTCAATTTGAGTCATCTGGCTTATTATCTCACCTCCCAGACATTAATGAAATGCCTTGTGGTTTAAAGATTTCAGTTTTTAATAACATCCTACTCGTTCACTTTTTGTTATATTTAAATACGTGTCAACTGCTCCACATTTGGGTCCTGGCTGGGTTTGAAAAAGCAGATTCCTTCCAAAAAAGAACGGTGACGAAGTGCACTCCTCACGTACACTAAATGCAGCCCTTATGCTCTTCTTGGTGTGACTCCCTCCTCCTGCTCATATGCTGGGCCTGTATCCAACACAATATGCATATGTATATTTGAAACAGAGCAAGGCAGATGCTGGCTAAAGAAATATGGAATCTTAAAAAACTGCCCATATTGTTTAACATGAAAAAGCAGGAATCAGCAACATCTAAATGAGGCCCCTGAAATAGTTACAAGGGAGAAGAAAGAACAACATCCTAGCCTGAGGGAAGGAAAATGACAGAAATGGTATCTGAACCTGTACAATGATTGTTTACAGTGATTGTTGCCACAAAAGGACAACATACCTGCTGCTGCTGAAGAGAAACAACCTTCCTCTATGGTCATCCTGTCATTTGAATATTTGGCTGCATTTTTCAGGCATACCAGTTGGGATTTGTGAGTGTTCTCCAAGGAAAATGGTCTTGAGACCATTGTTTTCCTGTACAGACAAAATGCATACTACAGAACTGTTTTTTGCCTATAAAGAAGTAAACAAAGGGACAGAATGAAAAAAAAAAAAAAATTTTTGGAAACACTGAAGTAGAAAGGGATTTGGGCTTTCTCATCCAAAAAGTAAAAACAAGGTTGACTGACCAGGTTGATTAGCAAAGCAAATGTGAAATTCTTACTGATAAACGTTGTGGTGCAAGTTTGCAAAGCACCAAAAACATAAACCCATAAATAAATATAGGCATCTCATGGCAGGTGCATACGTGAAGATTCTAAATCTTTCTTAAAATGCAGTGATGAAAGTGTATCCCCCCCCTGCCAGTGACTATCCAGACAGGAAATAAGTTATGCTCTCTTTGTCACTTTGCTATCTGTAAATTACTGTAATGAGTTTGACTTCTAGAAAATTCCTAGTGATACAGAGCATAAACATCCTGGTTCTAATTGGGGTACTTTAAAATGTTCAAAAAATGGTGACAAATAGTTAAAATGAAAAAAAAAATGAATCAGGAAATAATACTTAAAGCTTCTATATATGGCTTTTTTGAATTTGAAAATACTGCAGAAATTCTAATGTAACACAAACTCTGTTTCCTTGATGTCTTGTAGGTGTAGGAATGAAGTTAACTGATGTTGGCATAGCAACACTGGCCAAAGGGTGAGTGAAAAATTGCTTCTCTACAGCGTGGTTTTGCTTTATGCATCAAACTCCTCATAGTGTAAATATTTTGTGGGAGGGTCCATTGGAAATTTATTCTTGCTTTAACTTTGGAAGAAAGCAATACGCATCAGATTCTTTTAAACTCCTCTTTTTCTTCATGTTTACAGGAACCCTTCTATAAGGGAAACACAATTGTTTTGTTTAAAGGGATGGATCTACAGTGTAGATTGGGCTTTGCTTTTGCTTTATGCCTCTGTTAAAATAGGCTTATTCGCGGGGCTTCTCAAGAATGAAATCAAGGTCTCAGGTGACTTACAAACAGGCTACTTAGTATGTCAGCTGGAGGAAGGTAGGGCTGAAAAAGCAGGGCCAACACTGGCTCCAGCCTGGGGTACAGTGAAAGACCTGTTGTTTTTTGTGCTGTCCGGAGCGTCTGACCACAGAGGAAATGTTTCTGATTCCAGCATGCTGTTGGAGCCAGAGCTCGAGCCGAGCTTGCACTCTCTAGCACCTGCCCCAGCCAGTGCAAATACAAGTGCTTATACATACCTAGCCCTACTACTAGATCCTGCTGCCAGTAGCTCAGGTGACCCTTTTCCCCTTTCTCTGTTCCACTGGAAGAAGAGAGAAAATCTGCCACTGTGGGATCTAGAGGAGTTGTCCTTTTTGCAAGGAAATTAAAGGGATGGTGCAGGGACTACATGAGGGAACAAAGCTAAAATCCCTCTTGCAGCTAGCAAAAGTGCCAATGCTTTAGAATATGTATTTCCAAAACAAGCTTTTACAGAGGCTCTGTTTTCAACTTAGAACTCTCTGAGTTTTTCTGCCTATAGCAAAGCAGAACAGAATATCCTGAGTTGCAAGGGACCCAAAAGGATTATCAAGTCCATAGTAGGCAGTAACCATTAACTTTTCTTGAGCTTGTGTTCTTGTCAGATGCATGGGTGGAAGGAAGATGTCTATTCAGCTTTGTATAGACCGCTTATCTGATATAAAGAGGAAGTGTGTTAAGAGATTTTCTGGTATGTCTTGCCCTTCTCTCTCAAAGGCAATAATTCTGAGCTATAACAAAAGATCTTTTCGTAATACTTAAGGAGGTCCATTTCCTAGTAGTTTTGTAATAGCTTCAGATCTTTTGGGAAGATTTAAGCATAGGCGTAAAGATGTAGGCCATTAATGTTCTAACTTTCTTTCACTTCTCTTAGGTTTCTGTTAATTAAAGCTTCTGGTCATATCACAGATAAACAGAGCCACTGACAGAAATAGGCAGTGAAGGCAGCCATCCGAATCAGCTGTCTGCTGGAAAGGGAAAGGGGTTGTGTGGACAGGGGGCAGCAAAATAGCCATGGTCCTACTGTAGTCCACTTTATCTGTACTATTGCCTGAAATGCTAGCCAGTGGCAGCTCTTTCCTGTACAGAGGGAAGAATCTAGATGCAGCATTTACCACTGTGGGGAAGGATGGTCAACCACCATCTATCCCATCTCTTGTATTGCAACAAGAGCACCGTGACCCCACAGGTTTGCCTGTTTCCCAGATCTCCCTCTTGGGAGAAACAAAGATAAAGAGTATGAAAAGCACTCTGGTTAATATTTTTTTTATTCAGAGGCTTACCTCTTACCTTAAATATGCTATCTTGTTTTCCCCAATAGTATCATGTTGCAGTGAGATCCAGAGATTTAACGCATACTGTAGTGATGTACTTTGTGTTATCAGTTCGAAGTTATCCTGGAACATGCAGTGATTCAACCCTTTAGTCATAATGGCTACAGAATTTTTCACCAGGAAAAGGTACTCCTTCCAGTATGGTTTTCTGTAAGCACATTCTTTCTCCAATGACTATATGTTATTCTTCCCCCAACACACACACACTTGGCTGTGTTGTATTGTCACCATTCTGTTTCCTGGCATCCTACACAGCTTTCTGGGTAAATGCGTGTGACAGGTGCTTTAAATTCTTATTCTTCCTTGAGAAACTGATAGAAGAAAACAGATTTGATCACATGTACTCAGTCCTTATACTGAAACGGAACTTGTCTATACACGCATGGTACGGGAGAAAATCCCTCACAACATCTTTTAGATTATTAAAAATATGACAACAGAATATTCTGGGAAAATCCTTAACATTTGCAGGCTGGCATCCCTTCAAAACTTACATTGGTTTACTCTTTTAGCTGTAGATCCAAAGTGAAATCAGTTGAAATATCATTTGAAATGAAATTGCATCGTCCTGTTGTAAAACAAAGAAGTCATAAAAACTTTATTTGGGCAACACTGTTCTCTGGAATCAGGAGATCTATAGAAAGGCTTCAGTTGATGTCATCCAGTTCACTATGGGCAATTACTCATATAAAAACACGTATTGGACTAAGGAAGAGGAAGGTGAAGTGAGAAAACAAATATACAATGCAAGCTGTAGTAAGGATCATCTCAGTCATATACAAAGAAATTCCCTTCATGTACAACCTCTTAAAAATGTTGATTATCACTTTGTTTGACATATAGCTAATGATATTGCTACAAGACAAAAAATAATTTCTGGTTCTGTATCTTTCTTTCATGCTCCTTTCCCAGAAAGGACACCGCTGCATTAATAGTCTGCCATTTGCTTTTTAATTCAATGAACCTGGATGGGAAAAACAAGTACAGAGAATTCATCTGTAGTACAGGTTATTGCTACCTTTGGTAGTGTACAACCATGCTAGTGAGAGATTTTATCTTACATGTCAGGGAGAACATGCATAGTCATACTTAACCAGAACTTATAGTGCAATTCTGCTATGTTTTTAACAGTATTGTTAGAGAAGACACAAAGCTGACTTTTAGTTGCTATTGCCTATACAAATCCCCATCAACCACTCCTTGCAGAGGTTATGACCTCACTGATCACAGTTAGGTCCTCCAGTTCTCTAAGCATATACTGATTACACCAAGGCAAAACAAAAATATCCTTGGGAAATGCCTCTGTGATCCTCGGTGAACGTAAGGAAAATCGTATTATTTCTTCTTGGGATGGAAATTAAATACAATTCTAATTTCACTCTAAAATTAAACTCGTGATCCAGGGAAAAAAGAAACTGAAAAAAAATTGCCCCCCTTCCCGCCTCTGTGCTCATAGTGTAATCAAGCTGACAAATAATCTAATGTCATGATACAAACTGTTATTGATGGCTTTGCAAAAGCAAATATGGCAACTGTCATGAATAATTCATGGTCATTATTTTTCCCCCAGTGCTTCTTGAAAACCAAGCATAATAAACAGCATATATTAAAATTTCATACCTATATTCAGAATTGCTCATTGCCATTAATTTTTTATTTTTTATTTTTTGGTTCAGACTCATATTCCAGGTCTGAACAAACATTTCAGAATGAGTATTTATGTATCCTTTGTCTTTATCTTTCTCTTCTTTCATGTGGAGAGGTTGATGTTTTCAACAATTAACATCCTTCAACATAATTCTGATCTTTTATCCTTTCTGTGGCTGTTTTACCAGTGAATAGGAAAGCAAAAGAACTGACAAGCAAAATGTAGTTTATCCAGTGCAGTGAAGTAGCTGCAATACAGTTTCCGTCAATAGAAGGTGAAGCCTAACTAGAATCAGGAAAGCCTGGAAAGTATTTTTTTGAAGTAGCCACTGGGGTGCACCAGAGTCAGGAAATACTCCTTTAAATAAGATATTTAGTACATTCTTTGAACATATACAAAAAATAGTACAACCTGGTGACTGGCTTTTAAGTGTGGGCAGTGAACCAGTTTAGCAGCTGTGCAAATTGTCCAGGTATTTATCCAAGAATGGTGAACAAAAAGATGAAGGAAACAGAAACAGTGACCCACAGTCATGATGATGAACAGGAGTGCTGTTTGCCAGGAGTGGATCTGAAAATCTGTCTGGTTTCAAGACAGTGATGGGTTTGGCTTGACCCAACATGGCAATGACAGGCATTGGGGAGTTTAAGCCTGGAGACAAATTCAGCAGTCACCCTTCACATTTAAGGAGAATTTGGTCTGGGCCGGACCCCAATTGCCAGCTTTGAGAGCTGGAATTCTGTCTGTGTTTTGTTTACCAGTCATCCAGTCAGTGAATTAAGAGAGAAAGTTGTGTAAAAGAGGAGACCTATTTTTCATGGCTCGAAATAGTCGGTAGGCTGGTGTTACTGAATGCAGAACACATGAGAGCAATATGGACCATGCAATTTAGAAGACATTCACTAATGCAGACCTTCTCCCTATTACACATACCAGAAGCTATAACAGCACGGAATGGTTTGAATTAAGCTCACAAGTCCTGCCAAATTACAACAGGGCTGTGTTCATTATGCCTGTACAGAAAAATGATGCAGTCTGGAAGCATCCAGGGAGGGCTGTGTGGAATCAGTGACAAGAAGCAAACAGCTGGGAGATCTCAGATGCAAAGCTTTGGTCTCACATCTCTAGATTAGTTTCCTATGGCCCACTGTAAGAACTGGAGCTGTTTGCATGCTGCAGAGCCAGGCTAGGCTCAGTCATGCCTCTCGGCTTCCAAAATGGACAGAGGGTGTTACCTACGCCCCATCTGTAGCCACAAGATCAAATGCAAATCTGTTATTCTAAGAGAAGGGAAATGAAGATGACTATTTAGGAGTAAAGCTAGTGAAATGATGTTTTTAATATAAATGTCCTGCCCCTTGTTCACAAGATATTTATGTTCTTATCTCTTTTACCAAAAATATCGGTAATATTTGTTGAACCCTAAAGCTAAAGTTAGTTAGAGCATTCAGTTGCTCATTTAAAGTGCCTTTTATAGTATTGTATGAGCAAAAGCTACTGTTACTGCTCTTTGTCTAGACATTCCTTCAAAGACATAGAGGAAGTGACAAATACTAAATACAGATGGGAAAGCAATTTGGACAGACCTTTATTTATTTAATGAGAAAAGTGGGATATTTTTGCTCAACTTTTTCATGTCAAGATTATTTCCACAAATAAAAGAATATTTTCAGAATTTTGTAGCACTTGAGCTTTCTGTGAGGGAGAAAACCCCTTGAAGAGATTTCCTTTAGCTGCAATAAAATGGCCACCAAAGAAGAACAAATGAGAACAAGAAAGTGTGTGGTGCAGCCACAAATTAGAATAACCATTATCCACTGCAGCGAAACTTCTTATTGAACTGCTAGCCCTGAATGTTCTTTATCATTAATGTTTCTGCCAGCTCAGCAGAAAATACCTACACAAACTGCAGGAGAAATGATGGCTCTCACTCAGTCTTGCAGCAGAAATGGAAAACTTCAGATACCAAAATAAGCAGATGCTACCCAAAGGCTGCACAGAGCTCCTTATCTGCTCAGATAGGTAATTGGCAGCTGCATCTGTTTTACACATGCTGCTGCAGCATCCAGCAGTGACACACCATGACTGTGCAAGGTGTTGTAACAACAGCTGCTTGAATTATTTGTTGCCACTGGCACTCACTGGAAAGATCCAATGGTTCATTGAATATTCATGGTAAATTAATCAGAATATTCAGTCTAAGTTATTGCCATTTGCTGGCAGCGTGTTGCTCTGCTCTGAGTAGTTTCTGGAGTCACCATCAATGCTTGATAAGATTTTCTTCCTAAGCACAGTCAGGTTTGTCTGGGAAAATTACGTTCTGCTGATGGCTGTAGTAAAGGAGCTCCAGTATAAGGTCTGAAGTCTATTACTTCCCCAGAGAAGCAAGAGAACACTTCCTTCTCTTACTGAGCCTCCGGTATAGTCATAGAGTCATAGAGCGGTTTGGGCTGGAAGGGACCTCAAAGACCAGGTAGGTCCAAGCCTCCTGCCGTGGGCAGGGACACCTCCCACTAGATCAGGTTTCTCAAAGCCTCTTCCAGCCTGGCCTTGGGCACTTCCAGGGATGGGGCATCAGGCAGCACTTCTGTGCTGGGCAGATGTGGAGGCAGATACCATCCCCCCCTTTTTTATAAGGAATTTCATTATATTTTCATCACTGGCACCATTCTTTTTTAGGAGAAAATTTGGCAAAATGTGTTGCAATAAAGATGTTTATCCATCTAAGAGTTTGAATGTCTCAGAGCAATGGTATTTTCTTAAACACTGTGCAATCTACATGAGAAAATAAGTTCTCTGGAATGCTGTGCAGGGATCATGTGGTGTTAATTTCAGTGCTAAATCTTTTTGTTTGTTTTGTGCAGTGATAACTCACAATATACATCTGCAGACTTTGTATGTCCAGTGAACCAAGAGAATAGGGTAGAAGATGAGCTTATTAAGATTACCAGACAAGAAGAGCACCCTGGTGTTTCTCCTCCCTTTTCTGCCCTGTCAATCTGGCCAAAAATGACTCCTTCAAAAAGCAGATGCAGCTTTTAAAAAGCTGCTGCAGCCTTTGAAATGCTGATACAGCTTAAAAAGCAGGTACCAGAAGGAAAGACAGCAACCAGAAGAGGGAAGTATGTGCTCTGTCTACTCCCTGGCTTTTCTAGCCTGCTGAAGAAGGGAGAGGTAGCAATGGGAGATAGTTGGTGGCTTGAGAACTGTGAAGGCTGGATGAGGCTGCTTTCTTGAGGAACCCTCCTTACATCCTTCTTCCCCAAGAGGCTTGGCTCCGTGAGATCTTGTAGTCTAATCCTGAGTGAGGGAAGAGCATAGCAGAGAAGTTATTTACATGCTTGGATGAAAACAGCCTCCAGTTCTGACAACACCTCCTGCTGCAACCTTGTCTCTTCCTGGTAGTCAAAAACACTGTTTATAGAGAATGATGTATGATGGATTTCATTTGTGTATTGCAAAGGAACAGTTAGCCAGCAGACAATTGTGTTACTAATGAAATAAAATGAAAAAGACTAGCCAGGCGGAGCAAAGCCCTTTCAGCCCTTTTCCGTCCTCTGTCACTGCTTATTACCTGGTTTCTTTCACATTTTAATGGCTCACTTTGCATATCTGTGGAAGAGTTAGTGCTTCTCAGAACAGCATGGGTGGAAGAGACTTGCTTAATATTGTCAAGTTGCTTTTGAGTCAACAGTCATACTCTGCCTCCCCTGTGCTGAAAATTAATCTTGAAATCCCATTTGGCTTTGTTTTTTTCTTTGTTGCTACAGATACAAAGGTTTTAAAGGCAACTGCTCGATTTCCTTCATTGAGCAGTTCAGAGCCCTCCACCAGTGCAATAAGTACTGTGAGATGCTGGGGCTGAAATCTCTTCGATCCACTCATCAAAAACAGAGGAAACCAACATCCACGAAAAGCAAAACTCTACCAAACTCACCGACTATTAAGAAAACAGTGCCCAAGAAAGCAAGAGAACCTAGAGACTTCATATCTTCGGAGCATTAAGTAGCACTGTCCCATCTTGTGAAAACTTCTCTTGAGGATATGTAATAGTGATAGGCACCAAGGCTCTGATGGGAGGATAATGTTGGTCTTTTACTAATGACGTTATTTTGAAGTCATCCTGATGCTGATGCCAGCAACAAAAAAAGGAGCTGATTCTATGGCGTAGGTACCTGAGATTTAAAAATAGGGCAAGGTTTTGAAGATAAATTAAGCCATCTGCCTGGATTGTCTTACAACCCTTCTATGTATCGGTATCTGTATGCTTTGAGTCATGGCCTCGGAGTGCACCGTGGGTTGCTGGAGAACATCTTCCCTTCCGTGTGTCTGTGCCTGTGAGACTGTGGGTTCAGCTGCAGTGTAAACATCAAAATATTTAAGATGCCACTTAGTAAAAGTTTTGCACAGTATTGTTGTTCAGGCTGCTCTGGAAAAGTTGTTTTCTCTCCCAGATCTTTGCATGTTGTAGTACTGCTGTATTTCTATTCTGATAATATTTTTCTCTACCTATATGTCTTTCAATACAAGACAGTCATTCACGATTGGACATTTGTGCCTTCTGTCCCACATAAAGATAGCTAGGATCTTTAAGTTTCTCACAAAGTGATGTCATCAACTTAAAAACGGACAATGTGTGATTCTCCGTAGAACTCCTTGCTTCCCAGAAAAGCTTCTTTGACTGTACAGCTAACCCTGTGGCACAGTCCTTTTGCACTTGCACCAATCCTATCGTAAGATAGAGGTCTGAAGTCTGCATGTTGCCAAACAGCTAGCATCTGGAATAAGCCATTACAGATGGAGATTATTTCAATAACTTGAAACATTTTCAACTCAAATAAGTACAAGGGCTTTTATGTGAGAGTTGTTTCTGAAGGAACATGAAAGGTACCTTTGGCCAGCATGTGACTATTAAGGAGTCACGATATATCCAGAATGTCTGGACAGGGCCAGAACTGGAAAAAGATACTGTGCTCCGTTATATGGAAGTGTAGCTTATGTGGAGATTTGCAGTCAAAGGAGGGAACTATGCATGGACTGCAGCAGGTTTAGTGGGCATCGTCAGTTGAAAACCCAACCTGCAGTGCCTACACTTACAATACAAACAGTACAAACACCAAACGTTGTCACACTTCTTATCCCTGTGTGACTACCAAATAACAGTGGTGCTGGGAACCCATTACCTGTATGGAAGCCCGGAGTGCAAGAGTCCCATCAGTGCTGAGGAAGATAAGTGTTTTCAAAATAGTTCTACTTTGCATTGATAAGCAGTGGGTGCCAAATAAGAAAGAAACTGGTGGGGAGTAGTTGACACTAGGAGAAGAAACTTACCTGGCTACTGTTTAGATGTAAACATTTAGACTTGTCATCCTGTGCTCCCTTTACAATTAATGAAGGTCTTGTCAATACAATTTAGAGCAACGTACAGGCCACATGAAAAACAAACACCTAAAATAGGTGTAAAATGTGAGAATAGGTGTAAAATGTGTAAAAAAGTGCCTATTCCTCTCCATTCAGAGTAAAGGAAGCAGAGACTGTCAGACAAACATCTGCATTTTAAACTTCCAGTGTTACATGGGATGGAGTTCTTCAGGGCTGTTATGAAACATTTGAGTTTCTATTCATTTTCTGTTAACTTAGGTGGAGGAGACCAGCTACAAAACAGCACTGCAGAAGTTTGAGTGGTATTGTAGTAAAATGTGAAACAAAATGTGTGGAAGACTATTTGAAAGATGAGTTTTTACATAGAAAATGCAAAAGAAAGGTGGAAACTTAGGAGAGAGTGACTGAAGTCTGGGACAAAACACTGAGAATAAAACCTTGGCAAAACAATTTCATTGCACTGAGGAAGGGGATTCATTCATTTCAAAAGAAAAGTGAATGACAACGCTGTGCTGCTGTAGAGAATCCGAAGTATCACGAGGAACTGGAGGTAGAAGAGGGTACAGAGCAGAAGTTCTGAAGGAGTTACCAAGCACAGCAGGCAGAAGGGGAGGTGGCTCAGATGAGGCAGATGGTCTTATTGGCACCGGCTGTCCTGTGGGGAAGAGATGTTCCCAGGGAAGTCCCATTGCTCTGGCTTCTCTGTTGGTCAGACCAGGACCCAGCCTGGGTTTACCCACCTCTCTCTCTCAGCTGGAAGGACGTCGGTGCCTATGAGGGAATGAGACAGTGTATGGCCAGAGTGCACCTAGCAATGAGGATAGCAGCAAGCCACTTTCCACTGCCATCTGACAGCAATCAGTGCATCACTTATTTGTGTCTGGAATTCTGCACTGTGATCCTGATTGCTTCTTGCAGTTCTAGCTAGCTCTGGTAGGGAAGAGAAGCTGCTAGGGATGGGGCATACCAGGAGCCCTGCTGTGTTCCAGCTGGAACCACTGGGTCAGCCAGGGGCATGCATGTCAGTGCCAGGCAGTTAGCAGGAAGCTGGAGACACCCAGCCTGGGGGACCACGCTTTTAGGCCAACTCTTTCACTGGGTAGCCTACATAGGGTAAACCCTTCCCCTTCTGTCATGGTGGGAGAGGTTCTGAGCAAGAGCTTTGCTCCAGACAACTTTCCATCAATGAGGAGTACCAAAGTGGGATAGAGGGTCTTCCACAAGGCTTTCCAGTTCTTCTGTATCCATACATGTCAATAGCGTGCTGGACAGTGTAACCCATCCAGTTTAGGAGGCTGCTTGCATATCAGAGCCAGGGAACACTGTAAGAACCCTGCATAAAACCATGAGAGGCCTGACCTAGCTGTGGAGCTTGAATTCCCCCATGCCCTCCTGTAAATGGAAAAGGCTCACTCAAGGATTATTGCATGATCCAGATGCTGTGTGTGCACATGCGCATGCGTGTGTTTGCAGGCCACCCTTACGTTACCTGAAGTACCCTTTTCTGTCTTTCATGTAGGAGCTGAAAAGTAGTTCCCTAGCTTTCTAAAGTAGCCAGCTCATGCTTGTTCATCTTTGGGAAGGAAGTTTGCTCCCCTTTCCCCTCTGAAGTGTTCTGCTTCCTGATATTCCTGGTATCTAAGAGAAAGTAAGAGAAACCATTGAGAAACCAACCTCCCATTGCAACCTCAGAGAATTAGTTTTGTTGATATTTTATGCCTGCCTAAAAACATCACCATGCTTCATTTACCTGGTGTGTTCACTACTGATGAGACCCCTTCACTCTTGTGAGACCCCACCTGGAGCACTGTGGACAGCTCTGGGGGCCCAGCAAAAGAAGGACATGGACATACCAGAGTGAGTCCAGAGGAGGCCACAAAGATAATCAAGGGGCTGGAGCACCTCTCCTACAAAGACAGGCTGAGGGAGCTGGGGGTGTTAAGCCTGGAGAAGAGAAGGCTCCAGGAAGACCTCATTGCAACCTTTCAGTGCCTAAAGGACACCTGCAAGAAAGCTGGGGAGGGACTCTGTCAGGGAGTGTCATGATAGCACAAGGAGTAATGGTTTTCAACTACAAAAGGGTGGATTTAGATTAGATATTCGGAAGAAATTCTTTACTCTGAGGGTGGGGAGGCACTGGAGCAGGTTGCACCATCCCTGAAAGCATTTAAGGCCAGGTTGGATGGGGCTTTGAGCAGCCTGTGGCAAGGGGTGTGGAATTAGATCCTTATGGTCCCTTCTGGCCCAAACCATTCTATAGGAAAACCTAGAAATACACTGTTTTAGAGCACTCTTTTTTTTTTTTTTTGTAATAGAACAAAAGCTTCAGTTATAATAATGCACATGATCCTGTTAAAATTCAGTCATTGCCCTTGAGTTCAGCTACATGTGCAATTACAGTGAAATAATTATACATTAATAGCTACCAAAAGTAGAAAATGCTTAAATGATTATCTCAGTTTAAAGCCATCTCGACAAGTTTTAAAACCTTGCTCTGTCATAGTACTCGCAGATCATTGCTCTTCAGCATATCCAGAGGAAGTAGAGTTGAGTCTTTGCCTTTTATTTGTTTCCTTGCTGCCCTGTCCTGTTTCACACTTGCTCAGCTGTCTGTTGTTCAGCCCACCTGTGTCTGGTTTGTCTGACAGGTGGGAAGTGTGTAGCAGCAATACCTTGTATTTGCAGGTCCCTCAAAAACATCCCCAGTTCCTGACTGACACTTCTGGGTCACAACATGAAGAGTTTAAAATTTAGATAGTCTGATAGTGATACTGAGAGAACTCCAGTGTGCACATTGGAAACAGATGGGAAATAGTGATTAACAGACCAGTTGTCTGGCTGTCTCTAAATTTTCACATCAGATTTTTGAAAAGAAAAGGGAAAAAAAAGACTTTAAAAAGACTTTATTAATATTTGCTGTCCTTTTTAGACTGATAATTAGGCACTCTATTCACTTTAGTCTTGCTGTTACAGAACATACATATATATCTGGTACCAGGGAGTAGCTGAAAATGCTATTTGAAAAAGAATGAAAGCTGAGTGCATGTGATCTCAACTTTGTACAAAGGTCTGGGCCATGAAACCGGACTGGGAGGACAAGGTTTGGTCCTATTAATGTCAGTTGACTTCAGTGGCACAGGAAAGGTTGACCTTGTAGAACTATGGTTTTACCTTGGTGTACCTGTGTTACTAATATGCATCAGCTGGCTGTCTGCAAAATGACAAGCAGAGAAGTCATAGCTGGCAGTAGGGTAAACAGCATTCGCATTGGGCTCTAGATTTAATGGCCCATTGAGATGAACGGGAGAAAGAGCTATCTGTTTTACAGACAGTGTTTTAATCTGAGCCAAATTCTGGTTTTTGTCTTTTACATAATGAAACCAAAGCACTGTCTGTAAGCAAATCAAATGAATTTGTATTCCAGTCCCAGCAGATACATCAGCAAGGCAGAAACTAGAACCTGTTTTTTAAGGAGCATTTACAGATTAATTCTTGTTCTTAGCAGTTGTGTTATTATTTTAATTGGTATTCCTAAGCACATACAGAATAGATAAATTGCATTGTATCCTAATAGCAATTTTAAAATGTTATGCTCTTCATAGGGCTGTACTGTAGTTTAGACTGAAATGCTAATGCTTTGTGGTTTAACTTCTGTTATACAGACTAACAATGATAAAACACTCAAGAATGGAGGGCCAACAAAGCTTCTACAGGATGTTCCTTCTTCAGAAATAATTCATCACATGAATGTCATAGAGATACTGAGTTTTTAGAGGTATGTGTCCCTATAAATAAACTGATAATTTTACCCGTTCTTTCCCGGTTTTAAGCACATTAAAAAATAGCTAAGCTGCAGAGAAAACATTTTCAAGAACACCAAAGGGATTTCAGAGTATAGGTCCACATCTGCAAAATATTAAGCATGTAATTAGATCTTTTTTTCCAAAAAGTATATGGTATACTTAGAGCCTTATTGCTCAGTTGAAGTTGTCTGCCTCGTTCCCTTTTGAAATTGAGCCTTGAGACTTTTGAAAATTTTCCCTGAGTGGTCAGAAGTGCTCAAAGGTGACAATGACTGAATTAGAGTACCTCAGTCCCGAATGGATTCAGGAAGGCAGCTGAGTTTGGGCTTTTGAAAACCAGTGCAGAGCTGCTGGAATCAGCTGCAGATCATGGTGCCAGCTTTAGATCTTAAATAGCAATCCTACCCACAAGGACAAAGTTGTTGGGTATAGAAAACAGTCAGCCTGGTCCTGAAATATGGGGAGGTATGTCTGGAGTCTTTTCTGTAAGACTGGAGATTTGAGAAACTTTTAACCAAAATGACGGTAACATTTTTTAATCTGTGCAGGAAGATAGGTCCTTGCCATAAAAGTTACATTATTCTTCATTCCAAGTTTCAAAATTAAAAAAGTCAGACTGCTAAGTTTCAGGATTTGAATCTATGAATAGCTAGTCTTGGATGAATAAATCATTGCAGCACTTTGCTAAGTAATCCCAGCCCTTATGCACACACTAGCTTTACAGATTGCTTGGCCTTAGGCCTCCACAATTTTTGAAGGCAGTAGATTCATTTCAAATGCTGTGCCTCTAATGTTTATCCACTTGAAGTAGATGCAAAATAGAGGACACAATTAGAAAAAAGTATGTTTCCCAGTCGATTCCTTATAAACCAAATAGTAAGAGAAAATCACATGCAATTCTTACTGGGGGAACTTTTCAAAATAACTCCTGCAGCTTAACCTCATGTAACCTAACAGTGAACTGCAGAAATACATCTTTGTTATATCTTCATTTCTTTTTTTTTTCTTTCTTTCCTCTTAAGGAAACTTCAGTATATCTAATACTTGTGTGGGTGTTGTAAGGGTCATGTCGCTCTATAATAAAAGCCTCAATAAATAACTTTTTATTTTTGAGTTTTGAGAGCACAGTAGTAATAATAAGGAGAGAGGATTAATCTGTGCTGCTGTCTCCTGGCACAGAGCACTAGGGGAAGGTAGGAACTGTTTGCACACATGGATGTTTGACCAAATATTTTAAATGGATTTCCATAGTAATATTACAAGTGGAACCTAGAGAGCCTGTACTACCATTCCACCAGTGAAGTATCAGCAGTGGTGATAGATGTTTTGCATCTCTAAAAGAATGAATGATGTGGAATAAGCTGTGGTGACACTGCAAATTGTAGAACTAGTCCAAAATGAAACACCTAATCTCCTGCTCTTTCTGTTGATATAATACGGATATTGTGCTCAGACAAGCAGCACATATGTTCACTGAGTAGGAAGAGAGAAAGAGCGTAAGATGTTCTTCAAATAAGAAAAATTGCTGTACCAGTAATCAGGGGAAGGGCAAGCAATACTGGTACAAGCTTCCTAGGCAGCAGGCATAATGAGGGAGGGGAAGGATTTTCCTCTTTTTTCTTTGATTTAATAAGTCTTGGACAGCAGAATGCTGGCTTTGGGAGCCTTTCTGTTGCTGCTGGATTCTGGCTACGTTGCTGGACGACTGAAGTGGCTTGTTTTGCAACAGTGGCAGAACAATGTCCCTTGTTAGTTTTAATGCTTATTGGTCTTATAGATGCCTTGTGCATCTAAATTTGTGCCAAAAAAAAAAAAATCCCCAAAAGTTAGCGATGCTATTGCATGTGCCAGCAAGAAAGTGATCAAATCTATGAATGTGGAAATGAAAACAGTTAAGTCTTTTCTTCCACCAAAGTGGACTTCAGCAGCAGTCTAGTGTTCAAGACGGGCCACCATGACCTGTTGTTAGGGGCATTCAGTAGACAAGCTTCAGGATTCAACGGCTTCAGGATTCAACAAGACTTTCCAACCAAGTGAAGCTTTCCCTTCCATGCCTGTCCATGAGAGCCAAAGGGTGCAAGCATGTCATATCAGCTCTTGAAGCCAGCTCTTTCCTGATGTGGCCAGTTTTACAGAAACAGGAGATGCTCCTTTTTAAATCTTCCACCTGTCTTTCCACTTTCAAATAACTCAGAAAAATATGTTTTTCTTTTAGATACTAGCAGGACTGGGTATGCATTTTTTTGCTATAGCTACCAAATAACACAGTTCCTACTAGGGGCTACTGCAAGCCCCTGAAGCAATTTTTTTCTGGGCCTTTGTAATGTTATCCAGCTGACTAATCAGCATAAGCACATGGCTGCTCAGGGCACTGAACCAGCTGAGGAAAGTGCATGGTGGATGGGTTCCAGGTGCAGATCCATTTTTGCTCATGGATTTGCATGTGAATGCAGCTGTGCTGCCTCCAGGGGTAAGTGATAACTGAAATCAGTACAGCTGTACTACTGAGCTAAACCTTACACAGCAGAACAGGATTTGTGCAGTGTCACAGCTTGTGCTGCTGCACCGTGGTCCCAGAACCTGTGGCACTGCTGGGTGTGACACTACAAAAGTGGTTTTGAAGGAATTACCTCGGCTCTGGCATAGCTGATGCTGGACCAGGGTTAACAATATCTTTGTATTCATTGGGTGTCTACATGGTGTTCTCACTTGTGTTCTTGGCCTTACCTCTCAGCTTGAGCTGTCCCTCAATAAAGGTAATAAAGTCTCCTTCGTATGGTACTGACCTAGCTTGGGTCTGAACCCTCACCTTCCTTTTCTACCTTTGAAGCACCTTGCTCCTCATGCTTCATGTCTTCTGCGCTTCTCTTTCCACCATCTCACTCCCACTTCTCCTTCATATTCTCTATCATTGACTTTGCTCCTTCCCCTTCCTTGTCACTGTGCCTGATGTTTATTTTGGATTGGAAAGGGGAAGAAGAGCAACTCATCATAAATGGCTGTCAGCCCATCTGGGATGATCTGTGTTTCTGGAATGCAGGATCTGGGGAACTGCAAGCTGAAACGACATTGGTAAGATCCAGAAGGCTAAAGGTGACAATGTCTGCACTGTGTTTGTCTCTAGCCTTGTCACTCTGTAGTACCTGTACCATCAGGACTGTTCCAGAACAGAAGAGCTGTCCGTGCAGTCATTCCTGCATCTGGCTAATAATAAAGTATACTCCATGCACACAGGTGTGGGCCATCCCTGGTTTAAACTTCTCATTTTTGCCTAGTGTGTAACCACTTTGAAGCTACTAAACAACAGGCTTTGTACCTAGCCATGTATTTTTTACTGCCTCAGAAACCCAGTCTTGAAGACAGGACTGATCTGCTGACAAGATCACCCTAATTAAATTAGGCTACAAAGGAATTTTTTTACACATTTTTATACGTTCTGGAGTATATATTTTTATTTAAAAAAGTAAATATTAACATCCTTGAAATACCTAGAAATGTACTGGACAAAACACTAAATAATACTCTGTATGGAAGAGCTCAGGAGATACTGTCCATCTCTTAGTTCCTATGATTTAAATCACAAGAAACTTGACTTTTAAATTACCCTTGTTTCTTCATTTTTATCCTACAATCTTCCTTCTCCCTGTAGGCAGTAAGCTTTATATTCTTCCTTATGCAAGAGTGTTCCTGCACTGGTTAGTCCGGAGGCCACAGGATTACTCTCCATTCAGATATCTTTTATTGCTCTATCAGGTACCTGCAGGTTTCCAGAACAGATGGAAACAAAAGAAAAGGGAGAATACAAAGAGCAGTTAGGATATATATAAGGGGTAGGAAAACTGCTCTTTGTTCCTCTGTGAAGACCAGAGGTTGTTATTATCGTTTGAGGTGCTGAGAATTCTTTTTACAAAAATCTGGACTAGAACTGAATTTTACTATACAATATTGTAGTTATTCTGATAGTTTTCAGCAGTATGCATATGCTACTGACTGTTGCACAGCAATAACTCATGGAAGAAAACGAGGTTTAGAGAATAAAATTAACTTACTGAGCATGTTCTGTTGGGAAAAACTGTAATGAAATTGGTTGCAAATGGAAGCACTGTATAATATATGAAGGATAAATATATCTTCCAACAGCACTCTACACATCACTGAAATACAGCCATAGGAAGCTTCCTATTCATTATGTATGCCTGGTTATTTAACAATCAAAATTTGGAACATGATGATGAACCATGAACATGCTGAATTACAGTTACCACTCTCTTTGCAAATCAGAAAACAATATTCTGTGAGCCTAAATCTTGGATTATTCAATGGAATTTAGGCCCCCTGTTACATTGTTTGTTCCTGGCTTTCATTAATCCCTTTGAAAGTTCCCACAGTCGATTCTTACTCTTCACAATAGTTTTCAGGAGAACTTCTATGAGGAGATTGTGTCCCTTCCCAAAAGAGCAGGTTCAGAACATAAAATGGTGGACTTGAGCATAGTGCTGAAATTGTACATGCAGTTGTGATATGGAAGGGAACAAAGCTGCAAGCATTTGAAACATGAATAAATGTTGTTTCCAGTTAGATATAATAGCTTTTTATCAAATTTTTGAAAGGTGTTCTGTTTGAAAAGTGTTACAAGCATCTCGGCCAATTAATGTTTGAAACCTGTATGTTTTAATTGGGTGCCAAAATAAGAGCCAGGGTTTGACTACATCAGGTAATTGGCTTCAGTACTCTATTGTCATGGTCAATCCAACAGGAAAATGAAAATCCCAAGCCAGCCTTGTTTTTCAGAGGTAGAGTAATTACAGCTGCATCGACTGCAATGAAATCCACTTTCCCAACACTGGTGTTATGATTCCTTCAGAATTCTATGATTCTGTGATTCAGATGATTCTTGTGCGCTTTACAGTGCAAATCTGGAAATGCACATAGAGTTACGTATTTCCCATGTATTATTGTGGGTTTACTTGTAAAAGGAGTCATCCTGGCAAGTAGAAAGCTTTTTTATTCCACAGCACAGTAGAATGTATTGCTACAGTTCATATACTTTTCTGAATTGATGTCCGATCTACCAGTAGCTATTTAGTGTGATAATGGCGTTTGATAGATTGGACACAAACACCATTGTCACACTCCACAGCTCTCCTAGTAGATAGTTAGTTCATGGAAGAAGTAATATGCACACATGCAGACTTCAGCATGGAGACTTCAAAGATCTGCAAAACACAGAGAAAAGACCATCAGTATGCATACCTAATGTGTGGCACATCAGGGTTCTCACCAAGGAAGCGGGAGATAGGATTCAGCATTTTTGTCTCAGCTAGCTGTGGACATCTGAAAGCTAAGTAGCTTTGAATGTGCCTTTATAGGCAAAGGAAATGGACAGGCACTTTTAGAAAGTCAGCAGCGCTGTCCTAAGAGACAAATTTATGGAGAGAGGGATGAAGCATTCTCTGCAAGGACTTTCACCTTTCTCTTATTGATGGAGATAACTCAGAATAAGTGCCTGACTTCTATAGATATATGTTAGATCACAGTCATGATGCTAAAGACTATATTTGTTTTCCATATACTTTATGATAGCGTTTTAGAACCAGCTTACTTAGACAGCAAGTTGGTCTTCTCCTCCAACTGTTTCATTCAGTGCAAGTTCTTCTGTGACACTTCACATCCAACAGTGAATTAAGCGGTGTAACTAAGGTACACGATTATTGTTTCTTCTTCACGGTTGTGTTTGTTGTTTGACAAGACAGAGTACATTTCTGTGTTTAACCTGCAAGTCTAGTAACTTTTCTGCACATCCTCAGTAAGTATTAAAAAAAAAAAAAAGAAAACAAAACTGTAAAAGATTCTATTTGTGAGGAGTGGTCTATGAGCATTCAAAAAGTTACTGAGTATCACCTTATGCACAGTGATTTCTTAAACCATGGGTATTCAGTTGGATGTTATGATCACATCTGAATACTGCAAAGCAGCAGAGAAAATAGAGAAGAAGGAACCCAGAGAAGGGAGGACATTAGAATTAGAAACCAGAGCTTAGGTATCCTGTGCAGATAGAAGGTAGCTTTGTGAAAATGCAAGCCAGCTAGTGAACGTTCGTTAATAGCAATAACAAAATAAATTACTAATTGATAACAGTAATGAAGCCTACTAACTTAAAGAAAAAGGAGAACTACAGAGTGTAAGTCCTGTATTCCTCTAGAATTGTATTAAAAAAAAATCTTTCAGGGAGAGCAGAGTACATTAAATATTAATTTTCAGTTTTTCAAGAATTTGGTAAGATTTCATATGTGCTTAGTTCAGCAGTGGTTTCTTGTGGCTACAGAAAGCTTGAACTTTCTAACTCAGAAAAGAATGCTGTATGGACTGGTTAGAAGCACCCTTCTGACATGTTCCTGAGAGGGGAAGGAGTTGTCTTTTTGTGCTGGGAGAAGAGAACAGAACATATTAGTATAATGCTTTTAAAACATCCATCTAATTTTTTATGCTTAATTAAATGCATTCACATTTTTATGTATTTTATGTATTTGGGAGTATTTGCTGCCCATATATAAGAAAGCTACACCTTCTTATAGTCTTCTGGATCTGATAGCACTTTATCAATAGAAAATGTTAAGCATCATTCAATAGGTAGACTTCTCAGATCCTCAGAACTCCTCCCATGGGTTTAGCCTTTCTGTCAATCTCATTTTTTTTAATCTGTCCTAATTCACTCCCCTGATGATGTGTCATTCTCACACAGTAACAGCCTTAGCACCTCTGCTTTATTCCCAGTCTGCTGTCAGCAGTCCCATCGTACATTCCAGCTGAGAAACAAAAGGGAGAGGCATAAATCTCTATCATCAGCTGTTTGTAAAATATAAATGTTTGACAGAACTGAGGCATATCAGCTGAGTGTGGTACAGCTGTGGAGGGAAATCACAGTTCTGTACTTGTTCAGACCAAGTGGTCATTACTTTAAGTATCAGCTTTAAGGAGAGGCATTCCCTAGCTTGAATCAGGGCGTGCTGCAATTTGTGAGAAGCAGAGGTCTGTGTGCCCCAAAATAAGAGACTGTGTATGGGCAACTGCCACTAGGTCAGCTGAAGCACTGGAGGTAGAGGGAGTAGGACATGGCTCTCTGCAGGAAAAGCTCCAGCACAGAAATCTGCTCTCCAGGTGACACACAGATTGAGGGCTACTGCAGAAACAGCAGCCCTGGCTTGAGAAGGTGGAATGAACTGCAACAGAAAATGTTTAAGGATAAGGGCCTAGGGCTTCCAAATATTGATTTTTATACGTAGATCATCAGGTAGGGAAATCCAGCTCACTGTAGTCCACAGCAATCTAAAGTTACAGTGTCAGCAGAGGGGAGACACTAACTCACAAACTAGCTGACTGCCTACATATATTGAATAAAACTGAACCACCAGAATACTTTGCACAGTGTAACAAAAGTACTTTTTGCAATCCCTACCTTTTGGTGCAAGTTTATCTCTTTTATGGAAACTTTTTTGTAAATGTCATGTAGTTCAACTTGTATTGATCAGTTGGTGCAGACTCATTGGAGCTCTGAACCAGTAAAACTACTGATTTACAAGTACATGTAATCAAACCTCAGAGTAAGTGTGACTTGGCAGCCTGAGCTGAGTTCTGAGTGGCCCTTGGCTGGTAAATAGCAGAGAAATGAACTGTCACTAGCTGCTTACCATGTCGGATTGTTTTGTGTTTTGAACATGATATTACAAATGCTCTGTCATTCCCACCTTTGTCAAAGAAGCAAGCCTATAAATGCTTGGGCAGGGCTGAAACTTTTCCAAATGCTTTATATCTTTGACTGACTTTGTGTTTTGAGTCTGCATGTGCTGTGGGGAAATGCATACGCAGAGTGGTTGGGCAGATTTGCAGATCCACAGACAGGTCAGGCCACTGTGAAATCACAGCTATGAAGGAGTCACCTCCAAAAGAAGGAAAGGGTATGCAGCACATCCTGTGCATCAAAATGGCAGTGAGTTTTTTGAATTAATGACAGGACACACAGTCACATGCAGAACACATTATGTCTAGTCAGGATGTGGCTTGCTGAGGTCCAGAGACTATTTTTAATAAATGTGTCTATGCTTTAGCTGGTGATAATTAGAAATCAATGCCAAATAGACACAAGTACTATACATTGCTTTATAACTCATCATGATATTAGTGGTTTCCCCCTTTACCTTTCCCCATACACATTTTACTTAGCATTATATCTGCATGAGAGAAGAAAGGTTAACCAAGATCCTACTCTAAGTTCGCTAAGGTAAAGTTGGACGGTCACTGGCATATACAGTGTCAAGAGCTGCAGCAGGGCACTGGCAGATGTGCCTTTATGCTTTCTTGTGAAATGTTTATGTCAGTAGATAGCCAGACAATTACAAGCAGGCAGTTTTATAGTTCCACAACTACATGGAAGCTGCCAGCAATTCAACAGGAGTATTTCCATGAACAAAAGGTAATGAAAGAAAGAAATGGCCACCAGCTTTTAGTACTGCAACTCAAAACAACAGATTAGTACAGGGAGGAAACAGAAAATAATCAGCACAGAAAAAGAAAAATCTACTTTTTGCTTTTCTTCTACTAATTGTTCATATAAAGAATATTACTAGAATGTTCCAGTTGAGAAGATCATGGTGAAGAACAAAAGAATTTTTCGAGAAGTATCTGAATATGGATCACAAAAATTGTCCTTTTTATATATTCAGACTTGGAAGCATTCCTGTAACCCTGGTGAAGCCTAGGCATGCTTACAACCAACTTTATTTTTTCCTAAAGCTACCTAATCTCTTTAATAGGAAGTGCAGGCTGAGATCACTATGTACAAGACATTAAATCCTGTTAAGTTACACAAGCCACGGGCATTTGCAGACATTTTGATATGCCGAAGTGCTTATTATTCAAAACTCATTTATGCTATTTAATTTTTGTTAGTACATGTTAGCATTTCCTTTTCTTTATGTGAAGCAAGCACAGGAAAGCACTTACCATCTCACACGACTAGCAAATGATCCCATGGTGTGTCGTTAGGATGTGTCAGAACTGAAATTCTGTTGTATGACATTTTGATGACTATCACTGTATTCGGACCGTTGGAGATCTTGGTTTTCTTTTACGAGTCACAGCAGTGGTCAGCTGTTGAAAGCCTCTGTTTCCAGTGGTCACCTTTGCCTTGCCCTTTATGGGATCCTGAGGTTTTAAAGTAAACAATTCATTCTCTTTCTGATAAGACATATTAAAATATTGATCTGGGGGTGGGAGATGGCCCTCACTGCACAGAGCCAGAGTCACCTTCAGTCAAACAGATTGAAGAACAGGGGAAAAAAATCCTTGACAGCTCCATTTTCTCTCCCTTCAGAGATGACATACGTGGGTAGGGAAAAATACATTTTTTTTTTCAGCTGCCTATTCTGCTTAACCCCAAGATGAAGTGTTTACTAGGTTTTCATATTAATGGCTTACTTGTAGCAAGAGTGAATTCATCAGTTCTTTAGATCACAGCTCTAATCTTAACATTCAGTGCTGGACCTTACCAATCTATTTATTTATTTATTTTGATTTACTGCCTTTTTGTGCAGGAATTTTCGTAACTCTGCAAGAGTCCATTACATTTTTAATTAGTGTCATTTTCCAACTCACCTATGAGATTGGGGAAAAGTCTGACTTCAGTTAAGCCTATCTGAACACTAATGGCAAAAATGCTGCCTAATCATAGTGTAGTTCCAGTCTCAGATACACTAATAACATAATAATGGCAGCAGACATGAATAAAAGAGAAAGGTGCGTAACTGTGCTTTTTGTGCAATAAAGGAGCTATATTTAGAGCAGTCATATCACTGCATTTATAGTGCAGTAATAGGGTTTTTTTTTGCCTTTTGAAAAACTGCAGAATCATTATTAGGGATATAATGACACATTTTTCTAAACATAGTTGTAAAAGCAACGTCACTGTGCCATTTCCAGTTTTGTTAAAGATTTTAATTAACACAAAGCACAAATGATTAATGCTAACAGGTGCCATTTAGTAGGGAAGTGGAGAATGAAATGAGACAGGAAAGGAAAAAGGCACATGCCTGAGTGTTGGCTTTAATACTCTGTGCTGTATGATAGAGTATTGAAGAAAGTTACTGAAATTAAGAATTTTGTAAGAACACAATCCTAGTCACTTACTTGTAGGTTAAAAGCACCTGTAGTCTGTGCTGCTTAACTTCAGGTGTTCTATGAGAAAGGAAAACCATGGCTACCTGCCAAGCTCAGCTGGCTGTGCAGCTACTTGCATGCACTGATATCATCTCATTTTTTATCCTTAAAAAGACATGAACTTGAAGTCCCTGTGATTAGAGCTTTTTGATGGTGCTCTCAGCCTTTGTGTTACCTTCTGCCTTTGGCCTGTTCAGGAAACGTGGTGATGCAGGGACTGCTTTTCATTTGGTGCTGATAGTGCTTGTTTTCAGTGAGAAGTGTCTCAGCTGGGACATGTACGTGCACACAGCATAAAGAAGATGGAATTAATAGTAGAAGCAGCAGCATTAGTAGTAGGTCATAGTCTGCTTATAGTACTAGAACAAGTCTAGGGAAAAAACTTACTGAAAAATTACCTGTACAATTATACCAGAGTTCTGGGTGCAAACAACACGTGCTGTTCTGAAAATATGGAGGTACATCTACAGCAGGTATCTGGCAATAAACTTATTAATAAAAAGAGGACAAAGCATCTCAAAAATAAAAAAAATCATCCTGATCTTCAAAAATAATGGAGAAAAACTAAAATGCGCTACGTTTCTGTGCACAAAAGAAACACCACTTACTCAGTGTTTTGGGGGATATGTTTCTGAATAAAAGCTCTTTTCTTCAAAATGGCAATCTGCAGTTGTAAATGAAATACATGTGAAGCCGCAGGTGAGAGTCTGAAACAGCATTGCAACATTCATTACTGTTGCAGACTGGTTTTGGTCCAATTCTGTGAAATTAAATGCCAAATTATTTGGAAATTCTGGAAAAAAAAGAAAAAAAAAAAGAACTGGTTTGTTTAAATGTCAGTACAGGTGACACAAGGACAAATAATGCAATACCCACTGCACATTCATCCAAGAGGCAAATTCTTCTCTTGAAAAAACGTACGTATGACCCCAAGCAAAATTATCTAACTTTGAAGTTCTAACTAACTTTGAAGTTGGCACTGCTCAGAGCAGAGGAGTGCTCCCTGTGACCTCCAAAGGTCCTTTCCAACCTAAAGAATTCTGTGATTGTCTGACTCCATTTTATGTGCACTGCTCCTGTTAACTAAGGTGTACAAACACTGAAATTTAGCCCATGGAAGAGTTCTTTCCTATCATTTTTCTTATATGTAACATGGAGGATATAAAGTGTGAAATAGATATCTGAGGAATGAAGCATTTTCTGTGTGGAAAGAATGAACGAACAACTGCAAAATTGTGGGAATGATAATTTACCACAGAAGTAAAAACAGGACTTTCCATTCTGGGAAGTTTTTCACAATGGGATGAAGGAGATGGGCAACTGGACCCTCAGTTGAGATTCTGGTCTGAAAAATGTGATTCTGTAAGATGTAGAGATTTAAAGGGAAATTACTGAGGCACCAGTCCAAGGAGACTCCCATCCTGCAGTCCTGTGAAATAGACATTTAAACACTTTCTTTTACTTCGTTTACTTAGATTACCAGCCTCAGAACTTAACTGTTGTACTAATGGCCATTCACATATGAGAACTTGAGCTATACCTTTATGGCTTTACTCAGCCTCTATCTTTAATGAGCTTACAGTGAATGCTTTTAGAATTAAACTGATCTGGGGTTGGCTGTTTTATCTATGGAAAATTTTACAATCCCCCAGCTGTGGGCTTTCAGACTAATCTTGGTCAAAGTTTTAGGCCACATTTTATGGAAAAAACTGACACGTATCTAATGATGTATATGAATTTGTCCCTTTGCTATGACATAGTAATTTCTGTAAAGCTATGCTGATTTTTGTCAGTTTAGGGTATGACAATTACATTTGTGAGAGGAAATTGCTACAGGAATTACTGGGCTGGAAGTGGGCAAAATTAGTATTTGTTTGTCTTTTTATTACAAATTCCTACAATATTCCAGAGGCAACAACCTTCATGAATATTAAAGGAAGCACATTTTCCTGGCACTAATACTACAATATAATAGGCAAAGGTAAGGTGTATATAGCACTAGGACAACTTAGATCACAGCAGTGAAAATTTTGTGACCCTTGTTAGTCAACGGCTAGGGGTTAAAGATTACCTATGCTGGTCATTCTGACTACTAGATAGGGAAAGATTAACTTAAAGCATTATGAAGTAGAGCAAAGGTATTTAACCTGGAAAACATGATCTCTCCTGATTACTTCTGGGGCTCAGTAAACGAAATTGATTTGAGTTTCCCAATCATCAAACTCATTACATCAGTTCTAGATCATCCTGGCATTCCTCACAACAGTTCGCCATCTGACAGATCAGACACAAAGAATTCAGGTTGAGGATTATCTTCAGATTAAATAAAATGGTACAAAGTCCAACTAACAATGTGCCATCCATGAAATTTATGTGTTCCCCCAGCAAAACAGCTGTGGATAGAATTTAAGTAATTTGTTGTAAGCAGATGGATAACACAGGAAACCTGTGTTCATTTACCTAACCCTAGGGGCAACTCCTCACCCACCAAGAAGACTACTCCCTCAGAAAACATTGTTACTTTCTCCTTAGCTTTAAGTCTTTTGCTGAGGTCAGCGATACTGCTTCCACTAGTTTGAGAAATTGATTACCAATCAATTAATTACCAATCAGACAATCAGATATTATCAGAGACACAGAACTTCATTTTTCCTGCCAACCACTTCTGCAACCTATGCATTTCAGGCAAAGCATTAGCCCTATAAATCATGAATCACAGCAGATCAAATTATTTAGTAATGGATGTTTACAAAGAATGTGAGATAAGTTTTTTGTAACCTCTCTTCCTTCCTAGATGCTACCAGGAGGTCTGTAGACCTCCCCCTCTACATACAGCCAGCTGTAAGCACTGAGTGGTAATGGCTCTACAATTGCCATGCCCCTACATTGTTCAAACTGTTACTCTGAATTTGAGTCAGTGAGTATCAGTTCACTATGCTGCTGTATGATTTATTTTGGTCTGCCAGTCATTAAACACATAAAACTTAGTAGAACAAGTGGCTCTGTGACCAGAGAGATTTGTACCAACACTTCTCTCTTGCCACAATTTCAACTCTTCCCGTACTGTGGTAGATACTGACGTGTTACACACATATGCAGGGTGCAGAAAGCGTGATCTTTGAACAGTAGGCATGGGCTAATCATTTCAAGACTAGAGCTCTAAATCATTTTGGAGTCTGAACCCCAGTAGTGTTATTATCTTCAGAATTTGCCATGATAAGTCAAATCTTTGCTCAGTAGTGGCCAATGCCACCTACCTCAGAAAAGAGAAGAAAACAAAACAAAACAAGTTAGCACTTGTTCCACAGAGGAAAAGGCCTTAACATCTTACTAACTTTTGCTCATGTGTGTTCAGTGTCAGTGTATCTGTGTGATACTTTTACACCCAGCAGAGAAATGATTCAGAATTTTACCTGCAGGCTTTACCCCCCACTCTCACGCCTGAGAGGGAAAATAGCGTGGGTGGGACCCTCGGAGGCAGCAGAACCTTCCGGAAGGCGCCCTCCCGCCACAGGGCCTGCGGCTGGAGGGAGGTCAGCGGCTGCGGTCTGCAGGGAGGAGATGCACGTTTTCTCCCTATGTTTTCTGCTCCCTTCGGAGCCATCTCACTGCAGCTGTCTTTGGCCTGCTTGGACCTGCTTGCAGAGGACATGGTGAGTGTCGGTGGCCTGCGAGGCAGAGGTCTGTAGCCTCGTGGGGCTGTGGCCTGCCGGCCCGGCCAGCTGAACCCAGAATGTCCCTTTCTGGAAGGATAGGTCTGACCACCCATGGGAGGGAAAAGCAACCCACGGGTGAATTCAGCTACGGTTGTCTGCACCAGAGCAGGTAATGAAAATGTTGTAGAGAGTAGGAGTAGGCTGGAAAGGGTGCCTGGCACCTTTTGCTTGCTATAATCGGTTCTGATTAATCATTGCTTTAACTTTTCTGTGTGTGGTGAAGTTAATTCTGGATATGGGTAGTCACAATGTGCTTTGCCTCTGTCTCCCACTGTACTTCAGGTGAAGCATTTCAGGTAGTACAGCTCAGCATAGGCTTTGGCATGCTTTTTATTATTTTTGTCTTTTGATAAAATTGTAGACTCAGAAATTGGTTGAAAAATCATGACACTGTTTTCATAATTCTGTGTTGAAAATTTAATCCATCCTTCTGCTACCAGTTTGAACTTGTTCTGGACAAATTGTGACTGGAAAAAGAACTCCCTAGAATTGACCTATATACCAGGAGTGCATTGAGCCAAGAAGTAGCTAAGTTAAGGGTACTTAAATGGAGCTTAGCAGGGCTTTTTCCCCTCTTCGTTATTCCTCTACATCTGTTATAAGAAGCAACAATAATGTGGCCGTAATATCAGTGTTTTGGAGACAAAAAGCGGGGACAAAATCAAAAAATGTTAGTTGTTATCTCATATGACATTGTAGACATTTCACTTGCCAAATGTAATCTTTACATAGATCTCACGTTTAGTCTTCTCAGGTAGTAGTGTTCCTTAGTTGACTAACTCACTGTCCTAAGCAGCACGAAGTTGAATTTCATGTGGCTGTTCTAGTCCTGGATGCCATAGCTCTGCTGAACTGAGATACTTGTCACAAAACCTTGATTTCAAGGCCACAGAAAAAGAATCTGCTGTTTCTTTTTCTAGTCTGTCTGAGTAGTCATGTTTCTGTCAACAAAGAGTGTGTGTAGGGGAAGGGTATAGGCATCTTGAGCACAGCTGTCCCTATTTGCTCAGATTAATGCAGGTGGCTAGAGTCAGGCATCATAATTTCTCTTTATGTGTTGAAGGACATTTCTACAGGGAAAAGAGAACAAGGACTAAAGCAGGGAGAAAAAGCAGCTGCTTCTGTGAAAAGAGATCTTTCTCTCTTTCAAACAGAAAATATTGATATATTGGTAACTGGAGAATGCTATGGAAGGGATATTGTTTCAGGAAGCAGAAGCTGGTTTTCAGTTTGAAGCCTGAATGGCGTCCTTTAACTTGGCCAGTGAGATCTATGCAGTTTGCGTGTTGCAGATAACTTTGCACATAGAAACAACAGGTGAGTAAAACATGGATCTTGAGCTCAAATTTTAATGAAGTGTTAGCAATTCTGGGCAACTTTGAGAACTGCAACATCAATTAACAAAAACATTGGAAGAGGAATTGTTAATGTTCTGGCTGCAGAAGCAGGCTTTAGGAGTTATACTATTGTTGAGACAAAGAGAAGATGAGTAATTCTTCAGTAAAAGCGGGTGCAATGGTGGCTCGGGAACCTTTCTAGAGACTTTTGAATCCTTGGATTCAAAGCGGATAGGTCTTCAGAACAGTCTCTGTTAAATTGTAGAAGCTTACCTATGCACTGGGTATTAAATTTACTGGATAGTAATGGCACTAGAATTATTGCAACTGCTCATCTGGACTGACTTGGCTGGAGTAAGTTTCCAATTGACAATTAATGACAATTAAAGCAGGAAAGTTTTGGTCTTACACCTGTGGGTGTAATGTGGTTACTCTGAGGTGTTAATATTCAGCAATTAAAACTGCAGGAGTTATTGTTCCCTTGGCATATATCAGATTTTACTTTTTTTTTTTTTTTTAATGGAATGCGTATCTGTAGATGGTAGAAAATCAGCTGGATTTGAAGTAAATCACCAGTAAACTTATGTCTGCCCTGCCTCCCCCAGTCTCTATACCTGGGAATTGACCTAAAATTTCTGAGGGTGGAAAAATAAGGAGGTTTGTGGTTAACAGAATGAGAGGTGATCTTATGTTCAGATGGCCTGGGTAGGTGTGATAACCTGGGTCTATGCCGCATGTGCGGTTTCTGTGTTGTGTATTGGAGGAAGGTTTTCTGGGCAAGACTGTTCAGGACAGAGTAACACAAACTTTTTCATATCGGCTCCTGGAAATCTCTGCATTTGCAGTCTACTAACTGAGCAGTGTGGCACAGAGTTCCCAAAAACACTTGTCTGAGGTGTAATTCCAAAATCAATGTTGATCAATGAGGCTTAGGTATTCATGTCCCAGCAATGTGTTGGGTAAAGTGCTTGAATTCCAAAAGTGAAGCTACATCATTTCCAAAGACATATATGAATGAAATGCTGGAAAACTTTCTTAGGGGAAACTGATCTGTCCCAGGTTTAGCAAGGGCAGATTCCACCGGTATCAGGTTCCCAAGAAATGATGACTCTTTCCTACCCCATAGACCATGCTTAACTAATGTTCGCCTCAGGGGCTTGTTACCCTGCAACAGATGGTAGCACACGTAAATGCGTTTTGGTATCTTACAGAAATCTGGTGTAGCATACCATAACTTTGGAGTCTAAGAAACAACCTTTTTAAAAGTTGTTTTTTAATATTGAACGTTAACAGGCATGCTTTTGATGGTGTTTGAGAACATCCTATCCTGTACCTTGCCAGGAAATGTTTGCCTTGAAAAAGGAAACATACAGTATTGTGGTCCTTCCTCGTGTATATTCATATACTCTGTTGGCCTGTGTGCAAATGTAGGCTTGTTTTTGAGAGGAAGAACTCAGTGTAAAATGGGAAGAGTTATACAGCATTGTGCTCAGAATGCATTTAAAAGGCAAATGAATTTGAAACATCTTCATTTTTTCTGTGCTTCTCTCCTTACTATTTCATTGCTTTGGTATTACTGTTAGAAAAGGAAATGAATTTGACCAGCAAATTAGTTCCTAAAACCCCAATGTGGGGGAGTGGGGAGGAAAATTTCAAGTTCAGTTTGCAACAGATGGCTAGTTGAAATATTTATATCTTGAAACAAAAATATTTTTATTTGGAAATGCAACTGAGATGTTTCAGTAATTTTTTTTGAAACAGGATTAGCCTGTAATATTGCATATAGGGACTATACTTCATAGCCCCCATAATGCAATATGACATTCCCCTTTTGGAGAATCACTGATAACTTGTTGTTTCTCAGAAAAAAACCACACATATCTAAGCTACAATTTTTTTTAAGTCATGCAAACTTATTGAAATATATGTTTAGTCTCAGAGGAGTTGTCTGGAGCTGAAGAAGTTTGAATTTTCTGGCCTTTATTTTTAAAAGCTTAAAGTTTCTACTGGCAATAAAATAAAACATCACTTTCCACGTTCGTTGTTTTTCTGTTGTATTGGAAATCAATTCAACATGTTCAATTGCTGTTTCGGTAATATAAGTAGATTAAACTCTTTTCCTATGTAGAAGATAGGCTTGAGTTTATATAAAGACCAAGTAAAAATTAGTTATTTTCTTGCTGAAGTGAAGGGTCTTAAACTATGCAATTTGTAGTCATTTCAACACTTTCCTTTCTTGGCTTATTCAGGGATTCAGAAATTATATATATATATATATAGTGTATATATATAATTTTTTTTAACCTGTAAGCAGAATATATTCTTAACTTTTTATTTGCAGGATAAATTCTGTATGAAATGAAATTGCAACTCACCTGGTGTTCCTAGAATACTCTTCAAAACCTGTTTTTCTTCTGAGGAAATTTATTATGACTGGAAGAAAACAAAACAAAACAAAAAAACCCACCACATATGCAAAGCTTAGTCTTTATCCCCAGTGGAGAGTGGGTTATTTTCTCCTGACTTTAGCTGATGTTTTTCCAGCTTACTTTCAAACCATATCCTACTGCAGCTATCTTTGAAACTGCGTGCTGAGTATGGCAGTGTACAAAGGTGGCATTTGTATCCACTCTGCCAAAACGACAGGCTCTATGTGCTGCTCTGGGGTCAGAATAGACCTTTTCTGTGGAGTTTGTTAAAGATTACTCAGTCTGAAATGTATCAAGAGCAAGTCTTCTCTTTGATTTGATCGTTACTGTGGGTATTATTTCTCCAGGACTTGTCAGCTCTGGTCTGCTGTTTACGCTTGTGATAGGACTTAATTTTTCATGGTGGCATTTGGCAATGTCTGTTTGCTAGAAAAATTATTGCAGCTTCAACACCTGCGAGTAGTTTCAGTCGCTAGGAGTGTGCTCTCCTGTTACAGCTGTTAGGCTGCTCAGTTTTGTGAGCACAGTGCTGTTCCTGGAGTGAAAGAGCTTGTAACTGCAGTGCTCCGACTATCTCGGCAGACTGACAGCATGCTAAATTGAGGTATGCTTTACTAAGACACGGTCACTGATGCAGGGAGAAACATGTATTTTAATGTCGTGAAATATGCCTTCTGGTGGGGAAAATGTGCATGCGTTTCCAGTGTCACTGGTGAATTAAGCTACGATATTCTTATTGATAGCTTATTTGAGCCATTTCACGTACATGAACTTGAGAACGTTAAATATTAATCATTCTTATCAGCCCTCTGTAAGCAGTAAGTCAGAGCCCTGTTTTAACTTCAGGTAAATGAACAAACGAACTGGGGCGAATCGTGAAACTAAGTGATATATGTAGCAAGATTCAGTTTGTTTCACAACTCCTAAATGCTGGTGGAACATAAAGTTCCATTTTAATTTAGGATTGGTGAGTAACTCAGCCAGACACAAGTAAAAGGTGTGTGCGCAAGCTACGTTGATTGTGTATTATAATATATATTAAGTGAAAGTAAGGGAAAAAATGGGATGGATTGTGTGTTAATGTGATCTCGAGAATACAAGCTGTGTCCAGAACTGCACTGAAAAATCTGAGCAGGATTAGTTATCTGTCTTCTAACTGTGTCCGATTTCTTCCTAAAGAAGCAATGAGAAAATAACCTTGCCCTATCAGCTTATAAGACTACTGAAGAGTAGCTGCAACAGTAAGATCCTAAGATCTTGGTTTAATTCAGGTAGCGAGGGATGACAGGAGGTCTTTGGTAACCTCCTGCTCAAAGCAGGGTTAGCTGTAGGGTCAGACTAAGCTGGTCAGGGCTTTGTCCAGTTGGGTCTTGAAATCCTCCCCAGGTAGAGACTGCACAACTCAGCTTGACCAGATGCGATCTGGTGGATCAGCTGTGCAAGTTCCAGGTACCGAGCAAGGTAACAGCAGCTGAAACAGCTGCTCTTTGGCCTGAAGCTTCCCACGGGAAATCTGTGACACAGCTGCCTGTTTTTGGACCTACACACAGAATATAAGTTTTTTCTTTCAAATGTTTGTATGCCAAAACATTTCAGAGGTGCTGCGTTGTTGGAACAGCAACCTACTGAAATCAGGGGAGCTTCCTACGGAGTGGGGCAGGTGCAGAGAGCTCTCTTCTGGAAGTCTGCAGGAAGTCACGGCCGGCGGCTGAAGGGGCTGGGTGAGCAGCACGTGCGCGTGCTCTTCCACAGGCCTATCGCTTTGGGGCCGGCAGCACTGGCCGATGCGTTCTCACTCGGAGGGTGGTGAGGCACTGGAACAGGCTGCCCAGGGAGGTTTGGATGCCCCATCCCTGGAGGCATTCAAGGCCAGGCTGGATGGGGCTCTGGGCAGCCTGCTCTAGTGGTTGGCGACCCTGCCCAGAGCAGGGGGGTTGAAACTAGGTGATCTTTGAGGTCCTTTTCAACCCAGGCCATGCTATGATTCTGCTGCTTGCTGATTGAATGGAAACAACATCTGAAGTGCTGCATGGAACAGTGAAAATGAGAGTTTCTTCCATATGGATTTTATAGTTCCAGTAAAAGACAAACAAGAACTTGATGAGGGAGCACAAGGAAACAGTGGGAGTTTCATTCTTTAAATGTGCTAGTAGCTAATCTGCCCTAGTATGTTGTGGGGTTTTAGTGTTTTGTTTTTTTCTTTTTTCCTTCTCTCTGTGTGTGGTTGTTGGTGGTGGCTTTTTTGTTTGCTTGTTTTTGGGGCAGCTCATGCTGCTGGATCGGGGACCTGTGCGGGGAGCTGCAGGCAGTCGACGTGGCCTCAGTTGTGACAGGCACCGGTGAACGTTCGGGGGAAAGCCCTGGGGTAGCGCTTCTGGCAGAGTTCCTGCTGGCTGCCGTGGGGCCAGAATTTCACCCGCTGCATAGAATCACAGGTTTGGGCTGGAAGGGACCTTAAAGAAGAGGAGGGCAGGGACGCTTCCCACCAGACCAGGTGGCTCGAAGCCTGTCTGAACAGTTCCAGGGATGGGACACCTGTTCTGCCACAATTTTCTGCCACAACAGACAGTTATTTTATGGTTTAAAGGATTTTACTGGGAAGTGTGAAGGTGAGAGACTCTCTCTGTTAGAAGGAGCATGTGGTTACAGTATCTATTGGTGTCCACAGGTTCCTGGGAACTGCCTGAAGCACCTCAATCCCACACAGAGAGGTTTTTTCAAATACAGTTTTTCCTGAAGCACATCATTTGGCAAAATACTTTGGCTCAAGTGGAAATTTCAAACCTAAACAAGTTTCTACTTCATTTCTAACTGCATTTTTATTTAATTCTTGAAAGCTGACATGAACGTTGTGATTTGAATTAAAATGAAAAATGTTGCTTTTCAAGTGTTATTTAGAAGTACTATACTTTTGTTTTTATTTCATTGGCATGAAGGTGTGTTTTTGTTTAAGTCCAGCTTTCGGATATGGTTGTGAACACGAGGGGAACAGAGAATATTGAGCACAGACCAGTGAAAGGTGCTATGTTTTGTTTGAGTTCTCTAGTCCAGCACCTATTGATAGAACGCTAATTGGAAAGGATGAGTATTGGATTATGTCCTTAGTTTTTAATGAAAATTGGTATTTCTGTTTCTTTATTTCAGCTATTTTTAAGAACAAATTTTTCCATGTGTTTCATACATAACCCTTATAACAAGTTCATTTGGTTGGCCTATTAAAACCAGTGATGTGACAATTCAGATTTCAAGACTTGAGGGTGGGCGTTGGTTTATTTATTTTTTATTTATAATCTTGCTAGCTATAGCTCTGGAGAAATCATCACTTGGGTGATGGTGCCCTAACTCAGGTTAGAGCAAAAGATTATCAGAGAAACATAGATTTGCTGATTCTTTCTTTCACAACCTAATAACCTGATTCTTCTCTTTTGTTACATAAACACCATTGTATGCTTTATGAATGCTCAGAATACTTGGAGATAAAATATTCTCATCTTTCACTTGATCTACTTCAAATCTATGAGTCTTGGTGCCTGACTTGCTGATTATTGAGCTAAACTTTTTTTTTTGGTGGTGTTGTTGTTTATTAATAGCTTTTGGGAACACAAAAGAGATGTAAATTGCATTGAAATGGTTTCTGAGCAATATACTTATAGGCAAGAGTGTTTCTTTAGCCATAACAGCTGCTTAGTACTTGCTGTCCCCACCTCAGTTGCTGTAATAAGCTGAAACCTCGAAGTGGGATGATACACATGGAAGTCAAGGTAGCCCCGTGTCTGCTTGAACTTCTGCTGAGAGATTGCCCTTGTCCAGGTATGTTAAGTGTGTAAGAAACGCCAGCATATTAAGAATCCATTTTCTGGGTATTGTATTCTTGCACATGCCAAGCAGCACCTGATTTCATGATTATCCCAACAAAGCTGGTGGGGTTCCTGAGGATCTTTTAGTGGAAAAATCAGAGCTGTGATTTTGGATTTCATTGATCGTGCTGATTACTTACTTGTTTCTAGTCAATCTAAAACTGTAACAGCGGGGGGAAGGCGATCCACTTTGCTTTTAGGAACGTGTGTACCTAGTCTGAGATGTCTGACAGTATAATAAATTGCAGAAGTTTGGCGGTGAGGGATAAACTGATGCTGGGAAGGAGTTGGAATGCTTTCTGCTCTTGTAAAGAAAAAAAACATGCAACTCAAATCTAAAGGATGCCCTGGCACATACGGAAGGGAAACTTGCTTGATACATTTTTTTTTTTTTTTGATTTGCAAGACGTTTAACAAACTTTTAGAAAACTGAGGCTGACATGAGACGAAGGGGAAAGTCTTCATATAACAAAATGTCAACCTATCGGAGAGGAAACAAAATGGGGAGTGGAGACAGTTGTTGTCAGTTCAGTCTCTGGAGTTCCTCAAAGGTACACAGGAAGCTTTCAGTAGATTCTAGGATATCATTGCAGGATGCAACAGGATTTTACTGATTCCCGGTTTGAGGTTCTTGGGTGTTTTTAGCCTCACCAATAGAAATCAGTAACCAGGACAAACAAGCTACTCAGCGGATGACCAGGTGGGCTGACTGACTGGTCATTGGACTCCTGTCCTTCACTGTATGGACAGATTGGCTCAAACAAAGATATTTAAACAGATGCCTATGGCACAGATAAGAGGTGGTATGGATATATGTGTGCGTATATGCACTGGCCTTAGAAGGAAAAAAAAAAAAAAAAGGCATTTTTTTCTTACTGAGCATCCGACATGAAAACATGACGACAGTTACTTTAGCAGAATAATTTGAAGTTTCTGTGACAGCCAAATGAGTCTTAGTTTTCTCTGTTAAATGTCACTCATGCTGATGTTGTTGCTAGATATTGTTTGTCACTCATGCTGATGTTGTTGCTAGATATTGTTAAGATTTAAAGTGCTCTGGATTTTCTAAGGTAACTCTCATTTGTGCTTGCAGTAGGCATAAAGACCTCTGACTTGCTCTGAATACTGTATTTGCTTTCCTTCTAAGTGCAGCTTGATGTGAACTGCTGCTTATTCTAGCAATCCTGCTAGTTCTTTTTTTTTTTTTTTTTAAAGCTCCTTATGTAGCCTCATTTCTTTTTCTGGGAGACAGATGTGTGGATCTGTACCAGAAACACTTGTGTATGAGTCGCTGTAGATTGAACTAGCACTGGATACAAAATGTAAGAAACTGTCACTTCCTCAACTGCAGTGAATATATCACAAATACCCTCTGAAGTGCTCTTAATTGCTTCCACATATTCTTTTTCTTTCCAGTGAGGTTAGATGTTTGTGATAGACTTTGTCTTGGTACTGTGAACAAAGGGGGCAGGAGCAGGCATGCAGTGTCTTCAGACTTCCGACGTGGGCTAAAAGAAGCTCAGGAGTGGTTGTGGCGCTGTTTCTTCATCTCTTCCTTTTCTTGTAGAGCCAAGTGAGAGCTGTGTAAGTGTAAGGTAATATTAAGAAAACGCATTTTTGGAATGAAGTTGGAGGGAATGTTCCCATCAGTATTGCTCAGAGCAAAGTCTGGCTCTGTGCTTACAACTGCAGGGGATGGAAAGTCAAGTTTTTATCACCAGAAGTACGAAAATACTAAGCTACGTTTGCTGATGCTGTTGGAAGACTGTTTTTGCCACATAACAAATTTTCTCTTTCTGGGGTTCTTATCAGTTGTTCTTTATGCCAGTACACTGCCAAGCTGTAGCTAGCAGCAGCTACTGCACAGCACCTCTGCGCCTCTTGTAGTGCATGTTCTGGTGCAGTGGAACTGCCTGCATAGAGATTGAAAATGCAAGAGAGCACTTGTCAAATCCAGGTCTCTGAGGAACGCTTTGATTTGTGTTAGGCCACTTCCCTGTAATGGTGCAGTACCTGCCTCTTTCATGGACTAATCCTCACCAAATACTGGGTGACTGGCAAACTCTTCTCGTTGCTCTTTAGGGATGGTACAGTTGTTACAGATCAAAGGCAGAAAGGAGCAAAAGGAAGATGTTTCCCAACTCACCGTCAAGTAGTCAAGTCTGTTATAAAAGAGGAAAAAAAACTTTATTTAGGCTGCATGCATTTTTTTTAAACGTAGAGGCACAGTTGAGAAATACAGTCTGAGATGTGTATGTTGTAACAAGTCGTTGAGATAACGAAATGTTACCGTGATTTCTATTTAAATCATTATTAAATAATCACAGTGAACTATCTGCATGTTTGAGTAGGAATCAGAGCTGTTTAAAACTTGGTAATATTCTTAACAGCTGTTTTTCACAGAAATAAAGCACTGGGACATAAGAAGTGATTGAGATGGTAGAAGACAGAAAGGGTTGTTAGTGGTCAGAACAGGTAACACTCAGCTCTGCTCCAGATGGACTGCAGAGGAAGGAGATCGCTAGGTTAGCACCAACTATTAATCCCTAGCTGCTTCAGAGTGTTTTTTTCATTTTTCTTTGTGTAAAGAAACCCTTAAAACCTAAGGGTATGTTCTGCATTAGCATACCGAAATAGTGAGAAGTACAGCAGAGAAGCATCTGTCCACTGCATGCAACTGATATTTGCCAGGTATTGATCTAGTGTCCAGCACTGTTATTCTTTAACTTTAGCCCAAGGTTCAAAGTTTTGTCTTTTGTTTAAAAACTGATTTCAAAGGGAGGTCGTGTCCTCTAGCTAATCCAGACGTGATAGAAGTCTGTGGAATAGCAATAGAGTTTACTGCAACCTGGAGGAAAGCTCAGAAGCCTGTACAGAACCCCTTATGGCACTGAGATGTGTACGCATCCACCCACGCTGCAGTACATAGTGAGCCTGAAAAAGTGACAAAATGTGGCAAGTAATTAGTCCAAATTAGCAGAAAAGCAGAAGCCCCAGGTTTTTCCCACCTGTTTGTGCACATGCACAGCAAAAATGGAATTGTGGTTATAACTGCTGCAGTTGTATCTGTACTAGCTTCGTCTGCAAGTCTAGATAGTACAATACTGCTGGAAACCGGAGTACAACTGTTATGGTTGTATCTGGGCTATGTGCAACGTTACTGTGTCTTGCTGACGCTGGGTTGCTTGCACTAGCTTGAGGCAGTGGTTATTGCCCACATTCCTGTATAAATGGGCATTACAGCTGAATTTCTCGTAACTCAGAGTGAGTGCGTTCAGCACTCCATGAGGTCAAGCTCACTGTATTCAGGTTCAAAGGAGATTTTCAAATTTATCACGTTCAAGCTGGGCAAGGATTAGATTTAAAATTGCATGGTTAACCTGATTGTTCTTTGTTAATATATATCCTTGCCACTTGATATTCACAGTCTTATTTTAGGGATCTAACTCAGAAACCAGTTTTGATTTCCACAAAGCCAGTGGCAGTGCAGATGCTCCTCTGCAGGCTGGTTAAGGGCAACTGGGTTGCAGAGCAGCTGTTGAGAGGAGCCTTCTCCTGCACTGTGCTTAGGAAAACCAGGTATGTTTGTCACTTACAGCCACTGTGTGTTACCCAGTAATTTCTTTGCAAGGTCCTCAGCTTACTGTTTGGTTGTAAAGTAGTCTATCAAGGCACAACATTGAATGTCCTGCAAATCTAACACAGGTCTGTCTCCCGTTCAGGTCTTGTAACTCATGGAGCGAGAATACTGCATACCCCAATGGATCTGGACTTAGCTAGTGGAAAATCCAGCTGCTAGAAAGGTGGCCCTCATCTTCCTCTTTGCTTTCATAGTGCAACTTGCTGGAAATCATAGATGTTTGAACCAGCTTCTGAATTATTTAGCAAAATATTGTGCAAGTTATCAGAATACTTAGAAATTTGGAAATATATTGAATAACTACAGGCATAGAATTTTAAAATGGTCACATTGTTATACACTACTGATAGAGAATTGTCAAAGAGGAAAATGCACAGAAACTTAAAGTAAAAAGCATTGATAGTGTATTTATAGCGTTAAGATACGATGTATGGAGTAGAAGCTAATAGATACAGAGCAGTATATTTTTGATGATTATATCTTAAGATTATATTCTACTGCGCTTTAAACTGTTAAAAGTCTAATCAGTTAAGCTAGTGAAACCCAGAGCAAATAGCAGAAAGTAAGTTGGATGAAAATAGCAGGTGCATTTAAGCAAGAATAAGTTGAATTTGGTCAAGGCTCCGTAATCAAAGGGGAAAATAACCAATAGTAATTGTCAAGAGATTATTTATCGTTGTGATCCTTGTATCAGAGAGGTTTGACACAGGAGCATTTTCTGTTGGGTTACCATAGTGAACCCTGGGTTTCTTTCTCATGATACTATTATGTAGGAATATAAATGATAGTGGGTTTATGTAGAGTCAGTCCTGGAATGAAAGAAAAGCATGGAATTCAGCTCAATTTAAAACACTCAAGATTGCTGAAACAGTAAAGAGGCTAGCTTTGATAAGAGAGCACAGGACAGATTTTTTTAAAGAAATTTCTGCCTTTTGTGACTGCCAGTGCATTTTGAATGCCCAAATACTCATTAAATACAACTCTTACCTGCAAGTCTTAAACAGTAACTGTAACTTCCACATTGAGAATTGCTCCATTGTGTTATCCCCTACCTAATTAATGTTTTCATAGCTGTAACGTATTTCTGGGCCTTAACACAGGGTCTATCCCTCCAGCCATTCTGCAGAGCAGATGTAGTGGCCAAGCATAGTGAGACAGAGTTAATGCCATCGTGGCAGTGGGTGCCTGGTGCCGTTATCTGGCACTCACGTGCCCTCTTTTTCCTCTAGCTTCCCCTGGAAGCTGAGGTGTGTTGTTTAATTCCACACGTACAGTTGTGTATCTATCAGACGGCGTACGTTTGTACCAGTAGGCAGCTCTAAACGTTACCAGAAGTTCTGTACCAGCCTGCAGAGGTGATGGACTTTGCTCAGATTGTCACCAGTGACATAAATATGACTGTGCTTCTTGTCTCTTGTCTTCCCTCGGCTGGATCCAGAACTAGGGCTGGCTTCCACTCGAGGGAACCACCTCCAGAGGCTGTTTGCATCCAGGTTTTCTTGCCATGGCCCCATAGCAATCAGTCCCTTATTTGAGGAGTGTTCAGTGAGGCAGAGGTAAGGGTATGTGCTGACATCCAAACACACATCTAGTTATTTATATGCCAGGTTTCCAACAAAAAAGAGCCATCTGCACTGTGGTAGGTCCTTGAGCTGTATGTTACTCGTGTTTTGAAAGTAAATTTGCTGGAAGCACTGCCGTTTGTCCTGCGTTTCTATTGTTTGGGCAGTCTGTTAACCAAGTCTAACTTGATCTGGTATGGTTGTTTTTATTATGACATAAAGTGTTGTTGGTTTTTATTTTTTAAAGGAATTAAGTTTGCTAGTTTAGGAGTTTGCTCTTGTTAGGATAGGAAATGTCAGAGTAGCAAAGAACCAGGTGTCAGGCCTAGGTAGGAGCATGTCCTCGCTGCTGATACAGCGACTGCAGCGTCTCCTAGGGGTGGCTGTGGCGCATTGTTCATGCGTGGGCATGGATTTCTGGTGTTAATACGGTAACATGCTGTTGTGGTTTGCTTGTTTTTAAAGAGCAGCAAAACCTTGCTAGAAGTATGGAAATGCCATAGACTAAGGATTTGCACAGGCATCTTCAGCCACTGAGAAAGCTCCACGACAGAATGGTCTGGGGTGGAAGGGCCCTTACAGCTGGGGTCTCAAAAGAGCAGGGTAGAGGGGGAGAATCCCCTCCCTTGTCCTGCTGGCCGTGCTGCTTCGGATGCAGCCCAGGATATGGTTGGCTTTCTGGGCTGCAAGCACACATTGCTGGCTCATGCTGAGTTTTTCATCAACCAACACCCCCAGGTCCTTCTCATCAGAAGGCTTCCGCAGATTAATTTTCATTTCCAGTTAGAAACAAATGGAGTCTTATTGTCTTGTTTTTTAAACCTACTGGATGTAACTATGCCAAAACATTAACACAAGCAGGTATCACTGGAAAAGACGTGTATGTTGTGGTGGTCTTTGTTGGTTTATTTTTAAATCTTTGTTGTAAAGAGCCCCGGATAGTCCTGTGTTTCAGCATTACATGTAGTTCTTCACTTTCCAGTGCTAAGGTGTGTGCTCCTGCTACAGCTGAGTTCCAGTGCATGGGAGGATGCGATGTTAGTTGATGGCATGCACTTTGAAACATGCCACCCAGCTGCTCTAGCCCAGGAAGAGGTGGAGGCTGGGACAAAGGGGAGGAGATGGGGAAATCTTTGAGAAACCAGTGCCCAAGGGAGGAGAAGACAGACAGGCACAAGCAGTGTTTATACAAAGTGAATTAGCTGCTGCTCTAGGATCAGGACCATGTTGTGCACAGTCCAAGTTATGGAACCAGGGAATTAGTGTAAAGCAATTTGTGCTCTCAGCATGAAGGAGTCAGTAATCAATGCCGTCAACCTGTAAGCAGAAGCTTGTCTGTTTTGGCTTCGGCTTTCTGAACTGCATTGTTGGCACAGCTCAGAGACTACTGCATTAATAATTAAAGCAGACTAAGTCATGCTACGATTGTGAGTTGAGATGGTGTATCCAATACCACACACGTGCACATGGAAGCAATAGCTCAGCTGCAAAATCTAATAGGTTGAATCATCTAGGGGTTTGGTGTCTTTTCAGTAGTCATATGGCAACATTGGTGAGCTCAGAGTAACTTGATTTGTTACAGGCCTTGCCATCTGTTGGTAAGTTGACCGCTATTTCTGATGACATGGTGTTTCTGGGTCATATTGAGATTTACTCGTTTGCCTAGTCACCTTGCTAGCCCTCGTTCCTCTACCTGGACACTTGCTGAAGCTGATGGGGTGTTTGTAGCGATGGTGGTTTGTTGTTTAGCAAATGGCATCCGAGGGTAGCTGCACAAAAATGCTTGTGGCCCTTGATGTGTATTAGGCACATTGGATCTGTGTCTTTTGCAGGCTGTGCTTAATGCAAAGAAAATCCGTGAGTGCTAATTTACGTTCTGGTTCTGTATCCAAGACTAATAGACACCTTAGTACTACTAGGAAGACAAGCAAGCTGAGGAGGAAAGTTCTGTATACCTAAGGCGAACTGTTAAGTCAAACATGCCTTGGTTACAATCAAGACGGCCACCCTGATTAGCAAAAAAGGCAACATGAGTTCCATTGCTGTTGGTGAGAGCACTGAAATGCAAAGACTCGCATTGTTAAACTCAGCTTTGTGCAGTCTATGAGGTTGTTTATCTGTACTGTGTTTTCTGTACTAGATATTATTGCGGGGTGCAGAAAGTGCTGTTGTAAACATATGAATATGCAGCAGAAATAATAGCATGTGTGTTTTTATTTTGTATGTGGCTTAAACAGGAAAAGCCTGCAAGCATGCTGCTTGCCTGGTCGCTGCAGAATTAGATAATCTGAGAACAGACTTCTTGGTTGTTGTGTTTCGACAGAGGGTTTCTGTTCCTGTACCAGAAATGATGATGCAACAGAGGGGATACCAATAAAAAGTTGGGAAAGATGCCAGTTTTGTATTTAGTCTTTACAGAACACTGCATAATCGCTGGCTTGTACTAGTTGTTCAAATCCTTATAGATAGAGAAGTTCCCTTGGATGGTGCCTTCTGAAGGTGGTTATGCGCCAGTGACTGACCAATAGCCACTGTAAACGTTTCTCAGTTTCACCTTACACATCTGGAAACCCTATATGCAGCAGTTTCGAGGAAACATTCAGGATCACAGAAAAATTTGGGAACCACTTTTACAGAAGCTGAAATAAATGGATAGTGCTTTTAACCATTTAGGAAGTAAATCAGGTACAGATGTGACTACAGATAGGCTCCCTTAATCATCTCCCAGGGTGAGAGCGCCTTACAGCAGGCAATTTTTTAAAATAAAACAAAGCTTCAGTTAGACAAAAAATATATTTGAAGTATAAAATGTTGTAACTTCCATAGTTCTTTATTAAATATTTAATTAAGTTGCATCATTTCATTACAACAACTTCATTTTGTCACATTGAGCTTCTGCTGTCAGGAAAAACAAACTACAATTTCGTTCATTTCTTTTCAGAAAATAAATGGAAAAAATGTTTTTCTTTTTTTTTTTTTGTCCTTAAACAAAACCTTTCTCCACAGTGTATCAAATCCAACCACAGTTTAAAGCTGTATTAATTGTGAAAATGAGCATTATTTATAAGTAGCATTTTAAAATCACTTTTATGTAGTCTGGTGTTATTTTGAATAGCCTTCTAGTATGAGGCAATTCTTACAAAAATATTAAACAGTGTGAATATAATCTGGAATGTTTGACACTTTCTGCATGTTTGGAGATATAAATTATCTCAGTTTTAAGTTTAAAATTTAGGTTCACAGACGTAGAACATAGCAACATCATTTTCTGGAGTTTTGCGTTTGGGTTTTGAGAATCATAACCCATCCACTGCTGTGTGGTTGTGGTACCGCTGTAGTGGAGAGGGTGCTCACGAGCTGCTTTCAATTCAACAGAACAGATTAAAGTACAAAAACGCAACGCATACGTACTGTTGTATGTGGGTATGTACTGTGCATATTTTTACATACATATATACAAAATCGCTAAGAAAAAAGAGCAAAGTATGTGAAAATTGTATGGAAAAGGGGGAACCAACAACATGTAAGTGGCAGCTCCTGTGGACGAACAGGACGTGAGAGGGGTGTGCAGACACAGACGTATGACTAACTACGGCTTGCGTTGATGACAGTGTTATTTATCTAAGGAGGTTCTATGTGCAGTACGACAGACCTGATGGGTATGTGACATGAATATGGTTAGATTCCAGTTTTGTAAGTTTCCCGTGCATTGTAACTATGCATTACTTCTTAGTGCAACATCACAAGAGATGCCTGAAGACTGCAGGCTTTTTTCTTTGTTGTTGTAGTTTTAGATACAAAAGGAAAAACTTTTTTATACAAAAGAAGGAAATTAACGTTCATTTAAGATGTCCAATGTGGTAGTGTACCTCTTTTCTACTGCGCATATTGATGGTTAGCCCTTGCACTCAGATGGGTATGATGACTTCTTTTAACTCTGAAAAACGCGATCAACTATCCAGCTTTCCCTCGCTAGCTTTCCCAATTCCTGGCCCACTGGTGGCACGTGCAGCGCTCCAGCCAAGCACCTGGAGGGGCTGGGCACACATGGTGGTTGCTGCCCTTCTGGGGCTGCAGCACGGGGCTAGCGCTTGTGGCAGCATTTATCAGCACGCGCTTGAGGCTAGTGTGCCACATGTGCGCCTTACACTCGGAAACCAGCGAGAGGTCTGAGTGAGAGAGATGGAAATGAGATGAAACTTGTGGGAGCGGGAGCTTTTATCTTAGAGAAAAACAGAAAGCAACTTCCAGCAGCGAGGCCTGGAAGCTGGAGTTACTGTGATAGTACAGTGTATGTTAAGTACAGCCTTACAAGGCTCAAACCTATAAGCCTTGATGTGAAGAGGAGGTTACAGCTACAGACCCTATACTCTAGATAGTGACCAAATTGGTTTTGGGCTAAACTGTATACTGTGTTAAGAAAGGCACAAAACTATGGTAGTTGCTTTGTGTTTTAGATGTGCTTTACTTCAAATTGTAATCAACTGACATTTCGCTACCTTTTCCCCAGAAAGATGCCTTCAAATGCTACTTCAGGAGCTCCAGAAGGATTGCTCGGTGGCTGGAGTGTCAGAAGATAAAAGCTCAAATCCTGCTCAGGACCTCAGGAAGAGCAGTAAGTCCTTATGTTAAAGGGTTGGGGGCAATTTCTTCTGCAGCTGCTGCCTTGCACAGCTCATGCCATTTACTTAGCCTCATGTAGTCTGTTGCAAAACTAGACATAATTTCCTGGGTTTTGTCCTAGTATAGAGGATCTTAGCTTTTTGACTGATGCGAAGGGCATATCTGCCTTGATGGTTAGCCATCAAGATAGCCACTGATAACAAAATCTGAGTTGCTTGGCTATAGTATGTTTCAGTAGGGGTTACATCTCTGTAACTTCCCTGATACATGAAAACCAGACGAAGTCAAGAGTGGCATTCTTATAACCTGTCAATAACAGCAGTTGCTGTAGCTAACAGGGAAGCTTCTGATATCCAACACACAAGCTTTATGCAGCAAGGGACTGGGCTGAGCAATTCCCTTCAGTTTTTCTAACAAGTAGTTATGCTCATTAGTGAATGCCGAATCTGGATTACTCCTGCACCCCAACAAGAAAAGGACAGGGCTACTACAGTGACAGAAGCTGTATTATTTAAAAGCTGCTGCTTCTGTACAGGCAAAACATGGTGGTGTGTGGTAATAGCACAGCTAACCTGGACACCCAAAAGTAATTAGCTGGCTTACTGTTACGTTCACCTGGACTGGTAGGAGTAATACTTCCATGAGCAAACTGGTCCCCAGACAAAAGTTAACTTAGATAGCTGTGCCTGGTACTGCACTGGCTCTGCACTGAGGGTAGGTTTGCAATGCAGGGGGGAGCTGTGACTGCAGTGTGTAGAACATGAGAGGCACAGACAGCATTGATTTAGCTACTTGCATTAATTACAAGAAAGCCAAAATAGCACAAACTTCAGCATGAGCAGTACAAGTATATCAGGGCACTGCATATTGGGCCTCTCTCAAAAAGGCCCATTCTGTGAGAAAGAGTGCATCCAAAAGATGTTAAGCGAAGTCATCCTAACATTTCAGTTATAAAAAGAAAGAAAAAAAGTAACCCAACAAACAAACAAATTCCTTTCTAGTCTGATGTCACCATGTAACTCTAGGTAACTCTATTGTCTGGAAGGACTTTGAGTACTAGAAAACCTCTCGTAGAAGATGTGGGGAGGGAGAGAGGGAGGGACCAGAGCGAGCTCACAACAGGAATAGCAGATTCTGAATCAACCAATTCTATTTCAGTTCCACTATTTAAAAAAAAAAAAAAAAATCTCAGGAGAGTGCTTAAGGTTCTGATACGTGGTGTTGGGTGTGAACATAACCTCCAACCATACAAAATCCTCCAGGTAAACACAGAGAAAGAAAAATGATTTTGGAGTGTGACATTTCCCTTAAGGTCATCTGTGCTATAACTAGTAGTGCTTTGCATATAGAAGATGATTGGAAATATCTGGATTTACCTCATTCTCTCCATCTTCCCCACAGTAAATGATCAGTATAGTGTTTCTCTGTCTACTCAGATGCAGTACATTTCTGTCTCATTCAAAGTTTTCTGCTCATTAAAATGTAACAAGTCAGAAAGGAATGTCAGAAAACATTTAATAAAAAATTAATCTTGTGTTCAAATAATAAAAAATCACGCATCTATTAGCTTTTCAAAATTTTTGCTAGTATGTACAGATTCGCTGAATGTTAATTACTGTTGTCTTCTTTCCAGTAGCCTTTTTAGCCAAAGTATTAACATGCTGAAGTTTCTGGACTGTGGCTGCTTGTTGTCAGCAGTGGACTGTACTTGCCAGTGGGAGCCGTGAAGCAGGTAAGGCCACCACTGTTGGCAGCAAGGTGAAGTTTTGTTTTTTGCATGTGGTATCATCTTGTCTCATAAAGCATTAGATGGGCTCTTGGGGAAAAATCCTATGCGTAGTAAGTATGCGGACTAAACTTAGAAAACTGAAGATTATCAAATTGCTGAAGCCATCCCTTCAAACCTACTGTAGTAATACTGTAACCATTTAACTACAGTGGATCAAATACAAATCTTTCACTTTTAATCCATCACACAAGAGATGCAACTCAGACATTATAGTTTAAGCATGCAACATGTCATAGGTAACAAAACTGATTAGATAGATAGTGTATATTAAATAAATCTTTGTGATTAAGTAAAAAATAAATCACAAAAACAATTGCTGAGGAACATGTCTGCAGGCTCAGCTCTATATCTGTTTTTTTCTTTTATACATCAGCAGCAGCCAGATTCACAATTGATAGATATTGCACCAGAAAGACATGTGCAGTGAGAAGGAATATAATCACATTAATGTTTATGATAAAAAACAGATATGACTTCCATGTGTTACATAAAGTGCCTTTAGAGTTGGTGCAGTTAGAAACAAACAAAAAAAATTGTTATTTAGATATCATTAGCAAATGCTTACAAATAGGAGACAAAACAGATCTGTTTTCCGTAGTGCCAAATCACATAGTGCCAGGTTTCTTTCAAAATGCCTCCATTGCAAACAGTAAAGAGGAAAAAATAATAAAAGAATCACTATACAAAGATAATGACAGGGTTAAGCATATTTTCCTAAAATGATTAATGCCAACCCTACCCCAAAATGTTTTATAGTACATGTAAATATTACCAAGGAATAATGAGGCAATTTTTTTATTGAACATGAGATTTGGCATGCTATGTTATGATTCTCTCTTGACTCATAACTATTCTATTATTTATACAAAAATGCAACATTGAATCCATATGTTTTCTGGATACGGAAAAATATTTATATGCTCAATGAAAAGAGTTACTCTTGATGTAGCCAATATAGAGAAAATTCCCAACATAGCTTTCTCCTATTTTCTTAATGGTTTGGGAACACAAGGCTCACCATGTGCACATGTGCTTTGAAAAAAGGACACTGGCATCAAGTCTTGTATGAAATTAAGAAAAATGCTCATTTTTTTTCCAAGTACATGATATTTAATTGTAATGAAATATAATCTGAAAATGTCTAAATGAATTAAAAAGTAAACATGAGTTGTAATACTATACCTGTAAAATGATTAATTCCATTCATTGTCATTAGAAATTATGTAAAATATTTATTAAGGGCTTTGCCTACAGAGGCACAACATAAATAGAGTAAGTCCTGCTGAAATGTAATCAGAGTACAAGTTAACCAGTTGGTAATCTGCTGTGGAAACATCAAAAAAGCCATCCACAGGTTATAGTTCAAAATTCTGAATTTAGGCAACTGCACTGTCGAAGGGTTTGCTCCATGAACCAACGTTGTGCAACTGTTCTGCCATAGTCACTCAGAGTCCGTTAGGCAAACGCAAAAGTGCAGCAGAACTTGCTTGAATGGGGGGAAAAAAGTATTTGTTTTAATCTACTCCTTCAAATCCTTGAGCGTTTTCAACTGCCATAAGTAGCTTCTCTCGCAAATCTTCAAAAGATTCATAAAGAGGTAAGTCAAGGCGATTAAAGCTGAAATTCAGAAGGAAAAAAAAATAATCCATTGAAAAACATATGAGATTTTGAAGAAATAGAAAAGGTCACATATAGTCCATTAAGGCCCCCAAGTTATATATTTTTGACCAAACAGACACAATCTCTGCAGTGTCCTCTGCAAACATAACTGATGCTTGGTGTTCCCTGATTATAGCATCTGAAGGCAATTGTGCTTGTACTGTGATGAGTTTTCAGAAATAACTATCTTTCTTCTTTCCAGAACTGAAAATGGGAAGTTGTTAATGCCCTCCCTACCTTCCCCCATAAAAAGAAATACAAAAAATATGTTTGACTGAAAACATTTCAGCTTTTGTCAACCTGTCAAAAGTCTATTTTTCAGACCATCTTTGCTAATTCTTAGGAAAACAGTACTGAAAGCTCAAAAGAAGCTCTTTAAAAAGTCATGTACAATTTAACAGGTAATTGAGAGTTGATTTTTTGGAATGTATTTTTTGTTAATAATATTTTTATTCTATAAAATGCTTTTTATTGAAAGAGTGCCATGTTCTAAACACTAGCTTTTCTATGCAGCACAAGTAAATTTACCTTAGAAAGCCCATGGGGAAAAGCTAGCTCTTCTAACATGCATTTTAGCGCAAAAACAGTTACCAGAAGAAATGTCCAGAGTTGCAAGGGTTACTTAGAGTAAATTAAAATACCATTTAAAAATTGTTATCAAAAAGTCTAGGCTGTAATGAGTTTCTTGTGGATTCCTTTACCTACATTTATTGCAGAACACCTACAACCGCTTTATTAACAGTCTTTTATCTTTCATGTATGCATGTGAAGGCTAAACCAAGCATTCTTCAGAGACTGTCGGAAGCAATGGCAAACTACTGAAGTTGAACCTTGCTACTTCCTGGAACACATTCTGCAACTGTATCAGCAGATAAGTACTAACTTTTCTTTGCCTTTTAATAAATACACGCACACACACAGTATTGTCCCAAGCTAAAATGTATTTGAGATAGGCATAGACATCACTCTCTCCCCTTTCCTGGCCCTATAACAATACAGAAAAGCAATAATTTTATGCTTTTATGACTTACCATGTGTGAGCTCTGGGCAGTTTATCAGGAGTTCCCCATTGCTCTATTGTAAACAGCTGAGGACCATTTGAACCTGGTTGAAAATGAAAAATATGAAATTTAAATTACTGGACACTACAGAAACTACCTAAATGCTATTTTTAAAATTATATGTTTGCACAAATTGTAGGCTAGATTTTCAACTGGTATAAAAATACCTGGTACAAACTCCCTCAATCAAAATTACATTAAAGTAAATAGGAATTCAGTTACTTATTTGCAAATAAACAAACAGCTTAAGTTCACCTAGCTACATTTGCATAGAGTATGTATAATGCCAAAGAAAAAAGCTCAAATATTAACACCAAAAAAAATAGCATTCTTGGATAAACTTGCAATCTCCTCTTCTTCATGTGTCGTGAGTATTACTGCTGTTGACAGCTGAACTCTTCTTTGTGGGAGCTGATTCATTCCTGAGCAAGGAGAATGTCTACACAACACCCATGGTGCACAAAAACTTTACTTCTCAAGGTGCCCCCCAAATTCTCCAGGGCTGGTGGCATCTAGAAGAGATCTTATGTGGGAGTAAAGGTTGACTATACCTGTATTTCAGTAATGCCCAGGCTTTCCTGTTGAAGTTCAGAAGTGGTCTGTATAGCCATTCTAAAGGTGAGCATAATCGGTGGGCATTTGAAAGGAAGCTTACCATAAAGTTCAGCAAATCCATTCATAGGCACGCGTGACGTCCCAGTAACAAACTGCAGTAATCGAATCCGTTTTTCAGCATCCATCAGTAAAACAGCCTATTGAGAAACAAAGAGTCACTTTCACAGCTATGCATGTGGCTGTTAAACGAAACCAACCCAAAGCTGAGTAAATTATCTATTTGTATTAGACTGTAAGAAATAGACACATAACTTTGAAGGGGGTCATAGAAGTAGCAGGCCATTTCTCTGGTTAAACCAGAGGCATCCTTTTCCAACTGTCCTCAGGCCGCAACAAAGAGACAATGTCCTGGCAGCAGGTGGGAGCTACAAATGCTGTTCACCTTTATGAGGTGACTTTCCTTTTCATATGATCAATGACCTGTACCTGCCTGGTGCACAACAGGCACGTGACAATTATAAATATACCTAGCAGGGAGAATAGAGAAACAGAGATGGCAGAAAAACCTTAAAAATCAGGCAGAGGAATAAAAAGTTTCAAAGAAAAATCAGTGTTGCTGTATGACAGGATCTCTTGGGACCATAACTCTGGGTTAGTGAAACATCACTATATTATAGTTACTGTTGGTACAATTACATAGTCTTCACGTTTCCCATGCATCATCGTGACAATGATTTAAAAAAGCCAGAAACAAACTGCAACACAGTAAGGTAGCTTTGACTTTTAGGAATAGCCACAGAAGTGAAACGTGATAAGAGTATTACCTTCCAGAACCACTGGATAACAGGATGATTTGGGCAGTAACCATTTTTGTAGATTGTGTGTTGTCTCCAGTCATTAACATCAACATCGCCAAGGCCACACATCAGTAACTATATACAGAAGTAATCATTATGGTGTTAACTGAAGATGGTATTAGTATTATCCTCTGCACTTTAACAGAAAAACAAGATTAACCTCTCCCTCTGTTGTCTGACCTCTTAAACAGCTAAGTGGTGCAAATATAAATGCAGACATAAAGGAGAGCTGAGCTCCTCCCCAAGAGAGTTCTCAAAGAATATCTCACTTTCCTGGAGAAACACTGTACAATAGAAGTACATGTGCTTCACGTGACAGCATCTTTTATAGTATTTTGCTCAAAATATGACCAGTATAAGCATAACAACATTAACTCAGTAAGTTACTTGCATGCTTTACATATGAACATACTCAACCACCTCATTGAGTAAATAATATTTTTGTGCTTTTACTTTATCAATAGACTTATTAATTTTTTTGGGAAAAATTCCTCATTTCCCACTATAAGTAAAGCATCTTTGTCTCCTAATTCACTGAAGATCTAGTGACTTCAGAATATAACATATCTTTTGCAATGAGATTGATCTGGTTTATTGTCTCTGGACATCAGTTACACAAACTCACCTCTAGTTCATTTTCATCAAAAATTTTGATCAGGTCAATTGGAAGAAGTTCTGTGAATCCCTAAGAGAAAGCAAAATAAAGGTGATATTTGCACAGTATGTAACACTAAGTTTTTTATCTACGAGTCTTGGATTCAGGGAAAGCCACTAGTTAATTAAATGACAGACAACAAAGAAGGATTTTGAAAATGAAATATACGGTTCCTGAGTATTATGAATCTCTAATTTAAAAATTAATCACTAGATTATTTCAAACTCAAGTAATTTAAACTTGAAAGAGAATGCTCTTATAAAAAGGAGAACTGTGAAACCATTATATGTAAGCATTCCATAACTTGTGCAGTCATGCAAAGCTCCTCACTCCCTTAATGAGATACAGATATATAAGAAGTCTGTGTAAAAATATGTTTGTATTATTTGGGTAGAAAGGAAAAAAAGTACTTTACCTCCAAAAAAGCATTCATTTGTTTTTGAACTCTGTTGACAAACCTCCACTGGATGACCAGACTATAGTAGGTAAACAAAAACATGAACACATTCATTAGAAGACTTCAGACTTAATTAGCAACCTTAACAGTTTCCGTTTCTCTTCAAGCATCTCCCAACCATACTCTGATGTTAAGGAAACTAAATTAGACAGACATCCTATTTGCATTCTTTTCTCCAGAATTAGTTTGCTGTTCACATCTGCATTTATTCTTGATTTGTATTCTGTGACAGCAGTTCATCTGGAAAAAATAAATTCCGGGGTGGAAACTCACTCCCCTTAGGAGATCTGCAAAGCTGAGGTAGTCACCCTAGGCACTTCAGTGTAGTCAACACACAGAAGCAGGCCGAATTGATATGCCTGCTTTAACATGATAATTACTATATCCAAGAAGTGCCATTTCTTTCACAATTTCAGCAGTTGTGAAGGGTGAAGTTTCAGCTTAGAGTGAGTAATTTAGATGTAGATGTCTGCAATAATCATTCAGAGAAATTCCATCCTTTTTTGAATATTCCTCATGCCTACACATCAAGAAGATAGTGTTTCCTATTACATCATAGACTACCTCGATTAGTTAAATCATACAACAATAAAGGTTAAAATCTAAACTTTCTAAGGATTAGGTATAAGCACACTATGTTATCAAAAGGATTTTCTTTTAAAGGGATGTCTGATGATTTACTGCACTACAATAGTTGCAGTAGGGTGAATTTCAAAACAGTGCTACTGTGTGTTGTTACACTCAGGATAAATTCCATAAACATATACTTACTCAATGTATTCCCTTTTGTTTTCATTTGTTACCATGATTTCTGACCCATTTGGCTTCAGGTCAACTTGATACGTCTATATTTTAAAGAAAAAAAAACACAAAACAGCAAAACATGACATTATTTCAGGACACGTTTCTCATGAAATCCACCACCCTTGAGCAGCATTTTACAAGTAGTACTAGAAAATTACTACACTGTAATAGCTAATGAGCCATCAAAATATTCCACATCTAAAGATGGCATCATTATGAACAAATTATTCTATGATCACTCTTAAGAATGAATTATTTTCAAAATTCTAGTCGTGAACAGCAGGTTCATTTGGGTAAAGAAAACACATACTCCATTTTCATAAGGATAGAAAAATGCCTTCTAATTCGTCAAAATGCTTGAAAAAATACTACTTGATATCCAGAGAGAAACTCTTCTGTAAAAAGGACAAAAAAGTAAAGTAGAAAAATGGATTATAGAAATGTTTAAACACAGATTTGCTGAGGATGGTGAGCACAACCATCATATGAGCATAAGATGGAAACAAGTTCATTACAGTTCACAAGAAACTACAAGACCAAATAATACATTCAATTTTTGGTGAAAGTAATTTATCAGCACGAATTCGACAGAATTAATGCAGACTTAGGTACCATGAAAGCCAGAAGTTGGTAACTTTTTTTACCAGTTCATGCTTACACAAAAGAGCTACCAAACCATGTGCTCGATAGTGCAGCTATGGGGAAGGATATTTCTGAATGCAGATCCTGGTGTTTACATACATTGTAGGCACAAGATTTCATTTTTTAAAAACAATGGGTGCTTGGGAGCATTTTCCATTAAAGGAAAGGAGAGAAGAAAAGTCAAGTATTTTGGCTATTGTTGGGAACTTCCCCAACAACCCCACACATACTATGAAAACATGGAAAAATGTTATATTCAAGACAAAAGAAACCATAAATTTACTTAATTACTTAATATGCAACCCCGATAGATAGAAACAACATGCAGAGAGATATAATAAGGTAAACTAAGAAACAAATCAGTGAGCCTCAACCTGCAGCTATTTATAAAAGCAGTTTGTAAAGTTTCCCCAAAAGTATAAACACTTATGTACTTTTTTTTAATTATGCGTCACTTGTCATGCACTTCACTGATTATCATTCTACTACTTATTTTGTCTTTTGAGAACATCTTCACCTATAGGCCCCAAACAGTCCTAAGCTGAGACAATTTTCTAATAAAGATTCTGTAACACCTTTATTACTCCTTATAAGTATTTCAGTCTGCTTCTCAGCCAGCTTCTACTGCTCTTCAGAAAGACATCGTATTGCTCTTGACAAGAATAGAATTTCCTTCTTTAGCATCTCCAGCCTTAGATAGCTCATGAAAAATCATAGAATCATTTAAGCTGGAAAAGACCTGTAAGATCATCAAGTCCAACCATTAGCTACCACTACCAAGTCCACTGCTAAACCATGTCCCTAAGCACCACACCACACATCTCTTAAATAACCACCAGGGTGGCGACCACCACTTCCCTGGGCAGCCTGTTCCAGTGCCTCACCACCCATTCTGTGAAGAAATTCTTCCTGATATCAAATCTAAACCTCCCCTGGAGCAACTTGAGGCCCTTGCATCATGTCCTATCACTTGTCACCTGAGAAAAGACTGGCACCCTCCTTGCTGCAAGCTCCTCAGCCTCCTTTTCTCCAGACTAAACAACCCCAGTTCTCTCAGCTGCTCCTCACACACCTTCTTTTCATTTTACTTTACAAAAGACACTTTCCAGCTCTCACAACTGTGCAGGAAAGCTTAAAGGTGTAACTGCTGAAGGGTGAAGAACAGTTAGGTCTCCCACCCTCCAAGCATTTATGAGGGTGAGCCAAACAGGCTTCCTGTGCCTGAGGGAGCCACCAGGGGAGTGCGGCCAAGCCACAGCTCTTGCAGGGAAAATAACCTGACCTCAGGAGCACCACAGGCAGCTGGCTGGTGGCTGCTCATCCTCTCCAGGCCCAGCAGAGGTGGGGAAGGGGACACAGCTTGTGTTAGTCATGGGTAAAGACAAATTGCACTTAATTTTTTCCCACATTCACGGATAGGCCCCAAGCTCACAGGAACCACAGATGCAGCCAGTCTGTCACCAAGACCTCTCTGAGGTTACGTACGGCCTCAGCTCACCACAGATGGGCTCTGCCATCGCTTGTCCCCTACCCCTCCAAGTGCCACCTGAGTACTTACAGCAACCACAGCCAAAAAAACAAAACTCAGCAGCAGAGAAAGGGAGATTAATATTCAAAGCCTGTAATGACATTAACATTCAGCAGTCTCAATCAGGTCCACAAGCACATCATGCTGCCTTTTGGCAATAATCAGTAGGATGGATGTACAGACTTTTGGGTTAACCTTTACATACCTGTCCGAAGTTTTCCTCGTCTATGCAAAACATGAGATCCAGCTCTGTAGGGTCATTTTCCAGGATCCACTTCAAAGAGTTGTAGTATTCACTATCCTACAGGAGATTGAAATTAAGCAACGTTGGAATATATAAACATTAAATGTGCAATTTAATTTTAAAATAAACAAATAAAAACATCTAAAATTAGAACTCCAAAGGGATTGGAAGGATGGGAACCTTTTTATTTGTATAGCTACTGTAAAGCAGGGTAAGATTAATTATCTTATTCATTTGCATTTTTTAGATGCTGTATTTTTAGATTTGTGTAACTCTCCTGAATTGACTTGTAACTTTGTTATTATACAATAGATTGTACTAATTGGTTAGAGAATGTCTTCTAGATAAAGCTGTTCTTCTCAACACTATTTATGTACCGCTTCATTACATCAACAATATATTATACAGTTACTGATTATATTGTTGTTATTAAAAGCTCTTGACATTTGACGAATAAAAAATCCCCTCCATTTCCTGAACAGGTTGTATCTTTATTATGTAGAATACATTAAGAAGACAAGACGGGTATCATCCTACTAACTTCAAGAAAACCTTTTACATTTAGCTATTGTATACATCTGAAGTGTACTGTATTTCAGTACTGGTGCAGTGCACATGTCTAGATTGGGCATCTGCACGATCCTGTTTACTGTGCTCCTTCATTCTAAAATCCAAAGTTAGAGATTACTAACTTATCAAGCAGTTATTTTTTCTCCCAGGGAGCAATGAACACAAAAGTACTCGATTGCAATTCATGTTGAAGGAGTGGAAGTAGATGAAGTGCAGAAAACAAAACCAAAGCAGATACCAGGGCACAAGTTGTGCTGCATTCATTAAGTCTCTTTTTGGGAAAACTGTTGATCATTTGGCAACCCCTTCTCCTTCCGCTACTGTGGACAACTTCCCATGCTACCAGGTCAGAACTATGTCCTTGCGTCCACCTCATCCTGCTCCAAAGTATGAAAAGAAGGGAAAAAAGAAGAAGGGAAAAGACGAAGGGAAAAGCAGGGCCTATTGCTAGTGTTCCTCACAACAGGGAGACAGCTGACTCAGTGGAAAATGCGTAAACACAACTGCGCACCATCCTGTATTGTGCCTCTTACTGGCCTATTCACGCCTCTTCTCTCTCAACCCTAACTGCTCTAAGTGCACTGGTCCTGAAACTGCTGACGTGGCAGGGAAAATTTGTTTTATTAAAAAAATAAGTACATACCATTCTCAAGGTCTTAAAACCATAACCTTGTGTTTTCCACCATGCACTTTACTGGAATTATTAGCTCTTACAAAGTTTCCCAGATGAGAAAAACTCAAATAATTACTAATGCTGTTAAGTTTCAAATGTTATCTTACCACTGATTCCATGTCTTTTAGAGTTATCGGTTTCCCCAACATCATCTTGTAAAAAGGTCTGATGAAGAAGCCTAAAACAGGGGGAAAAGGAAAAGTGTTACCTCTGCTATTCTGCATTTTCACCTTACATAAAGATGTGACTGCTAAAGGATGAAACACCATGCTATTTCTCAGTGTGCCTGTGGGAAAGAAATATCTTGCAAGGGGAACAGTGCCGTAACCGTTCAAGTTAACACAGCAGGCTCATTTTTTATTTAGACTCGGCAAGCCCAATTTTTCAATTACAAGAATTATGCCAATGTTAGTTACATGGTAGAGAGACACAAAAGATGGGGAATTGAGCTCAAGGTACTCTAATGCACTTAAAATTGCCATTTGTCTCTCAAAGGAGATGCTAGAAAAACAGGACTATGAGCTTCCTCTGTTGTTGTGCTGCACTGTCTCTAAATAAAATATAGGCAGTTTATAATGGTTGCTTTCTTGGTTATTCTGGGATTCCAAAGTTGAGCAAAAATTTCATTTACTCGTTCAATCAATGAGAAATAATTTTATAGGAAAATGCATGCTGCACTTAACAAGCAACTGCTTTGGCTTCAGCTGGTTTACATATAAGTGGATGATACAAATTTAGTGATTTTCCTTCAGGATAGAGATTATTTGAAAATGGAGATTCTCTAGGGCTAACAAGAGTAGAGAAAGGAGCAAAACTTTATATGAAACATATTTGTTGAGCAAGACACTATCATTTTACCAAAATCACCATTTAAATGGAATTTAACGGGAAATGCAATTTCACAGGAATGCATTTAACAGGAATGCAATTTCCAAAGCTTCCAGTTCCATTACTTTCTCTTAGACTTTGTTTCAAGATATACAACATTCTAAAGCATATGAATTATTGAAGTGATTTATTTCATTTAAAAAAAAATCCAGTAAGAGTAGCTTAGCCATACAGTATAGTAACTCACCATCTAATAGCTTCCCATGATATACTGCCAGACCAGCAACCCGTCCAATAAATGTAAAATACGAAAGATGATCTTCATTACAAAGACCTGAATTAGGATTAATCTGAAGTGTATAGTTGTCCCTATTTTGGGGAAAGAAAAAAATATCTTAAGAACCATGTCTTTAAATAAACAGATATTCAGATATGTTAGAGCTTAGGGCCATTTCCTGTCCGTCCTATGTAATGCCTTAATGACCATAATGACCATTTGACAAAGGTTACTAATAATCCTGCCCTTGGGGTAACAGGGTTCCTTCCACCTGTGGCAAGTGTAAGGTACAAAAGGCAAACAGCTTTATCCTCTGCTATACACAGCACTGTATCCTTCCCAACAAAACAAAATCAAAACCAAAAACCCCAAAAACCTAAACAAACGAACAAACAAAAAAACCACAATTTTTAATGAGCATCTCCCATAATAAGGAGGGTCACTGAATCTCACTGAAGGATGACCTTGGGCAAAAGAAAAGGGGGAAGGTGAACCCAGGAATGTGCAAACGTAGTCTGGACTTCCATGATGTATCACCTCAGCTTCTAAAGCATGCGGATTGACACACAATTTAAAATTTATCAATACTGTACATACTGTAACTATAAATTGTAACTAATAACTATGAATTATAACTAAAATTATTTTAAGAAACGAGAAAAACGTCTACTTAAAAACATGCATCTTTTTCACAGATTAAGAACATCATGCAAATTAATAATTACTACTTTTACACTAATGTCTTGGTGATGAACACATTCTTTCACACGCTTTCTGTCAGCGTCCTGGTTTTGGTTGGGACATTCATTTTTCTCCTAGTAGCTGGCATGGTGCTGCGTTTCGGATTTAGGATGAGAATAGTACTGATAACACGCTGATGGTTCAGTTGTTGCGGAGCACTGCTTGCGCTAGGTCGAGGACTTTTCAGTCTCTCATACTGCCCTGCCAGCCAGGGGGCTGGGAGAAACTGGGAGGGGACAGAGCCAGGCCAGCCAGGACAACTGACCCAAACTGGCCAGAGGGATATTCCGCACCATCCCCTATGGCGTCGTGTGGGACAATAAAACTGGGGCAGTTGGCTGGGGGGACATCAGTTGGCGGGTGGTGAGCAACTGCATTGTGCACTGCTTGCTTTGTACATATATATCTATAAAGCTTAGTATTAATATTATTTTCCCTTCCTTTTCTATCCTATTAAACTATTTTTATTTCAACACATGAACACGTTTTTCTCCCTTCTGATTCTCTCCCTCTTCCCACTCTGTCTCTAGTAAATTTTTATTTATCTTTATTGTTGAGAGGAAGCCTCACTCTAGTGTGAATGCTTACAATTTAAAATACACCTTTCCATCAAATTGAACCTCAAATGAAAATAATGTTGTTTTTAAAGTAATTGCAGTGACATTTATCACATAAGTGGTAATAATATTTCAAAACAAATGTTTATCCAGTGAATTCTACTACACACAGGCATTCTGAACTAGTCAATATTTTGTAAGCTATGTTTTCCTCCAAAAACAAAACGTGTCTTTTCTGAGAAGCAAATGCAAGAAAACCCTTATTATACAGCTTTGTTCATCTACTTTACAATTTATTCAATGCTCATTAAAGAAAGGAGCGAGTTTGATATTGACATGAAAACATAAAAACTGCTGCTTGCAATTAAGAAATCTATCCTTACTGTGGCTAAGTGCACAATGTGGAATTACATAAGCAGACCAAAACAGATGTAATTTAAGCAAGAGACCTGCTCTCTCATTTACTAATGCAACACTCAGGGGGTTTAAAATTGGACAAAAATACATTTAAATTCATGCAAGGCCAGTGCCGTATAACTACTGAAATGTAAATGAGAAGCTGTTTTATGAGCTAATTACAAAGAACACTGTAATTCTGGAAGGCAGGTGCTTTACAATGCACTGGGAGGACATAAAAAAGTCTTGTCTGGCATCACTCCTCTTACTATTGCTAGCCTCAAAAATGGAATCTACTATTGTTGCAAGCAAGGCAACATCGAATACTGTTTTAGCAATGAGATTGTTTTATGAGATTTCAACAGCAAATTTAAAGTTTCTTGGAAAAGGAAATGATAAATGATAATGCAGAACAGATAGACTTGACTGATAGGAGTACAAATTCATGTATCATGAAGGATGATATAACTACTCTCCAATGTAACTTTCCATTTTACTCAAAATCTAACATATATTGCTTACGAGTGAGAATATTATAATGGATACTTACGTTGCTGAATATTCAAAAAGACCATAATAAGGGTTGAACATCTCCTTGGACAAGAGAAAAAACCACTCTCTAGCCACACCTCCATAGTCAAGTCCTTTTTCTGACTCAAATTCAATCCAGAGCCTGGCTTTTAGTACATCAGGTCTCTTCACAGACATGATTCTTCTGTAGGACTCCTCAAAAATATTATTTCTGTGTAGCTTCATCTCAAATCTATTTGGTATATCGGCCTGTGTGAAAGGAGATCAATTAGTCTCAATAAATAGTCTTCAGGGAAATTACTGACTGTAAGCTTAAAACTAAAGGACGGATTACACATCTGAGTGTACCAAGTTTCCTTTATTCTTGTTTTCCAATGCTCTCTAAGTCCACAGGTTGATACATTATGGTGAACTGGGTAAGTTCCACTAGTGGGGTTCAGAGATTTCTATGATATTTGATAAAGTAATGAAAACAACAACAAAAGCAAGAATTGTTGATATTACTATGCTCTATTTAAAGGTAATTTTAGCTTAAAATGTTAAAAAACACACAAGCTTTATGCAACCCTTTCACTCAGATATCTGTAAAGGCCAGAACTGTTTCACCATTAAGAACACCAACAGTACCACGCATAAAACAGTACTGAATTGCCAAGATGTAAACAGAACAGGACTGCCAAAATATTTAAGAATTTCTGTCTGAAAAAAGAGAACACTAACACCCATTATGAAAGCCCAGGGAGACGAATTCAGAAAAGACAGAAGAGAACTGAGTAAAGTATTTGAAGAAAGAAGCAGGAGATGAACAGATAAACGTGACCCTTACGGTCAGGTACAGTTTTCCTGATAAAATTGACTTGAAACAAGCATTTCAGGAGGTTTGCTTTTTCCTGACAATTAAAATACTTATTGTGTCCAGTCACAAGTCAAGCTCAAGATGCAAATTCAAGGAACTATCAACAAACCCATAAAGACATTGGTGAGTCCCTCTTCATATTAGAGTTGATGCTGCCAAGGCTGTTTGCTGTCGATTACAAGTCATTACCATATGCATGCTAATAACTTGCATTCTCTTAAGTTAAAGAAGTTATTTTTACAGAACAAGAATGTGAGAAGCTTGTGCCAGATGCAGTAATACTGTGGGCTCTGCTCTGCCAGTTTGTTCCAGCTCTGTCTTTCCAAACCCACTGTTGAAGACAAAGGGAAATACCAAGCCTCAAGCCTATTTTCAACATAAAGTCTTTTAAACTAACATACAAATTAGACTCAGTTGGAATGGAAAATAGAGAATCACCGCTATTTTCTTGTTATCTCATCACTTTGACTTTCCATTCATATTACAAAGTGCAAATCTTAAATATTTGTAAGTGCTGTTGTTGAGAAATCCATCGATCAAATTCAAACTTTTCTTCATTTTCTTGGTTTCTACTTTTTTAAGGAGCAGGATGATCAAGAAAAACTAGCAAATTTGTTATAGCATGAAACACCATTCTGTATCTACCCTTGGGATATTTATTTTTTTTCTCCCCAGACATAACATAATTGGCTTCAACACAAAGCAGCATGGCTATTATACTCACAGGTTTCTTTAACTTCTTCCGGAAGTAGTCGTATTTCTGTTTGAACTCCCTAGAATATGGAACTGCCTATCAGAGAGAGAATCATAAACACAGATTATTCCAGTATTTAACAAATTGATATTCCAATATTATTTAAACAAATGAAAACCAAATCTGAATACTATCTAGATATGTATGCCATAGGTTCATGTAAAAACCCCAACAGTATGCATGAAATACAGAACTCAAAATCTTCCCATTTCTTAGTGTGTAAGTTCAGTTAAAAGGTATCAAAACGTTTAGCCATTTTTTTTTTAATCAAATACTTACCCTCATTTTTTTTCTTATTTTAGGAGCAGAAAAAACAAAAACATTTTTTAATACAAAGCGATTAGAATGCAATGCTGCCAACTATGAATTTCACTAGGAAATGATAAGCATGCCGTATGATATTTTTAAAAATGACTGTTTGTAGAATCATAGAACGGCCTGGGTTGGAAGGGACCTCAAAGATCATCTAGTTCCAACCCTCATGCCATGGGCAGGGATGCCATCCACGAGATCAGGTTGCTCAGGGCCTCATCTAAGCTGGTCTTGAAACTGTTGTTACCAAAGAATATGGATTTATGGATTTAAAAGTTACATTTTCTATTCCTTGAAAGATGAATCACAAACTGCAAAGCTCTGGTTCAAGTTCAGATCTGAGGGAAGAGTGGGTTTTCATGAGAGGGCTGGTGTTGAAGTAGACTCATGTATGTGAGAGCATAAGACAAATATTTCTATATAATCTTTCTCTTGTGAAAGATAAAACATGAAAAATTAAAAAATCATATTAAATCATTTTACTCTGATGATAATATGACTTTACCACAGACATTAAGGAATCTTTTGACATGTTTTCATTGTTTGAACACAATGTGAAATGCAATTTACGTACTTTGTTTTTGTCATAGCACCAAAAACGCTGTTAAAGGCACTAAGATGAATGCTTAATGGGTATATGACTGCAAAATGGATCTAATCTTGCTTTCTCTTAAAAATAAAATAATACTGTTATTTCCTTAATTTGGTCAGGATTGACCCTGATTATCTTGAAACAAATATTCCCCAAACAGACTCTGTCATCTATGCTTATGGTTTCTGGGAACATAAGTAGAAGAATTTGTGTAACATTGCAAACTAGTATCTCAAGCATTATGTGCATGTTAAATGGCTACATCAGTACAACAGCAATTATGTTCAAACACGTGACAATTATCAACCTTATTCATAAACACTAGCAACTGGGATTACAACATCCAGTAGTTCATCTGCTGTGGCCTGTCTGAGATCCTTGAGCATTTACCCCAAATTAAACAGTATTCTTGGCAGATTTTTTTTACCTGGAAACATCTTTAGGTTGGAAATCCGATCACTCAAAATACCATAAAGTAGCCTAAAGCAGCATAAAAAGGTCAAAAAACCATTCCATATATTTAATATTTTAAAAAACTGATACTAAGTTAAAAACATTCATTTTTTCTAAAGTTGTTTTTCTGAAAACTTAGTTCATATGCAGGATTTTTTTTGACTCTTAAATTTGATAGGCCTGATTATTGCCTTTATTGCATTCAGAATCCACAAAGTAGTCACATCTTTTCCGTATCAAGTGGTAACAGCTTTTTATTTTCCAGAAATCCAAAAATGAACAGCTCAGTGTCTCAGCTCAGTAGAATTATCTTGACAGTAACGACACAGGTAATGGTAAATATGAACAGTTCTCCTATACGCATTCCTAAAACCTAACAATCTAGAATTCAGCACAGAGTTTTTGGTCGGAAACTCACAAGATCTTCCAACCAAAGAATCAGAGCAGACACCCTTTATGCCCAGCTTAATACGAAAATATACTATTTGAACACAGTGGAGCAATAAAGTGCGGCACTTAGCACAGAACGTTTCTGGTTGCAGGAGGAAAATAGAAGAAAAGAGAATTCACACGGTTCCACATTTCAGAGTGAAACATCAGTCAGAATATTTAGCTATGCAGTTTCAAAACAGATGGAGACCTTTGCTCAGAAGTAACACAGCAATCCAGAAATTAAAACCAGCCAAACAAAGCTGTCTCTATCCTTCTGAAGAAAGAGCCCTCTCTTCCTCCTGGCTGAAACAGAAGTATTCTGAGATTTACTGTCACAAACTGATTAAGAATGTTTCCTAGACGCTCCAAGGCAGAAGTCGTCATCACATGCTAATGACTACAATAAAGGAATCACACTGTAACATAGGAAAAATTCCCTACGTAGGTAGCCATTGCCAGGAAAGACTCCAAGAACCAACAACTTTGAACCTGTCGTCTGACCTAGGAGTAGTGTGCTCAGCACTCCAGTGACAAACGTTCCAGTGATTCCTAATTAGCCCAATACTGCTTTGGACCACTGGCAGCGGGCTGGAAGAGTCTCCAGTGCACTCAACTCTATGCTAAGCAAAAGATGGTCCACAGAGGGGCATCAGTTTGGGGGAACCCTGTCAGGGTGCCGCATGACAGCAACTTCCCCTGCCCTTGGAGGCTTACAAAAGCAGGTACTTGAGCCTCCTGTGTCCCTCAGGAAAAGGCGGAGGTTGGTCCTGCTTCCTTGGCCGTTCAACAAGCAGTCTTACCTCATCTGGAGAACAGGCATGACCTGTTGCTTAACAGTACATGAGTCACAGCATTTCATGCAAAAAGAACCATAGCAGTACTTACTGGACCCGTAATCGCTGGGTTCTGCAGTCTGGGGTCTTCCCACTGGGTAATTTTGTTATCTGTAAATAATAAAAGAAATTATATCATTACTTCTCAATTATCACACTGTGAATTTATGGTGTTTTTTCTTTTGTTTTGTTTTGTATTTCCCTACAAATGTTTTCCCTACCATTTCCACAACTTAGTATTTCAGGGTTAGAAAAGACTGCATTCTCGCATCTCCATCAAAACCCCACCACACTGTTTAGTTAAAACACTCATACAAAAATGCAAAACTACAACATAATCCAGTGTAATTACACTGGTTTTATTTCAACACCCATAGTAGTAAACATGTTCTATTCAAACATGGTCTTGGATTCAACACATATTAGGAATACACAGATTTCATGCCTGAAAGGTAAAGGAACCCAAAAACTTTGTCAAATGACAGACTAAGTTTACTTATTTCAAATTCTGCAAGGTTTAATAATTTTAAAACAGTCTGAATTTAAATTTGGAGGGGAAGGTATAACATCTCTTTGGGGAAAAAAAAGTCCTAGACACTGATTTTAATGAAAAGGTTATAGGATTGGTAAAGGGAGGAAAAATTATACAGTTATGGTATAAGAAATCGTTCAGTTTTGACAAGGCAGATTTTGGCAATAAGGCAGCAGAATTCAGTTCTTTTCATCTACAGTTTTTAAGAGCACCAGCAGCGTTATATGGTTATACAGTGAGGTTATACAGGACCATGGTGAAACTCTCCCTGCCTCCAGACAACTGTTTCTCACAAGATTCTGAACACAACAGAATCACAACAAAATGATGATGTTGCAACAATAAGACAATGCTCCAAAAACCAAACTAAACGCCATCTCCAATGGCAAGGTTCAAATCATCTATTTCCTACACTGGAAGGGTAAGAATAATACACCTGTTAGTTACATGCACTGCTTTGATTTATGAACTGCATATTAAAAGGGTAGTCAAGATTTTAAGTTTTGTAATTACTAGGTTTGGGAATGAAACCACTAGATTTCAAGAAAATTATTTTTAAGGACACTATGGGTAAAAGCAAAGAACCAATCCCACTTATTTTAAAACATAGGAGTTTTCCGTGTTTCTACAGTTGGAAAAAAAACCACATTAGTTTTGAGCATCTCAAATTAATTTTAGCATGGACTAGATTTTGAAAGCTGACATTCATTAAATGTTACTACAGAAAATTCAAGAAGATCACAAGCACATTTCAAGAAATTTTGATCTATCAGTTAACTTAACGTTAAATTACTCTTTTATTTTCCTTTACACGTTAAGTCTATTTAGTGCTCATGGCAATTATGGAGTAAATTTGTTAGACTTACAGCTCCATGTACTTCACAGACCACAGCCTGCCCTAAAAGCGTGACTCCTGAGTTGGCCCTTGTCATCTCATTTCAACCTTTTCAGTCAAATTACATTCTACAACGTTTACCAGTTCATTTCTTATACCTACTTGAAACTGACGGCCACAAATTATGGTGGTAATTTTCTATGAAATCAGACAGAACTGTAAATGACTTAGAGAGTTTGTCAGTTCTCTCTTACTACCGTAGCATATGTTTAAGTATGCTGTTACTGATAAATTTTGTCTAAGTTGTTCTTCAGAATATTACAGTGATAGAGACTTCGTATCATAAACACTATTCCAGGGCTTAAATGCCCTTACAATAAGAACCTAACCTGAACCGCTCTACCTGGAATTGTAGCTTGAGTTTCCCTGTCTTATCCAAAGTGCATGTGGATATTAAATCCATTCCTTTTACAGCACATTTTTGAAAAGCTACCATCTCTCTTGAGTCTTCACACAAATTCAAAACTCTCTCTCTTCCCTCATAAATCAGGCCTTAGGGCTTTTGAGGATTCCGTCTATTCCTCTGGTCCCTTTTGAAACGGTTTTCTATTCTCTTGGTTTGGGTCGGACCCTGTGCTAGATACAACATTTTTATAGCTGAGACCTCACCAGTGCTGATGAGATTAGGAGAATTGTTTAAGGTATTCCTGTTGATACATCACAAGATGAAATACCTCTTGTTCAGCTGACATTTTTCATGTCCTTTTCAACAAAAATTCTGCTAATTATTCCTATTCTGAGTAGCAATTTGCAGTTGCTATAAAACGATGTCTTCACACTGCACCTGCAACTCATCAGAATCATTCTGATTTCTAATCCTGCTCCAGTGAGCTCCTCTCACACCTATCCTTCATGTGCTCTGCTAATCTAATGCGTACATTCCCTCTAATTTACTGTTCAATATATTGAAAGATGGTGTATCCAAGACAGATTTGAGGGGAACCCATTTAAAACATCCATTCCTCTGTCAGTGAACCACTGGTAACTATTCTGAATATGGTTGGAAAGCCTTTGTGTTTTTCTTCAGGATACCTTCTAACAGGTAGATCATAATTTCCTATAAGGCTCCTAGGAAATGCAGAAGTTTAAACGTGCTATGTGAATAGAGAATATTACTTTGTTTATGGATGGCAAATACTGTTGACTCAGCTGGCTAAGGCCAATCACAGAGAACTAGAGACCATATATATATATGTATACACATAAATATACAATATAAAGGAATTTACTACTGGACAAATTAGGACTGTTTATACTTAAAATCTGAAAAGTATCATGTTTTCACATTAGTATGTTACAAGTACTATCTAAATTATTTTATCCGTATTTTGATAGGACAAAAGTATTGAATAATTATGCGTAAGAATTACAAAATATATCTGGAGAACCAAGACATTAATAGTAGCTGAATCAGTTTATACTTTCAACATTCTTATTGTATTCTAACAGTGAAATTGAGTACACTCGTTGCATCCTAACTAATCACTTCAGCTAAGAATGACTAAAACAATGGCCAGTTTGTCACAGTAATGGACTACTGAGACTTGCATGTTTAGAGGAAGCACAGTTATCATACACATGGCTGATTTCAGCATATGTTCTCAAGTTCTCATCAAACAATTAAGAGCCAGCAGGCTCTGTCATAAACCTATCATTATGGTCAAATGTCATTGTACTTCCTTACCAGAACTGTGGAAACAAATGCTACTGTTGAGATTGTTCAAGCCAAATGACTGAACACCAAATGCTGACTGCAGTCATTTACTCAATACTGAGCACAATGTTATCACAACGGAGCTGCAACGTGTCCACTGTAATAATCACTGGCATCACCTCTGCTTCTAGAGTCCCCTGGCAATTCTAGTAGTATGGTACCACAATGAAAAAAAGGATTTTTGCTGGAAGCAAGTAGCATCATCAGGAAAAAAAAAAAAAAACCACAAAAGAAAACCAACAAACTTTTATAAAGTTTGCTATCTAAAAGGGTAAAAGAAAAATTAAATCAACAGAGGGAATAGAGAGAGATTTCAGATGCAAATAAATGTATTTTTATCTAAAAATTAAACTAGTTTGGGGAATATATTTCTTCAACGCTCCATTTACTTTTAGAGACAGAAAAACTAAACCTTTTCAAAGCTAGGAAGATCCAACAATTATACAGATATTTTTAAAATAACAGTTTTATTCTGTGACTCTTCAGTGGCAGCAGTTTACCATAATTTGCCAGATTTAAGTCTCCAAATATCTCTTGGCAGAAACAATAACAGAAGATGTAAAGAATAATTCTATAATAATGTTTGAAAAAGGCTAATCTTGTTGTTGATGAGTGTACTATTTCTGTTTTTTATTTACAAGTATGTGTGCAATTTTGAAATAGGTATTACTTTTAGAGACAGTGATTTAGAGATAGGGATTTAATAACGTACTATATAAATACAACTGCAGATTTGCATAGGATTTAATGTTACTGATACTGAAAGAAAAACAAACTGTAATGCATATTTGGCAGTATTAGGATTTTAATTCTGTAAGTTTTGTGTAGCAAATATACCCCCTTCCAATCGTTTTGTGAATTATCTATTTCTGTGAAGCTTATACAGTCTGTAGTAATACCTCATTAGAAAGTCCAGCTTAAGTCTTTAAAAAAAGGGGGAGAGGGAATAAAACCCTTTCTGGGCTGCTTTATTTTCAAACAACGACAAAAACTAACACAGTAGTTCTGAGATGCTGTAATAAGACAAATCTACAATGAAACATCACTTACACTAGAACTTCACTAACAGAACTGAATAGATATTAATGGGCTGGGTGCAATATAACATGCTATAAATAGGAAATAAGATCAGAATCAGCACTGCCACAAGACCTTCTCAAGGGAGAGGAAAGAGTATTATCAGTGCTAATTTCTCCACTGCCTATATATGGAGTTGTGGCTATATGATCTTTTCTCATCTTATTTTCTATTCCTAGTGTGTATTTTAATTCATTAAAGTGCAAATAAGCCATGGGATCATCAACAACAACAACAAAGAATCCAAAATATCAACAAGAACAAAAGAAACCACAAAGAAGAAATGTTAATGCTTCACAAGTCAGAGAGGGACAAAGCTTGATGAGCCAATTAAAAGCAAGCTTTCAGTGAATATACAGTACCGTATGAGGGCACTAAGTCTCTGGTATCAATGTCTCCACATATCAACACCTGGCTTCCTAAATGAAGAGTAAAATTATAAAGCTTTCACTTCAATATTTATTACCTCCCTTTGTCTAATTGCTGTAGTACCCGAGTGCTTACTTACTATGATCTATATAAAACGTTCTTCCGTCCAAATGTATTCTTTCCTCCCAGCCAGGCTGGAATTGGGAAAAAAAAAAAAGAGAGAGAGAAAATACATGAAATAATACCACTCTCAAACAGCACAAAGCAATACATTATCCATGCCTGCTTAAATTGTCTGAAAGGTGCCTGTCAAGTAGGACACACAAAACCAGATGCATTATGCCAAGGACAAAAACCTAGCAAGATTCAAAGAACTGGCTGTTTACCCAGGTGACTGCATCTAATATAGTAAATATTTTTTTAAGCTTTGAAGTGGAAACTTCTTGCATCAGGGTTTACACCTGTTTCCTACTATGAGGAAATGATCATAGAGAATAGATTATCCATAATCTGTTAGATTTGAGAATTTCTGCTTCTACTTCTGAAACACCTGTGGGTTACTTACTGTAATTATATAAATCCTAATAGAGTGGGATGAGAACGTGTAATCTAGCCCTCAATTCTTGCCTTTTTTTCCATTCCCTTTTTCTCATTTTCCATACAATTATTGTATAGAAAGGAGAACAAATTGCACACTGCTGGCACATGCAATGATGTCCAATCTAGTACTCACTCCACCTGTATGCCATACGCTAGCTTCAGCTTTCTATACAATATAGAAAAGAAATGATTTCATTTCAATCTTTTTTAAGCAACTCCTAAATTCTGCAGTCATCACACTGTGAGGAGACTCTTTATCAGGGAGTGTAGCAATAGGATGAGAGGTAATCGTTTCAAACTAAAAGAGGGTGGATTCAGATTAGACATTAGGAAGAAGTTCTTAACTATGAGGGTGGTGAGGCAGTGGAACAGGTTGCCCAGAGGAGCTGTGGATGCCCCATCCCTGGAGGTGTTCAAGGCCAGGTTGGATGGGGCTTTGAGCAACCTGGTCTGGTGGGAGGCGTCCCTGCTCATGGCAGGGGGGTTGGAAGTGGGTGGTCTTTCAAGTCTCTTCCAACTCAAAGCATTCAATGATTCTGTGATTTTTACCTCAGTCAAAAATGGCTTGTTTAATTGAGTTTAAATCTGTGACTAATTATATACTTCCGTTGATGTGTGTCAGGCTACCCTGACTTCATAGCACATTTTATCTCTTGCGATTAACAGGCTAAGTTTCTCCTGTTCAGTGCCTCTTTATCTAAGCAACATGTCCTTGGACATTAATGCATGCTCAATGTATCTGAAAAATTACAAAGGAACAGCTACTTCCACCGTTTTTTTCTTCAAGAAAAATCACATTACTTCTGTGTTGTAATCAGAACATTCAACATAATAAATATATTCAACTGAACATAGCTTTTGATGTAATCAGTGTTTTGAGATACTGGGCCTGAAAAGTTGCCTAGCTTGATCTAAATACAAGGCAAAACTTTTGCCAGTCAAGACCAGCGCAGGGAGATTTCAGGATGTTTAAGAGGAGGATGTCTGATCATAGGTGGTAACAGGCTATTGCCACCAGATGAAAGGCAGAATTTGTTACCAGTTGCCCAAAAGCAGCACACATTCTGGTCTGCTGACAGAGCAGTTCTTCTAAGTAAATTGCAACTCATTACAATGAAAATCAGTAGGATCAAAGAGTCATTATTCAATTTGTTTAAGATAATATAACCTGCCGCGTCCTATACAGTGGGACAGTCACCTTTTCTAATGGCACAGCTGTCTGCAGACAAAGTCCATAATACACGCTGAGACTGCTGGTGACAACTAGTAGCTGAGTTGTAAATAAAATTTCAATGACCATTTCTCAAAAGCATATTTAATATATATAAGGCAATGTGATGAACCACCACTATACTGTAAAAATTTGCACTTTATAAAAGGTTTCAGATTTCATGCATTATCCCCAGACATTAAGAACACAGCAGTTTAAAAACAAAGCAAAACTCTGTATTTGATATGCATGTAAATCAGTATTATGTATCAGTCACAAATATGACAAAACTTTCGAGGTTAGTACCATGATTTTCCCTACAGCATATGGGAGTTTCATTCAAAAACAAAATTTATTTAGATTTCTGAATGCCAGTATACACTGGTACAATAACAAAGTTCACTTTGAACTATCTGCTTCTTTTTTTCTAAAGCAACTGTTAATTACGTAAAATCACACAGATGGAAGTAAAACCAAGGTAAATTTCTTCAAAGCTCCAAGCTTCAGATAAGCAAATAAATGTTCAATCACTTCAGAATACTATGGGCTGGCTTCAAAAAGCCTGACTGATTCACAGATAACAACAAAGTTTTTGGTGCTATATGTAAATGTTGCTTTAATCACAGAATCATAGAATATCCCAAGTTGGAAGGGACCCATAAGGATCATCAAGTCCAACTCCTGGCACAAATCCATAAAAGCAATGAGATCAACGTATGTGTCTATGTACAATATATGACTACAATAATAGATCAGTTAATATAAGATAGCAGCTATATACTCAAATACATACACATTGTCACTTACAGGAAGGGGGCCCAAATCATTAGGGTTCAAAGAAGCTTTTGATCTCAAATGCACTGGAAATTTCAGTCGTGGATCTTCCTGTAACAGATATATGGAACTGTAAATCCAACAGATCAAGTTGTGACAGATAAAAGTGACAACACATTTAGTATTTGCATGTGTCACATACTTTATTAAGATTCAAAAATTGCAATGAATTTTTTAAATATTAAGAGGTAGTTAGGGTCAGTCCTTAGCTCCATTAAGTGTGTTATTTGCAGAGATACGGTTAAAAAATAAAGCCCTCTTCTTAGGAACGCATGCATTCCCCTAAGTGGTATTAAGATTCATATGCACATTTTTGGCTCTTAAAACTTAATGAGAAATAAGCCTATCACAAAAAGGCTGGAAAATGATGCAAATGAGCTTCTTACATTTTTATTAATGCACAGATATGACACTAATGAATGAATAAGGTAAAAAGAGGCAAGTAAAATAGGTCACAAAAGACTGATATGCAATAGTTTGTCAAGTATAAAAAGGTCAAATACAAAATGCAAAACACTATTGCATTGTACATGATATGTAAATCCACCAAAATCTATTTTCAGTGGATATGTACAAGTAAGTTTCCTTTCTCTGAAATGAACACCACTACAGGCATGACATGAAATTAGATAATTAAAACTATTGCTACTGTACATCATTGCATGGAGGATTCAAGTCAGATCCCTACATCAGTTTTATGAAATGTTAGGCTAACAAATCCCATGGAACTTGAACCTTAAAGACAAGACAAATGCCAGATGAAGAAAAACAGAGTGGTCAAGATGAAAACATTTAAAAGATGGCAAATGATTTAAAATTCATTACCTAGAATTCTCCTTACCCATGTAGTAGTTTTAGTATTATGATCAATGAAGAAGGGCCTGCCATTGGGCGCTATTCGCATCTCCCAGCCAGGAGGAAGGAAGCTTTGTGCAACTTTGTGTTGTGGTTTAGGAGAGTTGTAGGGCGAGGGCTGTGGAGACTGTGGATTGGAAAGGGTGTCCTTCACTGCTCTGCGCACAGGGGAGTCCTTCATACCCTGAAGAAAATCAAAGATACAAAGATTTGCAAAATGTCACTTCATACAGGAAACTGAAAAAAACGCGGTTTCACAGCACAATTTTTTTCATTCCAGATGCAATTCATTCTAGAATTAAGTGCTGGGATTGATTTCCTAGAATTTAGCTAAATTCCTCTTAATTAGCTACTTCTAACTTACTAAGCTTTTTGTTTTAAAGGACACAGTGTTTTATCACTTCTCTTTGCAATGATAATGTCTGCAGTATTTACATATGATCATATCTTTTACTGAAGCTGTCCTGTACATGTCAATGTTTCATTTTACAGAGAAAAAAATTGCAAACATTGCTGTGTGCTTCCTAGTGCAATGTATCTCATTTTTAAACAGAAAAGTATCCTAAATTTAAGGTGACATTATCCACTTTTTAATGGATCTCTCAATTAAAATTTCAGACAAAACATTTAAACATGACCTTAAAACAAGTTCCTAAAATAAATGGAGGTTTAGTCTCCTTATATCAATTTGAAATTACAAATTTTCAACATTTTGACCAGGACAGAAAGGGACAGAATTAGGAAAGAGATGGTGAGAAAGGACAAATAAGGTGCCACACTTTCAGTCCAAAGAAGAAATTTTTAAGAACTTGCTCTCCTCAACACAGCCATGTTTAATAGATTTGTGAGGTTTAACCATACTTTCAGAAGTAAAAAACACATCATCTTTGATTGCTTAGGAAGCCACATAAATTATACTTCTGATATGTTGCAATGAACAACATATAACAGTATTCTAAATTATTTGTAAAGACATATACATTGAATACCCTTTTGAAAGACAAGGAATATGAAATTCAATCAGTATCTTGATTACAAAATTATCCAAACTCAATTGCATGTATTATTTTCAAAGTTAACACCATCAAAATAAATGTTGACTCAAAAAAATATTTCTGATCTTATACAACTGTAGCACTTGAGAGGAGTCATAGCAGCCCATGTTTGAGAAATGCACAGAATTAGTTTTAGCTGACCAACTCAAATTATCATATATAAGACTGACTATTCATTCGTATCATTCAATAATAATAGAAGTTAGGTAATACTATTGTATAATATAAAGATCCAGATGGAAAACTGCAAGAAAACAGCAACATATTATGATAAAATTAACAATAGGGAAAAATGGCTGTTAGTAACTAAGAAGGAAATAAAAAGTTATAAAGACATCAGAGAGAGAAGTCACACATAAGTGATATTTGTTGATAAGTCTGTTTCTCACCTCAAGTGGAGCAGATAAAGTTACTGTGGGTGAACTAAGGCTGCGAGGCCGTCTGATCTGAGGTTCGCTTAAGTGGTTGTTGCTGCTTGCTGCTGACCCAACCATGCCATCTTCCGCAAGCTAGTTCAGATGGAAAACTAAGTTAGTTAGTTGTCAGGATCATGGTTCATCCAGAGTTAGGACATTTAAAATATGATATCAATATTTATTATTATTATTATTAAATACTAAGTATACTATTTTAAAGAGCAAGTACATTATTTAATTTTAATTCCATTGGAAGAGCAAACAATATACCATATTATTAATCAGGCAACCAACCTTTCAATTTCAATCCTAAGAATGCATTTGCCTCTATTTATTGGTACTATGTACCTCTCTGGAAATTCCTTCCATTGTAGCAATCGACTTAATCTGTACCTTAATAAAGTTAAGAAAAGTAACCAAAAAAATCCCAGGCATTGCAATTTTTTATGATTATCCTGAGTTGTCATGACAACGCTTAGATTTTTTTTAAAAACTTTCAAAGTTCTGAAGAGCTGCTTCAACTGAAATTATACTCAATACAGGCTAAATGTGTGCTATCTAAATTGAGCAATATAACAGAACCTCATACCTGCATAATGGGACGTGTCCATGTTGTGGTTCGATTGTTATGATTGACATAATAAGTACGGCCCTTTGCATCCTTTCTTTCCTCCCAGCCTGAAGGTAAGCCTGGTGTAGTATGTACATAGGCTACTGAAGGCTGTTCAAGCAAGAAATAACCGTATTGTTAATAACAAAAAAAAAATAAATGTCTGCTCTTTAAAAAAAACTTTTTAACTTACACCATTCTAAAGAACAACAAACAGAGCAAAACATGACCTCAGATTTAATCTAATATAAGCTCTTCTTCATGCCCCTTTGACACAAATCATCTTTGCTCATAATAGATCTTTTGATTCACTTTTGCACAGGTGTAAGTATCTTGTTCTAAAGCCAGCTAAGCTTATATGCCCTCAAACTTTTTAATTTGTTCATTATACGTATTGACAAAAGGGAACTTTGCATTTTAATGATTCCTCCTTAGAAAGGTTGAATTTTTCCTCTATATTAGTACGGATAAGTAAGAATTGAAGTGACCATGCTGTCTAGTCAAATCTCTCAAGTTCTGATCTTGTCTCTATCACAGGCTGTCCTGAGTTGGTTGCAGCAAACTACTATACCTATAAAAACTAAAGTCCAAACATTTTGTTAGGTACAAATGTTGCGTTCAGGGTTAGGTGTCCTGAAGACTCAGGATATACCCTAAAATTGAGTCCAAATTTTAGAGTGAAAAGATGTTGTTTTCTATAATTAAAAAGTTGCACCACAAATACATAGTTTTAAAGAAAACATACAGACAACAGGGCCAAAGGCATCAATTGTTATAAAACAAGTCATGTAAAAAGGTAAAGCAAAAGGTAAAGCAGAAGACCTTTTTACAAAAGGTAAAGCAGCTGAGGAGGCAAACAGACCATGTTAGAACAAATAACCATTGCAGAAGAGGTCTTAAAAACACTGAGCTCTCTTCAAGGAAAAAAAGGATGTTGGAATATGAGTCAGTGCACGCTATTAAGAGATGGAAGATGTTTTAAAAAGACTCTTCAAAAATTTTTGACATGATCTTTAAATAAAACCAAGGGAAGAATCAGCCTTCGAGATTACCAAATACCTCCACATAGGTTAGAAAACAACTGCTAGACTTTCTAGTTTTAGAAAGGGGTCTTCCTGATAAAGTGACAACTGCATTGATGACCATTATTTTGATGGAAAAATAGCTAAGTATTTTTGACATAAACATTTCTAGTCCTTGTAATTAAACTAAAAATCCAACACATGATGAGAAAGTGTTACTCCTACCTTACCGTTCTACTGCCCTGAACATTTAAAGAAACATTGAGATCAGTCTCCTGAGAATTCAGGATACATTTTTGCTCTTGCTCTTATCTGACATGACTATTTATAATATCGGATACTTTAAAAACAATAATAAAAAAAATACTGTGATGGATAGCTCGATAACATTCATTATTATTCTATGTGTTTATACATTTGATATTTAATTCATTTTAAACCTGAAGTAGTCATTATCAAATTATATATGGAAGTATTGTTTAAGAAATACATGAGGAAAGTGGTGAGCTAGAAAATTGTAACAAAGTGGAATTAGCAAATTGCTTTAACTCAGAGTTTGATGCACTAGAAGCCATGTGGTTTATTAGCCACAAAACAGTAAAAGGAAGATGAATAAATGCTTAAAAGGACTGAAATTAAAAGTCATAAGAAATACCACAAATACATTTTTAATTATGTTGAATTTATATTCATTTAAAAGAAAACATTTTGCCAGATTTAAAACAAAACAACAACAAAAAAACACAACAACAACAAACAAACAAATCACTAACAACTGCATTATTAGGATGGATGCAACATCAACCTGTAAAACTGACAGCTAAGTATGATTCCAGTTTTCAGTTCAATACAGAAACACAAAATGGGTAAGGCTGGAAGGGACCTCTGGAGGCCATCCGGTCCAACTCCTCTGCTCAAGCATGGACACCTCAAGCAAGTTGCGCAGAACCATGTCCAGGTGGCTTCTGAAGATCTACAGTACTTGATATCTATACATGAATATCTTAAATTCTGGAAGAGTTTCACTGTTTCTTCCTTATTTTACTTAGATTCGTAAATGTATGTATTCTGCAACTTCTTTTCTTTTCTTGAACTATCATCCACGTTTCGAGTTACTATGAACACTTATAAGACCATAGGATGCATTAAGCCACAACTAACTTTACAAGGATAGCTACCTCTGTCTCTCTAGGTTTTTAGGTTTGCTCACCATGCTAACCACAAAGTAGCCAAAGAAATTACTCTTTCAATGTCCTTATAAACAGTGGTTTCTGCTGTATGATCTTTCTATTTAAAAATAGTAATACAGTGGAAAACTACTACCTAGAGATCAAAGAGGCGAATGGCACTGCACAGTAGGATTTGGTAACTCTTCAGGCTTCTAAAGGCTCCTGTTGAAACTCAGGTTACATTTTTTTTCTACAGTCTACATTCTTTGCTCCAGCAAAGTAATTTACTGTAATTCTTGTTCTTGCTTCTTATTCTTAAGACCTCTTCCCAGGACTTTTGCTAAGTCAATATATTTGCTTTTTAACAGAAGGGCATAATAGACACAATGAGCTGGAGAACTGTCTAGATGATCAAGAAAGGAAATTAGAAAAGATAATGGATGGATCAGAAAGCTGATGGAGTACATCAGGAAATAGGAAGCAAAGGAAAACAGATGAGGAAACTAAGTAATACTCATCGAAACAAACTATGAGAGTGATTTATTAATTTCCTGAGTAGTCAAGTGCTGGAAATACTACTGTTTTTCCACTTAGTTCAAAGAGCTGACAGGTGATGATAAGGAGACTGACTATCCTTCCCAAGACTGTTCTAACAGTTTCCAAGCCATTAATTAATCAGTGATCAACAAGGTAACAGGTATTGGTCTGAATACAGACCATAGATCATGTTTTAGTTTAAAATTATTTAATTAAGGTAACTGATAGTCTGGGTTCTAACATTAAACGTTCTATGTGCTGTATGATGGCACGCTGCAAATGATCAACTTTGACTTACTAGAATACAGAAATACTAGAAAGATGCTCTAGCTGTGCCATCTGATCTTCCCTTTCTCTTTAACACTCTATCAAAAATAAATCCAGCTGTCAGCAGTCTTTCTCCTTAACTAGTCATTGTGGGTTAATGAATCCAGTATGCAATCTGCAAAACAGAAAGTTTGAAAGTTTGCCCTTCAAATCTTTTCCATACATTAGATACCAGTGTAAAAGATATTCTACATGGTAGAATAGAAACTTAGGAGATTTATCAAGACCCTTTTACCCAAAACAAGAGTGCTTTTTAACAGCTGCCTTCAATAAACAGCATGGGGATACTGCCTCTGAAGTTAAGGCCAAAATGTCATGAGAACAGAGATGCTGGGATATATGATGCATTAACTGAAGTTTTGCATCAGCCTATTTTTAAAATGTACCTTTCACAGAGGAATGCAGTAAGGGTTATTGGGGACTTAAAAAAAAAAAAAAACACAACACGAACAAAACCATTAAAAAGTAAATCCTATAATGCATGGTGCTTTTATAACCACAGCTATATCTACCCAAACCTGCAATTTATCTACAAACATCAACATCTACTTCATTGCAGACACTCAAGTAACAGATTTACTCATCCTCTGTCACTGACCTAAATAAAAAGTCCGCTATGCAGATGTAACATTTACAGCGTTATAAATCGCTGTTTAGATTACTGATATCTTACGAGCTATCTAAATGGACCCACGAGTGGACAAAATCAAATACCTGAAGTTAGCTTGCCTGAATATGCCCTTTAAGAGCCACCTCGGGCCCCAGAGTTTGCTTTGACAATTCAAACCAACAGACTCTTTCCTATCTCCATCACCCTCTGAGAAAGACCAGAGGCCATGCCTTAAATCTGGGACACAAGGCTACCTGGGACACACAGGCTTGGTGGTAGTAACTCTCATACAAAATAACACTAATTAAGAACAACCATGCTGGCTATGCCCATTAGTAAGTTGCAACGAATTTACATAAGAAAATATGATATAGTTGTATTAATTAGGAGTCAGTGTAGTTTGAGCTTAGCTATTAGCAGAAAATACTAATATTTTGTTCTAAAACGTATAATTAACACAAGATCATCTGTCAAAAGAAGACTCTTTACATTACAATTCGATATAGTGTACATTTTAACTAATGATGAGCTAGTCAAGCAGATTCTGCAAGGACACTAAAAAAATCTGCCGTTTGCAGGAACAAAATAAAAGTATGCCCCTCTGATTCTGAAATTCAAAAAACAGCAAATACATACAATATGGCAGAATGATACATCAACACCCAAATTAAGGTCTGACATTACTATATACAAACGGGAAACATGCCAAGTCTGAATTACATTTCTTTCCCTGAAGCAAATTATCTAGAAATGCAAATGTTCATGAAAGCCAATTATTACAGTCACTACAAAATGATTTCTATGAAACAAATTTGCTTCAGATCGACATTTAATCAGGTTAAAAAAGAATAGGATTTTTTTTGCAAAGTCCAATATAAATTGAATCTGCTTTCCTTTTATGTGGAAAAATTCTTTCAGAAAAACATTTCAAGAATTTTATTGGATGAGCAAAATAAAAATTCAGGCTTGGACTGAAGAGTGAATACTGGAAAATGAAAACTGGCAGTAAATAAGACCATTAAGAGCTGTAATGATATGCCACTGTACCTCCACCGTTCTCAAATTAAGATCAACTTTAAGAATAAAAATGAATTAGTCTAATCGAGAGTAAGGAAATGAAGCAAGTTAAAAACAAAGCTACGTATATATTGATTTGATGTCTCTAATCAATTATTTCAACGTCAGCTTTTAAAGAATTAGGTATTGTCTCTCTCATTTTTTAGAAATTTCTAGTATTTTCTTAGTGCACTCCTTTGTTAATACTCTGGCGTCTATTCATATTAGAAAAATATTGAATGAGAGTGAAACTGCAGTATTATTTGAGAAAATATGAAACGAAAAAATATAACTATTGATTCAGTGGCTGTATTTCATTTAACACATTGCATCTCTGTGAAAAAATGTTCATTATGGTACAAGACTTAAATCTACCCACATTTTATTTACAGATAGTGTTTGATAAAGAGTATTATTACCGTTGGTTCCTCACCACCTGTGACAGTTGAAGAACGAGCTCTCCTAGATGGGCCACTCTGCTGTTAAATGATAATTAATGTTACACATAAGTATACTTAGTGATGAAGGTCACAGATTACTCTTACATCTTTAGGAAAAAGGAATCACCCATACTCTCAAATTTATTAAAAGAGAGCAATTAGATTTAAATAATGTTTAAGATAATAGCAAAAAAAATGAACCCATCAATCACTGATAACCAAGTCAGAATCTCATACCAAAAGAACTAATTTCAAGTATCCAATTCTGTTTGTTCAGTATTGCTATCAATAATTAGACCACTTAGTCTAAGTTTAACATGATTAATTTTCCTCTTTCTTATTTGAGATACAAATTTTATATGTTACACCCAAAAATATCGTATTTAAAAAGAAAATGGGTACATTCTGGTCATCAATGAGTGCACAGAAAAACTCAGACCAAAAATATGAAACTGGTGTTTCAAATTTTCAGTAATGATTAATGCAGTCAAGTCAAGAACAGCACTTTACTTAGAAAGAAAGTATGGATTCAGTTGCTAAAAGATAAATTATCATTAGTTCAGTAAAGATTAAGGTTGGGAAACATCCTTCTTATAGAGCAATGATCTCAGTTCTGCTGTTTTGAACATCTGCTAGAGAAATGAGTGTTCTACAATAGTAAACTGAAAGATACATCATGACAAGGCCCAATCTGACTACACCAGTTAAAGAAATCCAAACTCCATAAGGCGATAGTAAATTAAGAAGTAGACCACCTCTGGAACAGACTTCATTAGGAATCAACTTCTAGAAGGGAGAGAAGACAGTTAAGAAGGAATTGTACTGGAAACCACACCACTGCTGGTCCGGAGAAGAAAGTAGAGAGGTGGATAATACTTCAGAAGCACTTCTTTGAATGGTAGCTATGACATGCAAATATAAGCAGCAAATGTAGATACACTAAAAATCTTTGAGAACACATGAAAAATTAAAGAGAAAAATACTGTGGTTACTCTGAGTGTCTGCCCAAATGCAACAGGAAAAAATACCAACAACAAAGGAGTGACATCAGCTTTAATAATGAACATACTAATAACGCTCTACTTACTCAATAATTCCACAGCAAATTTGTGTAATCTTTTTTATGTGTGGATTTATATGTAATATTTTCATAATAAAAATTGTAAAAAAAAAGAAAATCCTGGAACACATACTCCAGAAAAAAATAAAATGTTTGAAGTATTATATTGTTTTGAAATAATTGGAGCAGTTTTATTCACAAGCATGATTTGCACAATCCTATTTTAAGTTGTTTCTCTATATCTTACCACCTTTGCTAACCTCATACTTCTGTTGTAGGATGAAATATGTAGAACTATGAATTAGAGGGAAGGTGTGCATAGTTATAGAGTGAAAAAGAATCTTACTTTTTTCAAAACTATCTTTGCATTTTTTTTCTGTTCTGAAGAATTTGAAGAACTCTTGAAGTTCTGAAGAACTTGCTTAAACAAAATTGCAGAAGCTGCTGCTTAAATCACTCGGATGAAAAAATTCCAACACTCAATTCTATTCAGTTCTATTGTACAAGGACTATCACAAAAAGGCTTGTTTTAACTACAGCTAGGCAAACACCAATCCTTTTAAATGTTATACAGATTTCTATATTCCAGCTAAAAACAATTTACAGGACACATTTTTTTTTTCTCTTTTTCAGACACTTTTTTTCCCTCTCTTATGGCCTTTCTCATTCTACTTTCTAATCATGATGATATTCATTTGGTTTCCATTATGATTTGGGATAGTCGTATGTCTATATTGGTAACTGAACTAGATCTGACTAGAACTCATCTAGGAAAAGATACTATTCAGAATCAGATAACGTTGGAACAAGAAGAAATAAAAATTAGCTTTTGTTTACCAAAGATAATTGAGACTGTTCAGCGACTGTATCTGTTACACTGCAAGATCTTAATCTTGAAGAAGGATCTCTTTGCTGAAAAAAAAAAAAATGTCTGTAAGTTAAGATGTCTTAAAACATGGGGGTTTACTTTTCTCACATTTAATCTGGAACACTAAAAAATTATATTTACTTTGCAGCGCCTTTGTTTTAATACTTGTATAGAAACCTGGCAAGCAACGAAAACCTGAAGTTCTCGGCATTCCATCCAGGCCTGTCCCCATACAGCCATGTTTGAGATTAATTGACGAAAGGAAAGCATTTGGATACACATCCTGTACCTTTAGCATCCAAGTTACAATGTTTCATTGACCACATCTAAGAGAAGAGGATAAGTCATCCCATCTGGGAAAATGCGCAAGAAATTTAATTGTTATGGAATCAGCAGTAGAGAGGAAGATTAACTCAGGATGTAACGGGAAATGAAAATACCAGAGAACTTTTGAAAATTATGTTCAAGTATCTTTGGAAGACATCTTAGAGAAACCAGAGGAAGAATAAGCAGTATAAGGGAAATATACAACTTCCGGCTGAATACTGGCAATATAGTCCTTAGAAAAATCAACAGATTGGAGTCAATGCATTTCCACCTATGGCTTACTGCACCAGGTAACCCTTATATTTGTTGCCTGCACGTGGGCCTAACAGGATGGGAATACCACACGGGATGACTATGTGGTTCTGCTGTCTGTCAGATCCTGAGCCTGTGGCTGGGAAGGCAATACACTCTGCAGAACTGTCACTGGGATTACAGCCACAATGAGAGCCTTGCTGGGATCATCTGTTGGCAGCGTTAAAAAATTTCCAATTTTGCTCTCAGTATATGATGTCCAGCTTACTCTTCAATAATAACATTAAGTAGAGCTTTGAAGTCTACAGTCTACAACTGACAGAGAAGTTCTCAGAAGTTAACTGGCTGGAGTTAATCCAGAAATTATATATGAAAACAAATTAACTACTTGAGATAGAACTCTAATGTAATAATCATTAGGTCACCTCTAAATATAACACTAATGCAAAATAGGATTTCAGAATATACCTAATTACTAGACAGATTAGGTATGTTTTATAGGCACAAAGCTCTGTTACAAAAACTTCCTGTAAACAATTAGTATCTACTGCTATTTGACCTGGTAGAAGTATACAATTTCTCTATTGACAATCACCTTTTGAACTTACTATATACACAGGGATCATTCATTCTCCTAAAGTAGAAATGTCAGCATCAACAAATTCTGACTGAACAAGATGTGATTTTCTTTTTCTACTAGCAAAAACAACAAACAGTGGCAGAATACAGCAGTATTACCTCAGGGCAAAATACCGACTCCAGGAACTCTGGTTTGAAGTCAGCAAGGACCACCTGAACTACTACGAATTTCTTTGGAAAGGTCAAAGAGAAAGGACAACTCTGACATTAAAAATCCTCTGTCCCAGATGATTTTGTAAGAGTAAGTGATGGCAATTCTCAGCATAAACGCATACCCGTTTCTCCAGCAAGAAAAAAAATTAGAAGAGGGACAGAAAAAAAATCTAAACAACTGGAAACCACTGTTTCTTAGATGAAAATTAAGCAGATGACAATTTTGTTAAAATCGGGCGTTCTAATGTAAACTGTAGCTATAATATGCCTCTTCAGAAAGTGAATGCTCCACCTTGGTTTTCAGTACTTCATGGTGAGATGGCATGCTTCATTGAGAAAAATCAGGCATTCAAAAATCAATCCAAAATCTAATACTATGAATAATAGCCCAAAGTCTTAAAGTCTTCCTCTTCCCAAAGAGGGAAAGAAAGGGAAAGGGGAAGGGAAAGGGAGAAAAAGCAAAATATAGCATGGAGTGTTTTACCAGAATTGCCTTCTTTCAATTGTAATCCTTTGTTAGTGTTATAACAGGGGATTCAGTAAACTATGAAGGGTTTGTAAAATCCTAATATAAGAAGAGACACCCTTTAACATAAAGATGTACAGTTAAAACAGCAAACTTTTGAAAAATTATCATATAATAACATGGACAATGATTGAAACAGCATTAGCAGTCTTTCCTCTTTCTTTTAAAAATGCCTAGCTTGATACTCTCTAGTATTATATGATGTATTTTGCTTCACTAAAGAAATAGGAATAGAAACACTAAAGCTAAACACTAAAGAAACACTAAGGATAACAGAAGCAGACTCTTAAATTAAGCTCATACAGAAAAAAATATTGAACCTAAATTGAGAAAATCTCTTCTTCAAGGCAGTTTGTTCCGTGATATAATTAAGATGCTTTTTTTTGAAAATACTTTTAACTGTGTGCTCGGTTTTTCCTAAGACAAGCAATTACTACTCATCCATATAAATGATTCAGATTACTTTGAACTAACAAAAGATTACAGTAATAGAGATGTATTCGGAAAGAGCAGCGTGTCACGTACAATCAAAGAACTCAGTTGTTCCCCATTAGAATCAGGAGTGACCTGAAGTCTTCTGCTCAGTTCCTCAGATAGCTCCTGAGGACTGGTACGGGATACCGGCGATGCAGGAGGTGGTGGCAATGACAAGCTTAAGGAATCTCCACTTGCACTTGCCTCCTCTGAAATGGTTTCCCAAGGCTGACAAAAGAAAAGGAACTAAGGTAAGTGTTTGTAAAGACAGACCAAGTGTCTCCTTCCCTTTGCCTTCCAGATGACTACCTCATTGTGACTAACACAGGTGTGATAATCAGCCTTAATATTTAATTAAATAAACCAATCCATAGACCACACAAACAAACATCCTCAGTATAAAGCAGTCACAGGGAAAAGATTTTCTTGATGTTTTCAAGGTGGTGATGAAACAACGCTTTATGATTCAACACAGATGCAAATGAAAAGATGTATAAAAATCAGCTATCACTGAAAATCCTATTGGAAATTTTGTTCAAAATTTAACTAATTCTGCACTCTTTAAAAACCTGTAAGAAACAACTCTCAATTTTAATTTAGAATAAAATGCAAAATAATACTCATAAGTACCTGCAAATCAAATATTAACAGATGATGAGCACAGTAAGAGCTTCCGCAATCTATTTGTTGCTCTGAAGAGCATTCAGTGAATCGAAACTTTCACGAAGAATTTTGCCTGCGATTCACATAATAAAATATTCCTCAGGGTTGAATGGGATTATAGTTTTGCACAAAAAGCTCACCTAGGTGTACAAATATCTATGAAATTTCATTTAGTTAGTGTAGCTGTAAATTAAACAAACATGCTGATTATTAAGATCTCAATTTCAAACACAACAAAGCATTTTGGGTGGAAAAAACAGCTCCACTTTCTTCTAAATCAAGACACTAAAGAAAACTGAAGCAAACAGCAATTCTATTCAGCACATTTCACTTCTTTTTACGACTCATTTCATTGTTATTCAAAGCAGAATACTGAAAGTGTTTTTATCAACTTATATACAACAAGCAATGCCTGGCATTATAAATGATTGTCCTTGCATGGTGTTTATAGTGCATACACTATCAGTCACCCACAAACGCACGTGACCTTGAAGGTATAGCTCTGTCTAGGATTTTCGCTGTGTCACTAGTATTTAATTCAGGCAATTTCCATAAAATATTATGCATGTTGTATATTAATTTGCTTACAAAGGAGAAACACTTTGGCTTGAAGTTTAGTTAAATTGTTAAAAGCAAAACCTTTATATACCTCAGGAATGTCTCCGCTCTCCATAGGTTCTGGTTCCAAATCCTCACTAATGTGTCTCCGAGAGCGAAACCGTCTATGGGCTGCTTCTTGGTTTATTTGTCTGATGTTGTTATCTGAATCAGATCCCACATCACTGGATAGTGGGGAAAAGAAAGAATGAAGGAGAAAAGAACAAGAAAACAATGAATATTAAACTAAAACACCTACTTCTTCATCCATTGCTTCCAAAACCTCATTAATGCTTTTGATTATAATATAAAATTCATTACTCTTGCATATGTTAGGCTTCATAAATAGGAGACAGTTTAATCCTTTAATTTAAGTAAAACTGGAAGCACTTCACAAATGTCATGTAATACTGGAAATTAACATTCTTTGCACATCAAAGTTGGCACAACAGAAAAATTAAGTCCCCAGTCTAGCATACTAACCCATTATTGCTCATTGTTACCCAGGATAACCAGACTCAAAATACAAATGCATGTGACCTTGAAAGTGTAATAGCAAACCCTGAGGCCTCCACTTTATATACACATCTGATGGTGCTTTCTAGTCATGATTACTTGGTTATCTGTCAGTTAAAAATTTGTGAAGCCATGTACTCCTTGTTTCATTTAACATAACCAGAATACAAGGAGGTGCTAAATTAAATAATTTATAAGAACTAAATTTTTATAGATGCTTACAGACTGTTACCAAACAGAACAGTGTTAGTAGATGAGATTTACTTGATAAAAAGTCAAAGCTGCATAGTAAATAGCTCAGCATTTACAAAAATAGTTCAAAACCTTCAGAATGAAATTTAATTAAATTCTAAGATAAACACATCAGACAAAAAGAATGAACAGTGCCATAAATGCAGACAATACACATTTGCGTAATTCAGCTATGAATATGAACATTCAAGAAAAAACAAACATCACGTATTAGAAGCAATAGTGTAAGAATAGTAGCTACTCTAAAATAATGCAAGATGTTTGAATAACGCATGATTTCAGTATACTCTTAACATTTTCAATTAAACATACTATTTAAAATGTAAACTTGCTACAGTACTATAATTATAAGCGATGTGTAATGAAAGTTTGAACAGGAACTGCACATTAGCACAAGCGTACATAAGCAATGTAGTCTACATACTGAATAGTAAAGAGGATCTCTTCAAAATCAATCGGTTTAACTTAATCAAAACTTAATAGACTTGAAATGCTTGTGTTTTTTTGTTTGTTTTGTTTTGTTTGTTTGTTTGTTTTAATACCCTTTCAGCAGTCCCTGCAGAGGAATTTATTCCTTTTAAATTACTTACTGAAAAATTCCTCATCTATCTCCCAATATATGAAGGTACATTGTTGACGTATTAACTTCTCTTCCACCCCTTCAGATTTCCTAGATTTTCCCAGAATATTTATGTGTATATCTGATTTGCTTGGTGTGGGGAAGTCTCTTTATATTCTTTAAAAAAGTTGTTTCATTTTAAACTGAAGCTCTACAGACTTTGGTTCTCAATTTACCAGAATACCTGTGAAAATTTTCTCATAGTTTCAGGTAGGTAGCAGTTAGCACCAGAATCAAAATTAGTTTGTTATTGAAAAGAAAAGCGTGCCTTTATAAACAGCTTTGTAAAAATTGTGCTTAAACTTTTTCCAACGTTGAATTCAAATCTAAAACAATAATGTTTGTTGGAAAAAAATCACTATCCTGACAGATAATTTTGCACACACCCATAAAACATTTAACTACACTGCTACTTACATTAAACTTGGTCGATGCCATTGAGTAGTTCTGTTGTTATGGTTGACATAGTAAGTCCGCCCCAGGTTGTCAACCTTTTCTTCCCATCCAGGAGGCAGTGGAGGAGGTGGTAACTCCTCCTGACGCTGAGATGCGGAGTCATTGGAATCAACCACATCCCATCCATGCTTAGGAATGAAAAAAAAAAAAAGATTATAAACTTTGAGTTAAAGAGAAGTTGTATTATTGTTGCTTACATTACTGCATAGATGCAGATTCAGATTTTTTTCCAAAGAGAAGTTTAAAATTACTTAAATCTAAATCATACACGCATAAACTCCATGGTTATAGTGTGCACTACATTTCTATGATTAAAAAACAAACAAAAAACAAACAAAAAACAAACAAAAAAAACTAAAATCCTACCAGTCTATTAAAACAGGGATTCCTAAACTTATTTGGGTGGGCACTCTGCCTGGTGGTGGCCAGCTGCAGATTTTCAATCATGAAGCCAAACAGAACCAACTGCTAACTTTTGAACTCAAGCTGTGACCTTTTCTTCATGAGGGATAATCCTTCATTTTTCCTTTCTCTTTCCCAGCTGCTATTTTCTTAAAGCATATGGGAACTCCTATTCACCACATCTATTCTATCCTTTTGTCAAATTCAGCTGCAGCTTGCCACATGGTCTGAAAGTTATTGACAGCAGCAAAAAAGCTATGCAAAAGCAGGACAACATACAGATGTGCAGATCATTCAACCATACCTCTTCTGGGAAAATAAACAAACCTAAAATCAATATTATTTCTAAACATATTCAATAACTTCACTTACACCACCACCACCACACTGTATTTTACTCCTGTTTCATAAGCATATCCCAGAAGACTTTAATATGTAAATCTACTTGAATTCAAACTGAAATCTAATTGTCGTTGTGGATTCTTTCTAGGTGAAATATCCTCACTTATCTAAGATTCAACAGGCATAAAATGCTACCTTACTGTAATTCAATTATAGTTAAAAATATTCCTTCTCCACTACTCCTCAAAAATTAAAGTATAAAATTAAAGAATAGTTGTAAGTGTGTTGATAAAACAAAGCCTAAAAGAATTTCTCTACTATTGACTAACTAGAAATGCTGTTTTCATAGGACACTACTAGAGCTTGTGGCATTACCTTATGTATAAGAGTCAGGAGGACCTTGACTTAAAATTCTTGTTATTTTAAGTATCAAAGAAAATTCAGATTACATTTAGAATTCGGTAATTTCTAGGAAATTCAGATATATGGATTATTGAGTATTTTATATAAATACTATATATTTATGTGTGACACACATAAAACTTTTTGGATTCATATACGAATTTATATACAAAATTATAATACAATACATACAAAGTGTAGACAAAATACAGAAGTACTTATACGTGAACACACACACTTTCTCATATGAGATGAGAGAGAAAAAAAATTGGTTTTGAACCTGTAAACTGTCTTCATAGTAATAAGAGACTCAACACCCTGCCATAAGATCCAGACAAAGCATGGTTTTGGCTGGATACGCTGATCGGCTGGATAGCCTGATAGGCTGCTTTAACATGTGCAGATCAACGACTGCTAAGAAACAGCTCTGCTGCATCTGTACCAGGACCAGGGCAGACCCCCTGGAAAGCAACCTCCAGAGCAGAAAAATATAGCTTGGGATGAGAGCCCTCATTCTCAAGTTACAGGCGACTGTTGTGCATTATTAGTAAAGCAAACTTGGGCTAACATCCACTCGGTCAGCTCTAAATGCAGTAGTTCTTAAAATGCATGATGGCTGATAAGAGTGCTGAGAAATCTTTAAACCTGCTGTGCCTGCATGAGCTCTATTCTCTCTAAAGCCAGTGCTGCCAAGAAATAAAGAAAAGCATTTTAACAGCTAACTTGAAATGACTTCTCAGGAAGAGGTACTTAGATATTTAATACAGACCATCATGTTTATGTCAAATATAAATTACCTGGATAGACTTCTGAATTCTTCTGCCCTCTTTGCATGACTTATAAGGCCTTGAGAATGTTCACAAAAATGAAAAAAACACCACCATAACTAAGACAAACTTTAGAATTCATTGTGCCACTTGAAATACTTTGATGTACTTGAAATAGTAGAGAAAACATCACCTTACGGCTTAAAAAAAAAGAAAAGTGTGCATGTTTGGTAGGGAGTAAGTTGCTACCAACATTGTTACCAGCATTTTATCTTCAAAAATAAAACCTTCTCTACAATTATATTTGGATCTCTAATAATTTGAATGCCTCAACATGTATAAAAATGACAAAAAGAGGTTATCAACTAGTGAACTCTTGATTAAGTGTCCTACCTCAGATTCATCCCTTTGATCATTGTTTTCTTCATCTTGACCACCATTTTTAGGCATATAAGCCATCTTCAGTCTCAAGAAACCCTTTACACGAGATTTGTGGCTAGAAAACACGGAAAAGCATTTCATTCAATAGCCCTTAAATAGTTGCAAATAATAAATCTCGAGGTAAGAAATGTTTTAAAACACAAAGGTCTCCCCCCTCACCTTCTTGGTCTGAGAAGGAAATCCTTAAACGTGTATGGCCTTTCCATGGTTGGGTCTTCAGTCTACAAGTATTTAAGAAAATGGCACATTAAAGGGCTTGCCTACAAGTACAGAGATCTATAAAGAACATTCACATCACAGACCAACTAAGACTGCTAGAGAAGATTTGTTCAAGTAACAAACTCATAGCAGGCAGACCTGCTACAGTATAATTACAGTGGGTGGATGTTTACTATATAGCTGCAGAAGAGGTCCACTAGATGTCACTGCAAATACCAGTAACGGGCTGAACCAAGTCTTGTTTGTAAGTGTACAGAAACGTTCAAAACTCAGTGAAAGCTGGGAAAGACCCAGTAAACAACCCCACTCCAACTTGATGCAGTCACCCAACAGCATCGTCAGAGAAGGCTGCATCCACTTGAAGCAGTATTTTGACTGCACTTTAGAAAGCTATTAAATAAAATATTCTTCAGTTGGCTTTCATTTTTTATTTCAAAGCTGTTGAAACTTTCAAAGCCAGTTAAGACTACATGAATTATGAAATTCTGTATGAAGCAGATTTGTAATACTATCAGGCTGACAGATCACATTTTCTGATTTCCACTTAATTATTATTAAGCCTTCATAAAGCCTTAAATCTTAAAAACTTTCTATTACATGAGAATTTCAGCTTCCTTATCAAAGTAAGTTACATCCGTCAAGTCTGCGAGATCAGGCACCTTATAGGTACAAAACTAGAGATTTAAAAATGAGAAGGTAAATAAAAGAACCAGAGGCCAATATACATATTTAATCTTTGGACTGTTTGGGGTATATTAACCTGTTGTACCATTGGGGCTGACAGATTGGAAGCATGAGCTGTGTTACACTGAGAAAGTAAGCACATTACCATACATGCTCCAATGAAGACCTGAGATCTAGTACCTTGGATTACCATGAAACTTTCTCAAAATGAGCACCAAGTTAGCAGGGATGTTGCTCCTTTCTGCCACCTACTAAAAAAAAAATGGTGGTACATCTAGAAATCCCTTTCCAGCCCTATCCTTACAAACAACAATGCTTTTTGGGTCCCATTCCTCTACTAAGCCTTTATAAACACAGAATAACCTGCCTCCCAGATTACTAATCAGTAAAAGCTTTATTGTCTGTGGTATTTCAAAGTCAATAAATAATAACTTAAAAATGAAGCCTAACTCATGATCTCAGATTTTATATCAAATGCCATACAGTCTTTCACTGAATGAACTCTTATCCTGCAAGGCATTTCCTGCATTAAGTTTCCACTTAATCGGTGTGAGACAGACTTCCCATTTTCTCAGTGAGATAGTAGATTATAATCAAATCAAGGACTTTAAAAAATGCACAATTGAGAGGTATTGCTTTTTAGTACTCTCATCTGTATGCAATGTGCATTAAAAAAGAAGCTGTGTAGTTTAACCAAATATTGCAGATAGCAATTAGATAGTGCCAGAGAAAACCAGGATTTTGCCAAACAAATCACCAGCACAGTTAGAATGAGAAAGAAAATATTTGTTAATAATTGCTTCATGATCTCTCATGGAGCATACTGGAAGGATGAATGAGGAAAACATTGATTAGAATATAAAGAATCATAGTATGTTTCCCTGAGCATCAAATTAGTGCGCACACCTTGATGAGCACGATGTAAGTAACTGACACAGAGTGTGAGAACAGCCCATGGGAGACACTGCTATGTTAGAGCCAGAAACAGAACGAATGACAGTTCTCAGATGCGTATCACAAGTTTTCCAGGAGAAATTTTGGAGAGAAAAGAAGTTGCTTCTGGAGCTAAACAAATTATCTGCAAATATGGAGAGTGAGGAAGGATTTTGTACAGGACTCACATTCACTTTGTAGTGAGCCTCAATGGAAGGAAGCGGGGAGTTCTGGACTACAACATTTTCTCGTTTTAGATAATGGAATATATTCTTCAATGGCAGCAAAGGAGCTCAACCAGACAATTTGCATTTTCTATTTAAAGACAGCAGAAGACTTAAAAATAATTTGAAAGAGTAAGTTTAGCATTCCACTGTTTAAACAAGAGCTAGAAAGTGAGATGCGCGCTCATGTGCAAGGCAAGTCCCTGGGGAGAGGGCAGTAGGCCTGTCATCTTCCTACAGAATGCCAAAGGAAAGCAGAAAGCTGCTAATTCCTCGAAAAAGCTCACAGCCTGTGACATGCCTCTAGCTCTATCTCAACTCTTCCTGATGATTTTTAATTACTAAAATAATGTTTACTAAAAAGGAACTGTAAAATACTACCTGATTGCAAAATAGACACGCACTAATATGTCCCTCATCATTTTCTGCTTCGGAGCACCATGTCTGCAGTGCACATGCAGCTTCACACTGGAGGACTCTCTCTACAGTTGTGTATCTGCTGCTTTGAGAGAGAGGATGTCTGTGCACATGCATGCGTATAAATGGAAGTATACACACAAATATGGACACAATAATACTAAAAAATACTGCTAAAGTGCTAGGGAAGGGAATAATGCTTTTTTCATCAGAATACATTTTGATCCTTCCATCATATTCTTCACCTATTACAGTTTATAAGCCAACAACAACAGTTATGACTCAAGATCAACCATAACAGACATATCCAAATAAGCATCATTGTGAAAGTCACTGCAAAGCCATTTTCCTCACACGATAACATCCATCAATAGCAAGGGGTCAAATTCAGGCAAAAATAATGCTCATGCTCCATGAGTACTCAGTACTCATGACACTTTAATTTGATGTAAATGTTTTTCAATAACTTCCATCGTTCCTATGTTAACCCATTCAACTACAAAAATAAAAATAAAAATAAAAACAAATTCAAGTTTACATATCTGGTGATGACAAAGAGAGCACACTGAGACAAAAGCACTGCTTACCGGAAGGTGACTAAGTGGCACATCCACCTGACCCAGGAAGTCGTCTCTAGTCTGTCAGATAGAAGAAGAAAAAAAAAACAGAAAAAGAAGTCATTTTACTCCTAAAATTTCTACATCAGAAAAGCAAAAAATTATAAACAGTAATCCAAGGACAAGGAACCAAGAATAAAGGCGGTTTAGTACCATTATTTTAGCAATTACTGGTTTCTACCCCTTTATTGCTGCACTATATCAGTGGTTACAATTAACCTATTTCAGCAGAGCACTTTTTGTGACACTCCAAAATGCCTTCTTAGTCTACAGTGTCTACGTTAAACACTGATGAAATTCAAATGTTTTCTGTGCCAACTCATGTATAATTCAAAGCACAAAATAATAATCCACTCTTTGCATGAATTACAGTCTCCATCCACATTTGAAAAAGCAGAGTGAAATTACAGTTCATCATGTAGTTGAAACGTTCATGTCAAAGCTTGGTGACTTTTTGACTTGTACTTTAAGGAAAACATTATATCCACATCTAATGGGTACGGGAGGGGGAACCTGACATCCAATCAGTGAAGATAGAACTGCATGAGTTGTAAACGTTTTTCCCCAAATAAGAATTTATCATTTTATCAAAGAGAAAACAAAGTAAAAAAAAAAAAAAAAAAAGTAGAAACGCTGCTGTTCCAGTGACTAAGAACGCTGACGTTGCAAGGAACAGTTACGTGCTCTCAGAGGCAGCCCTTTGGGAACTCCTGCCTCTCCCACTCACCCAGCTGACCACTCGTGCGGCACTTCAGGCCTGGCTTGTGGATGCGGCTACGCCGGCGTTCGGGCCACACCGTGCCGCCACAAGATGACTCATGCACAGCTATGTCTGTATGCAGACGACGACCGCTATTTTCCGTATCTACTTAAACAGAAGTCAAAAACCACCCAAAACGTGACAATGCTCTTTGCTGCCAGCTCGACCGGTGCCGTGTCTCGGAGCGAGCAGCCCGGAGGCACTGCTGGGAGGCAGCGGTGGGAGCTGGCCTCCGGGAAAGGCAAGGAAGGCCTCCCGGCCCGCCACACCACGGTGCAGGTTGGCTTTGGAGCAAGCACCGCCAGCAACCACCTGAAAATTTCCAGGTCTCAAGGTTCATGTTATCTATCTCATCTTTCCAACGCTCAGCGATGCTTGAAGACGCTCAGACTGGACCATATGCAGCAGCCAAGTCACCCATTCACACCTGCTGCTTTAGACAGCGCAGAAATTCCCACAAGGTTTCTCAGTGCCCTTCCAGCAACACCCTTACAAGGGGTGACAGAAGGAAAGGAACGTGACATAGTAGCAGAGGTGGACAAACTAAGGATAAACTTTGAGAGGGAGAACATGCTCTGTTATCATTCACTTCACGCTTCAATAAAACCTAGAAAGAAATAGCTCTCAACAATTTTCTCACAAAACAGTAACGTCTGTTCAATCAATATATTCAAGAGCAGCAGATGTAATTGTTCAGTGGAAAATATTTGCATGCTGACTGGACTGTGATTTCTTTAAAAACTTTGTGTCTTTAAAGCACTGCTCAGGCATTGCTTTATCCTTTAGAGACACCTCAAAACTAATTCAGCGTTTTTTCACAAATCACTAGTTTTTACAATTAACAGTTTCACCCAAAGAGCAGACAAAGCTGTAAATTCAACTAAATCTCAGGGGCCATTTTTCTTCAAAAACTGTCAGGTAAGTTCCATCCCGTACCCATCCCATACGCAAACCAGAAATGCAGACCACCTCCCTGCTTGAATCGCATACACGTGGATCTGACAGTCTCCCCTGTTGGTAAGTAACAGAGGGCAACACAGAAATAAATCCAAGGAGAACACAGGCGGCACAGGTAGGCACTGCACGGAGACATTCCCTTCTGCCCCTTGGTGCTGCACCACCTCGAAATACCACGTGTCCCAGGAGCTCGCTGGTGTCGCGAAGTACCCGGAACGTGCTGGAGCGCTGTCCCACGGGACGTCACGCCGAACAAAGCACACGCTCCCGTGAGACAGGTCTAATTAGCCTGGAGAAGCCGGGGCAAGATCCCCGCTGTGGGGAGGCCGAGCCCTACGCAAGGACACTGTACGTAAGGTAACGATAAGTTCGTAAAACAGTAGCAATGAAGCAGAAAACACCAATTCTTGCAGCTTATTAACAATTTGGACAATGAAGAGAATACTTTCTTAAAGACTGTAAAAGTGTATTTAATTGAATACAAATATACAACGTTTCCAGTGCTATGCACTCATGCACAAATTAAAAATAATTCCCTTTCAAATCAATCTATTTTAAAGCCAGAATTAAACCCTATATTTGCAACCTATGCCTACCACCATTTTTTGTCCTGTTTAAAAATGATGGCTTCCAGCATTTTGATGTAGATTTGACTGTTGAATATGATGCTTCCAAAGGAATGAAATTTTGGCAAGAGATGAGATATAAAGTAATTAAATAGCGTATACGTATTTGCTTTGTGAGCCAGTTGCCATGCTGGATTTATGCTTGGTATTCATTAATCTTCTAAGATACTGGTTTTTATAACAAAGCATATTGCATTAATCAAAAATCAACTGTCTGTCAGGGAAAACAATTTCTGCCAGATACTGTTAATGATACCAGATATCAGCCCTAGTGAATCCCAAATAACCTGCTGCTTATTTATAACCACACTATGCACAGAATTCCAGGAAGTGCATGCTGCTGCTTTGAAGCCAAGTTTACATATTTTTCATAGCAAAGCATTACATTTAGTATTAAAATTCATTTTTTATATGATAACATAACAAAAATGCTGTTTCTGCCACAAAGAGCATGAAGTCCTACGATCCCCAAAGCATGGACACATGCTGCTGTGCCATAAGCTCATGCAGCAATGCAAAAAGAGTGCCTGCACCAAGGAGCCTGTCTCTTCCGAATTTAAGTAAAAACAGCTAACATATTTTTATGGAGTTTTGATCATTAATCTTCTTATCAGCTACCAGAAATAACTGGTAACAGGCATTGCTTTTAGAGCACTAACATGGTTCTCCCTTACTATTGGTAAATAACAAGTATGTTCAACATCCCACTTCAATACAATTACTCCAATAACAACTAATCAGAAAAAAAACTATGCATACCTATTTCTAGATCTGTTTATGCAGCTTTTCATTCAGGAAAAACGTAGCTCGTGCACATGGAAAATGTTCTTTACTGTCCAAATACGAAGCAGATAAGTATTTAACACTAGGAAGAAATAACTGCATGGAAATTCTCTTTGAAACACCACTTGAGCAAACGTAAAGATGCTTTTATCATGCTGTCAAAGAAGGCATCGAGTGGAAGATGCCTGACGTTGAGGACAATTTCTTCAGCCAGGTGACAGATGCTCCAACCAGAGGAGGCTCTTTACAGGACCTGCTGCTCACTAACACAGATGATCTCATTAGGGAGGGCAGGGCAGAACATTAATTGCCTGATCTAGTTTGCTATGTGACTCTATAAATAATTTCACTGGAATGACTGAGGAGGTAGGAACTCGAGCCGTAGGGCCAGGACAGACGTGTGTTGGGAAAGCTCACGAAGAGGTTCCCACTGAATGCTCTTGTGAAACCATGCCATTCATTGCCTCTGCCTGGGAACTAGCAACACCTGCAGACCACTACAGAGATCTCATCATCTGTACGTGAAGTTTAAGTAGTGGACAGAAATGGGGAAGACGTAAAAAGAAGAAAAAATAAAATTGAAAGATACAGCAGAATCCGTGTTGCTTTATGTTGACGCTCATCCGTGATGTGGAGGTGAGTCCTGATCAGCTGTGGTTATCAACAATCCCACAGAAGTTCAGAGATCTTTTGGTTCTCTAGCCAAATCCGCACTGGATAGAAACACTCCACCCACCTACAATTGCCTTGGCATTTTCAGTAAATCATGGTGTTCCCAGCTTCCCCACTTAAAAATTGTTGTGTACTATTTCTGTGCACTGTTTCAGCAGATACCACATTCCAGTCCTGATATTGCTTGATTTCAGAGCTGGGTGACACAACCCTTGTAGTAACTTCGATGGCACAAACAGACTGATGAGTTGCAGAGCCCATGTTATCTTTAAATTCTATTCTAAATAGATGAAAGTTATGTTATTTCCAGTCTTTTCAAATCACTGACATACTAGCAGGGTGACACCTAACGTGACAGGCACAGCTGTGTGAAGGACGCTCATGTGAACATAATTCAGTGATTATGGATCACAACATGGGCAGGTAGGGGAAACCTGTGCAGGCACTGATGTGATGAATACGCTTCCAGGGCCAGGCCATGAGAAAGGCTGTGTGGCAGTGAACCGAGCTGAGATCAAGCTCTCCCTTAGAAGTGCATGGGCTGGAGAGGCGAACGCAGGGACAAGAAGGCAGAACTGTATATTCGCACTTCTGCACAGTACTCATCCGCCTTAAGGGGGTTGCAGAGGAAGAACGTGAACGCAAGACCTACAAGCTGCAAGCAGAGGGCTACATGAAAAGCCAAGATGATTTCTATTGTACAGTCAGTTCTCACGTGTTTGGTGAAAGGCCTATGGGTCAGACCTTTATCTTCTGGTGTTTTCTCATCTTTCTTTCATGTCTAACGCCAGGAGCTCCTGGTGAGGGACTCGGTAATGCAGCGCACCACCGTGACGTGCCCTGGCGTGTAACCAAACAAGGCTGAGGGGCTATTATCATTAGGGGACAATTTTAACACTGGCAGCCTTAGTCGCAAAGAATGATCAGTATGTCAGCATAAATCACCCCCTCAAGGTGCAGAAGTACATTACGCGCTGGGGAGATACAATCGAGCTTTAAGCTGGTGTTTTCTACAAGTCAGCAGCTAATGATGTGGTTTAAGCCAGGAGAACCTGGCAAAGTAAACTGAACCAGTGACGAAAAAAGTGAGGTCATGAAGAGACAATTATCGCAACTGAGCAAATTCAGCTGCCAAATTATTATAAAACAGTATAAAATTAAGCAAGAATTAAGCAAATTTTACTTATGCATTACTTAGGCCCTGCACTTGAGATATATCACTGCCAAGTGTCACTGAAACCCTTCCCAGAGTTTTAAAGACACTCACCTCTATAGCACTACAGCATAAATACAATAGAGTTGCACATACCAAAAGTGAAAAAACAACTCAAGAGCAGAAAATACCTAGTAGCTTTAGATAAAACTACACAAAATCACATATTTTACCTGGACAGAGAGCTCTTTTCACCTCAATTAGCAAACTAAATACATTACACAGTGTTGTAACAATGAAGCGAAGTCCTGCTTTTGTCACTTCAGGAACAAAAACAGCACTGGTTTTCTACTTTTTTGTAGAAAAGTATTACATTTTTGCAGGAGATCCAGTTAAGTCAGGCCTGACTTGCCTTTGGTAGCCTCTGCTGGCTTTTCCCGATCTCCAGCTTCATTTGGCTTGGAACGGTCTCCAGGCAGACTCGTTCCCGTACTTTCCCAGGACCCAGGTCAGACTAATGGGCCTGTAGTTTCCAGGTCCTCTTTCTATCCATTCAACGGAACCTGTGGTCTCCATCGCTCACCTTCACATGCTCAAACTTCGCTTGTACACGAAGTGCGACTCCAGCTCCTCTTCTTCCCTTCCCATATTTCTGAAGGAGTTCATAGCCATCCGCTGTTCTCCCACCGCACTGCTGTGACTCCCACAGTGTCATACCTCCGCCTGGGCACGGAGCTCCCTTTTCCTCCCACTCCTTGCCCAGATGATGTGTGCTGGCATAGACGCGCTCGAGGTGGCAGGGCTCGGGGTTCTTGCCTTTGGAGAGGGCTGGGGAGCAGGAGCAGTCCTGCTGGCAGAGCCTCAGCTCGCTGCCTTGGTGAGGCTCTGCTGTAAGCGCAGTATGCACGTGTAGTGCAGAATCGTAAACTGTGGTTTCGATTAAGGAGGAAAACTCATGTACCAGTCAAACGAGATGATTTGTCTAACCCTATTTTCAATCTCTCCTTGCTACCACAATAATGACAAAAATAGCCTAAAAGAAAACCAGTCACTGACTCTACATTTTGTAGGAAACAGAAGACTTTACTTGTAAAAATTGTTCCTGTACCAAGCATTTATTAAAAATACATTGCAAAACTAAGTCCACACTTTTTACATACAGAAGTAGCTCATGCTTTATTTCTTGAATTTAAGACATGACAAAGAAAGAACTAAAATTAAGAGAGGGAATATTTAATGTGGAAATAATTAGATTAGAATTATAATCTATTATTACTGAAATAATTAGAACTTCTGATTTAGAAGGTGGCATTTTAAACTGTATTCAAATGTTGACAAAATAGGCATTCAGAAATCTAAACTTAGTGTTCTTAAAAGCACAACCACCACAGAGCAGTAGGCACATCACTTCTAACCAACTGCTTTCATATTTGGAAAGGCATTTAGGTGCTTCTGTCAGATTCTTTAAGTACGCAATACTATCCTCCATTTTTCACCTAACACCTGAAAAGTGCATTTTTTGTTTTTAATCTAATTCTTTTTTGCACTATATCTTTTGTAGCATAAAACGTTCAGCATCTTTAAAAATGTGAAGACATTTTCAGTAATACTTTCTACATTGCAAAGTGGTTCAGGAAACAATATTTTACATTGCAGACTTAAGTTTTGTTGTTGAATTTGAATGCACTGTTTATTTTTTATTTATTTTTAAATAGCTCTGTTGAAAAAGAGTTTACATGAAATTTTGATTTGGAGTCAGAATTTACTACCTAACAATAATATAGTTCACTGTTTGTGTTCAAAGCATACAATACTGTAATGCATAAAATGAACCACAGAAAAAAACAGAATGCATTCTAGTGGCTATGCTTTTTCCTATTCCAAACCTGTCTTAAAGCTAATGTACTGCAAAAAGACCAAAACTTCAATTCATTTCCTAAACAATTATCTTGACACTCATTTGTGCAGTAATAAAAGAACATTTACTGTTCCTCTAACAGCACTTTCACAAATTTAATACTAGAACAGCCATTTCAGTTAGTTATATTTTAGTTTCCATAATATTTTCTTTCTCACTGCAAACTCCTGTCTGTTGTGGCAACACAATGATCTGAATGATGCCTTTAAATTACAGATTGGGTTTTTAAGGAGTTACTGGGAAACAGTACATTAAAAAACACAGGGCCAACCAGTAGGTTTCTATGTATTATCCTGCATATACTAATGATACCCCCTGGAATACTGCTGCACATCAGAATGAATTTATTCTCATTCAGCCAGATCTATCACATTACGACTTCATTACTGTAACCCCTCTGGTATCGCTTCCACCCATTAGGAATAGTTAACGAGAAGACACAGCACAATCGCACAATCGGTTCCCAGGATATTTCACGCACTTGGGCACGCCTGCTCAAGGCTGAGTCTTATCTCTAGCAAGATAAAAGTGTGTAACACCCAGACAGAGGCCCTTCACAGATTAAGCTAGAAATAAAAGACACAGTTAAAGTTGCAGTTTCAGAGATGAGGCAGCAGTGCTCCCTAACAGTCACAGCTGAGCAAGAAAAGTCTATTTCCTAGCGAGCACGGACAACCGTGACAACTAGATCCTTACTAAAATGGATTAAGTAAGCTGTAGTACATAAGCATAAATTATTTAAATTTTAAAATATTTGGCTTCTGTTGCCACTGCTTATTTAAACATACTCAAAGCCATCAAGCACTTACACCAAAATCCAATGCGTTACTGAAATATGAGTAACACCCACCCCCAAACTCTGGACAATGCCAGAGGAAAGACAGCAAGTTAAAGATTTGTTCTTCATTACACTAAAACAGCTTCCTCGTTAGATCCCTCCTGTAATTAAGCATATGACAGAGGAGTGCTGGAAGCAGGCTCCTGCCGCCTCCCTCTACGAGGGCTCCCAGCTACCCAGAGCTCTCCCTCCCTGCAGCACGCGAGCCGAGGGGCACCCGGTGGTACCCGGTGCTGGCAGCGCCGCTGCCTGCGAGCAGCCTCCGGGAAGAGGCAGCGCTGCGGGTCGGCGCGAGCAGAGCCCATGCCTGAGGGATGCTCAGCACAGGCCTGAGCCGGGAGAGGGCTGAGGAAATAGAAGCAGAGTCGCTGTGCGTAAGGGGAAGGATAGTCAGAAAGTCTCAAGCAAACTGAATGCGTTAGGACAGTTCCTGTCCCTCGTTCCATAAAAAAAATGAAGGAACAAATGAAAAAAACACCAGGACAAAAATGAAGTCATCTTATTATGAAACTTCACTATAACTCAGCAATTTACCACCGTTCTATCCATTAACACTGTAAGAGCAAAAAGGATTGGGTCACCCAGGACAATTTTTTAGAGCCACTAAAGTTGTATGTCTGTCGTCCTCTTGAAATTAAATATGTATTGCCACTGGTACAGGGAGTAGGGACCAAAACATTTTTCACACTGTGCATGTTTGAGACTGCACAGGATTCAGTAGGGAGTCACAATCCCTCATATCCAACAGAAGTGTTCAAATTCTATATTCTTGTGTATTAAAAAAAAAAAAGTACTGGATTTAGAAAACAATTACATTTTAGATAGGAAGCTAACTTTGGTAAAGTCAGAGCAAAATCCAGCCAGGTTTACAGCAGAAGGGTTGTTACAAGGAAGAGATGCTGGTGTCTCTCCAAAGCCCAAACAACTGGACTTCACTGCTTGGAGCTTTCCTCAGAGGCCCCAAAATTCTTCATTTGCTCAGACTCTTTTTTTATTGCTTCTTGCCTGGGAGGGGATGCATGGAAGCCTACCTCAGCACACAGCTCTCGTGCAGCACACACCACACATGCTCGACCCATAGGCATTCCTCACCTTACAACTAGTAATGCACAAGCACCGTGACCCTGAAGTTCCAAGCTATACTGCAGAAAAGTGATGGTGAACAAATGTAGTATAGGACACAGAAAACACCAACAACTTCTGCTATGTGAAGAAAAAAGGCTAAACAGTTATGGGATTTCACAAAAGTGTGTAAAATACAATAAAATACAAAGTATCAGATCCCACAACTGGGGATTGCAATGTGCTCCAATTAAGGGCCAGGGAAACGCTTTTTTTCTTTCAGGTATGCAGACTGCCAAAGATCTAGAAGAACGAGAACCCAGGTCATGTTTCATTCCAGCTGATGGATGTCCAGCACAGAAGGGCAGCTGCCTTCAGCTCCCTCTGTCAGCAAGGAGAAGCAGCTCAGTTGGATTAATGAACTTTTTCATCTGGGCAGACCTCTAACGATGACAAACAAAAGCCTCCAACGACTGCATTTCTCTATCAGCTAGGTGCCTAAAGTTAGCTGGCATAAATGCAGGACTTGGCACTCTCGAGACAAGAATTCTGTGATCATCCCCATAGAACTGCCTATTTTATTTACTCACCCCTTGTGTTCTAGCAAACGTTTGTATTTTTTCCTTTCAAGATTATTCACTGTGAAGGACTGCTGCTCACATAGCTCCCCTTCAGAAACCAGTAATTCACAGAGCCACAGTGAGGGGATTTCTGAAATGAAGTATGACTGTAGCTGGGAACTGCTAATAATGGTAATCAAGAGAGGCAGGCCTGGGGAACCCTGCAGTGGTGCACAGATTAAGCCGATTATAAAGAGTATAATTAGCTGGCAAATTGTTCATTAATACCGCCTTGTGTTGCAGACAATACGAACCATTCAAATGGCACAGATCTTTTACCTTTCCTCGTTTTTCTATTACCACTCCTTTTCCCCTCTTCGCTAATCTACTTATTCTACCTTTTGCTTAAGAAGTCCTACTTTTCCCTTTCTGTTTCTTTTCCTTATCAATAAGAGTCTCGCCTTCTAGCCAGCCTTTTGGGTTTCAGCATACACCTGTCCTTCCATGACCAATTTTTTTTGGCATGCATGTACTTTCTTGGCAGAAAGCACTTAAGAAATATAAGCCACAGAAAAGCCAAACATTGTAAGAGTATAAATGCCCTAGTGTGCTGGAGGGATTCATGTTCCCACTACAACGTATTCCACTGTTTATAACCCTGTAACACATCCTGGACAACTGCAGCAATTGAGATCTAAGAGCTCAGGAAGCAACACGTATGTATAACCCTTGCAACCATGCTGAAAGATTGCCAACAGGATAGCAAATAAAGTTAAAAATCAACATAACCTCCTCCTGAAATTTTAGCTTTTTCTGCTTAATCTTGGAAAAAACAGCTGAAAAGTATGACAGCGGTCTTTTTTTTTTTTCCTATATTGTCTTGACTGTACACTAAGATTTGACAGGAGGAAGCCGATGATAGGTTTAGAGCATGTAGGAATGCAGCTGCCTTTGAAAAACACTAAGAATACTTTACTTCTATGGGAACTGAACGTGGACAAAATTGAAAAAATCCGTAAGTCATAATTAATCATCTCAAATATTTTCTCTTCTATTTTAGAAATATTTCTCTCTTAAATCCATCAAGAATAGAACGGCTATTTTAATAAGGAGCTCAGAAAATAGAAGGATTAGTTGGACATCATTTCCATAAGGCATAATGTGTATATATATATTCTGTAAACAAGCAAGATGGCATACTTTGTACATTTTCTAACCATTGATTTTTCACTCTGCAGCTCTTCTTCCGTCATTTGCTGACTTGCTCCCTATTAATAAAAGTAATGTGCAAGTAGGGATCTGTGGCAAAAGAATCGTTTCAGTAGTGCAAAACCAGCTCTTCACAAATAACCATACTTTCAGTCACCCGTCACACACGGGACTCCTTTCGTTGTGCTGATGTAGGATTCCTTTATTACCGAGTACCGTTCCTGAACGTGTTTTCCTGAATATGTGCACTACTGTGTACCAACCTCAAAGTAGCAGTACAATATAACAATACATGTCTAAAGGAGATATAAAGGCCCCAGTTTTCCATTCAACAGACAGACTCATTCCTGCTATTTTGTGCTCTCTTTAAGCATGCTATAGACTTGGGCATAAAGCCACTATAAACAGTTCAAGGCAGTATGAAAGACCAGTAATCCCCACAGTGCTTTGAAATCCGCTGTAACCTGACCACGTAACACAACATACTCAAATGACCAGAGGCAGGTTTTGAAAGCCACTAAATGTTTATCTGACCCCTCGTGAACTCTTAAAAAACACTTAGCTGTAGGGGCAGACAAACAACTAACATTTATACAAGCCACGACTCCCACTGAGAGCCGATCTGTAATGTCCAGCTACTGGAGTCACAGCTCCTCCACCACAAAGCTCAGTCGCCTTTTATTCTGGAGAAGCTGAAGGTGCATCGTCAGTAGCAACGTTCTAGAAAACTGAAATTTAAACCAGCCCCAGTAAGATCGTAGAATCAGGCTTTTGTTTAAAGACTGCATACGAGAGCTCCAGCGACATTTTCAAAACCCTGTTCCTCCTGAATGATGTGTGAGTGTCCTATAAATTGCCAGGGATGAAAGGGATCAGAAGTCACATTAAGCACCTTCTCCAAGTATTCCGTTATATTACATTAGTAGCCATCAACATGTTTATCTTGGACCATGATGCAGTCCTTTAGGTATGCGGCTGATGGAAGAATCGTAGACTGAGGTTAAACAAAAGAGAACAACGACAACGAAAAAAAGGTGAAAGTATCAGGAGGCAGAGAAATGAGATAGCAGTAACGGCATCACAGAAAGCATGCTGACATTTATTCAGGCAAAATTTTCCAAAGCTACTAAGTAAGTTCTTTCAACAGTCTGATCCCAGTAGTGCTTATGTTCGAGAAGGCATTACACTTGGCAGTATTTGAAGTAATGTTTTTGCTTTAATGATTTTCCTAATGTTAAGAGGAAATGCAGCACATACCTTGTAAGAATTCTAAATGCCACGTGTATTGGACCCAAGAACACAAAATACCTGCTGTTTCTTCGGGCACTGAGGAGAAACTGCCATGCACTGACCAGAGAGAGATTGGAAAAGTGCCCTGTGATGAGGTGACTTTGGTTTATTTAATTCTTTAAGAAAAACATAGTTACAAGTTCATGTAGCTCGGTCAAAAATATTTCCTGTAAGGTCTTTACGGTGGGTAACTACTCACTTAGGTTGCAGTCAAACAGCAGTGTAACTGGTGATACAATTTCTCCGTGTGAAAATTAAAGAACGTAAGTAAGATTTTGTACAGTGCATTACTTTTTTAAACCAGTGACCAATCTATTTTGTTTGTATCCTGCACAGTGAGTGGATGCTTACATATTTACTTTTGATTATAGCAAAACCAAAAAAAAGAAAAAAGAAGAAAAAACAGGAAGGGCAGAAACTGCAGAAATATTTGCTGCAAATGTTTGGTCAGAAATGCTAATTCCCGTAAAATTCAGGAACCTAACAAAAGGCAGCAAAGAGTGCTCTCCAGCTCCGAGCTCTCAGAAACTTGAGAGAAGGAGACAGCATTGGCTGTGGAAGGGCACACGGCGCAAGGAAAACACACACATCAGCTCCATGGAGAATGGAGCTGGCGCTGCAAACTGAAGACTCCGAATTCTTTTCTCCCTCCTCTTCCCGCATCTGTTTTGGCTGGCATCCGGCACAAGAAATCCAACTGATGTCACCTGCCCAGGCGAGCACTGCTGTGATTCACTGCTCAAGACAACAACAAATCCGAAAAGCAGGCAGACAGCTCAGCAGTCTGGGGACAGGAGAGGGAGTTCACGCCGAACTGCTGCCTGAACAGCAGGGCTTCGACTCGCCGGTTACTGCTTCCTCCCCCACAGGTTGCTGCTCCTCACCTCCCAGATTCCCAACCGTTTATTAGCTTTTTTTGTGAGCGGCATCAGGGCAGAGCAACAGGTCACAGAACAAACACACGCTGGCCAAAACAGGTGTAAAAAAATAAAGCAGCAAGTGTTTTAAGCTCATTTGCAGAGAGCAGATCACACCAGCTCCCAGCGACTGAGCGTGCTTTGTGCACGCCACGCACCGCCTCGGCACCTCCTGCGCTTCGGGAGCCGTGGCTCTCCCTCGCACCGCTGGAAATGGAGAGCTGCCTGGCTGCGTACCCCAGGGTTAAACTGCCTCCCCTATTCCCACAGGCTATCGGGGCAGGAGAGAGGAAGCGCTTAAGGTAAGGTTATGAAGTTTTCCCTGCCCTAATTCTAAATAAGTAACGAACTGCGTATTGAAATAACACCAGTTTTTTAGTATCAGGAAAAGTTTAGCTGTATTGTTAAACTCCAAAGCTATCTGGTCCTACTGTGGGATAAAGATGCATCTATTTAACAGGAAATTAAAATATTTTGCTTCTGTGTACAGATAGAGCCTGAAAATTTGGGCAATTAATTGATAAAAATTCACAGTATTTACAAGTTTATACAGGGAAAACAAGCAGCTTCTCTGTGTTAACCCTTCTCCACCCCATTTATTTTTATTTCTCTTAAGAGAAAACTAAATATGAAAAAAAATAGCATAACACAACGCTAATTCTTTAAGATAAAACCACTGCAAGGTTTTCTGTGGGGACGGCAGTAGTAAGACACTGCACACACAGTTTTTATTTTTCAGTTTTCCCAGTGAGTATAAAGTACGGTTTGCATTTACTTGAGATATTTGCATTAGGGGGATGCTGCAAGTCCCAAAATACTAAAATATGGTTATATTGGACAAAACCAAGTCTATTAACATCAGCTTCCCACATCTAAACCACCACTATTAGGTTTCTCAATACTCAGCGACCATATTGTGACCTACAAAGCCCACTATGCAAAGAACAAAAAGTTGTATTTCACGTGCTCAGTTAAGATCAGGCATTTAATCTTGTGAATTAAGAATGTGCAACAGATCTTAAATAATGTCACCACAAATGTATTGATTTCTGGAAAACCCTTTGGTTTTGGCTTTAAGCACCAGATAGTAGCTTTCTAAAAATTATTTTTATTTTTACATTTTATACCGCATATATTGCCTAAAACTTTCAGAAATTGCTAGTATATAGCTTCACTTCAAAGGAATAGTTTTTTTCTAAATTGATGTAATTTATATCATTAATATTTATGCCTAGAATTTGACTCACATAAGCATATTCAGGACCCAGATTACATACAAAACGAAAATTGTCTTAAACTCTTTCATTATAATTCCTGATATTCCTAACTTTTACTTGCCTTTTTTCAGTGCTGTACATTGAGAGAGAAAAGTGAAAACAGAGTTGGTGTCAACTTCTATTTTCTAAAATTCAGAATCAAAACATTCATCCTAAAATACCTTTCTCTGAGGTGCTTAGCGAACCGTAACATCATTCACCGTGGGAGCAGGAAAAAACCTGACACCTTTTTTTGGGACGTAAATCAGTTCAACAAGGAAGTAGGACGTATATAATCAATATTTCACTGCCAAAGAAACAGCAGTGTACCTTTCCAGAGGTTTACCAGTCTGAGCAACATCAGGAAAACACCGAGGCCTGCAGTCTCCTGAGAACGGCTGCCTTTCTCTGACCCTCACGCAGGCGCTATGCAAGTAGAAGCAGACGTTTTATCGAGTACGGGCTGTCCTTTGAGGCGAGCGACCACCCTCAGCATATTTCCTTCATTCAGAAGCATTCATTTACTGAATCTTTCCCCCAGAGAAGTATGTTCAGAGAATTTCATTTTTATACACACAGAGCTGAACAATAACACTTGCACAAGTGTTTGTGCAATGACCTATGGTTCTAAGCAGAAAGGTTTATCGAGAGTAGGAAACAAAGTAGACGATCTGCAGAACATTGCCAAAATGTGAGCAATGCAAAAGACAAATTGCTTACTTTAAAAAGTGAGAAATTTAAGTTCTTCCAATGGCTCGGGAAGATTGGTAATTACACGAGTTGGCAGACATTATCCTGAGGATGGGAGCACTTGGTACCACCTTTGAAGATGTTACAAGTATCTGCATATTAATTTGTAAGTAGAGAACAGAGTGAAATACACGGCCAAGTGAGACCCACGGACTCGTCACTGAGCATACAAGTTCTGGTGTAGCTCTGCTGACTGGCTAATGGCAACCAGATTGCTCCCTGCTTTCAAGGTGCACGGTTTCAGCCAGGCTTGTAACTGCCCCTAATCTTACACCTCCACTCCCTACCTCTTCTCATCATTTTTAGAAGGATTACGTTTGCTGTTATGCCTAGAACAGGACTTGGGCCAGAACTACTGCACTGCGATTCCAGTTTGGGATTTCATCCCACACTCCGGCAGATGCACGTTTGCACGCAGAGTAACACCTAGGCAGGGACAGGACATCCACGTGGCCAGCCTGCACAGCTTCTTTGTTCCTTGGGAGAGCTATCTAGCTGAAGCCTCTGAAATTACGAGGGCTACATGCAAGAAAGAAATGGTAAAGGGAAGTTCACGAGTGCAGCTTCAGCCATACTGAAATCAATGGCAGAATTCCTAATAGCTTCAATATGGACTAGATTTAGCCCCAGAGCTTCAAATCAGACAAAACTGTCAAAATTTTACATGCTTATTGAAGCAGTATGTGACAAAAACAAGTGAGCTGGACCTGCTAGAAGATCGGGTGCAGATACTGTTGCTATCTTCACTAAACCTTTTGGCTTACAGCGGTTATGAGTGGTTCTTTGCAGGAAGCAAATCCTGCTCCTCTTTTCTGCTCAGCTCATTTCTCATTTATCTTTGGTCATGTTCTCCCTCAGCCTGCGTGGACAGAAGCCTAGTCCCAACTCAGCAATGCACTGCTCCCACACCAGCTCCCAGCTGCCTCGGGAGCTGCAGAAAGAACCTTCTGCAAGGCTGGAAGTGAAGGGGGAAAGCTGATAATGTCATAAGTACTGTAAACAATATATATATATATATATACACACACACACACACACATATATAAAACAAACCTTCCAGAGTTACTCTATGGCTTGATTAGTATGCCTTGTAGAGCATCTATTGCAATCCTACACCTTGTAACTGATTAATTTATTATTTATATGTACTTCCTTTGTGGCAAAAGAGACTACCTGAAAGTTAACTTTCTCTCAATATCACGTTATTTGTATTTACTTTACAACTTGTATTTTATTTTATTTTCAGCTGCTAACAAACTCCATGTACGTATTGGTACACATTTGGTGTAGAACACTTGAAAACCAGCAGCTCCAATGACAAACTGATTTTTACAAGTCAGGAGATATGCTTTGAGTGCACTGTAAAAAAAAAAAAGGCACCTCAACAGTGGACAACTTTCCCTCAAAGACATAGTTTATATAAAGGTCTGAATGGGCTTGTTTAACAAAATTTTGGAAGTATCTGAAAACAGGACATTGGTTCTAACACCTACAAAAACCTTAGATCCCTTTGTGGTAAGGTCTGCTGTAGATGAACACAGACGAACAAAAACCTGACATAGTAAGGTGGAAAACATGCAATAAATTGTCAAATGTGATCTACCAGAAATTGTCACTAAGTCCAACATAAAAGCACAGAACTGTTGGCTGGCCACACGGCTTTGTGACAAAACAAGGAGCCCTTAGATCTGTCTAACCTCCTCGGCCTCCCACCCATTTCGCTGGCGTTCTCTTCGTCCATCAGGTTCTGCAGCGCTAGCGCTCTCAAGCTAGTTAATTGAATGTTCCTCATCCAACACTAAAGGCCTAAAATCACTGAACTGCAGGCAAATTTTTGTTCTATCCGTAAAGAAATGATGAATCCCACTTCTGGGATGTTGTGGATTCAAACAGATTTTGGCTTTTCAGATGTGCTTGAGAAGACTCTGGCAGCAACGCAAGGCCCCTGACACAACTGTGTTCCCAAAGGTGGCCCAAGTCCCAAGTCAGCAAATTGAGACAGAAAATCCTCCTGTGTGCTTAAACCGGAGCTCCTCTTGACAATGACGACAGACTGCGTTCACAGGTTTGATAAAAGCACAGTGCTAACATTGCAAATCATGCAGATCACATTCTAGCAAATAGTTTATAAATCCCCATTTTTGTATAATAGAATATATATATGTATATATATATGGATAAATCCGTTAATCCCATTCATCAGACTTAATTTTTGCAAATTACACACATCGCTTACTTTTGGACAACAGACAGCTTCTGTAAGACATGCTAATGCAGACCCATAAGGCCAGAAATTCACCACATACAGCATATTTACTGCTTAAGGGAGAAATACGTTCCAAAAGAAAAACAACACCTCCCTTGTTGTAAAATAAAAGGATACCAACAACCTGTGCTTAACCAGATATATCAAATAGATACACTGCTAATGCAAATAACTCATGTCCAAGGACATTTCAGTGTTGCACTTCATATCATTCTTTAAAAATAAATCATTAAAAGGTCACAACATGCCATCTGAAGCTTTCTGAACTGCAAAAGAAATGCTGGCTATCAGGATTAAGAAGGCAATCTACAACTTTCAGCAATGCTTTTGGGCATTAGCATGTTTTTTGTTTTTTTTTTTAAATAGAGAGAGAAAAATATGAAAGCCATGTGAATCTCACAATTCAAACATTCAAAAAGATGTTCTGTCCAGGATCAGAAACCTGTATTATGGATTGCTGAATTCTGAAAAGATGTGTGTTAGTAAACACTGCTACATAACTGCAAGCTGCATCACCAAATATATTGCAATCATTTCCCAACAAGTATAGTTCACTTGTGTTTATAATAATTCAGTGTGCTGGCAGGCACGCTCTGATAGAGTTTCTAAAAATACTGAAGTGTTAGTAATACAGCAACTACAGCAGCCTCCACTTCCAAATCTTTGGAGAGAGCACAAGATTCTGTGCAAGTACATGGAAGGAGATTCTGCTCAACATTTCAACACTAACGTTTAGTTCCACTTTTATACAATCTGAAGCAAATAACTGTCTTCTGGTAATAAAAAACCTGCTTGAAGCAGATTTCAATTAACAAAATATCCAAATGATTATCATATTTGTAACCCGAAGTCTTTACAGTGCAGATGTACTAAAACAATTATATTACTGTTAAAATGCACAAAACTTACACTAGAAGCGGGGGGATATGTGTAGAATGTAACATATAATTCTTAGCTTTAATAATAACGCTTCAAATTTTATTTAGCAATAGGAAAATGTGATTTGACAAGTAATTGTGATTTGACATAATCCCTTTTAAATAATATTGCTATCCACACGCGTGGATATGCTATGCTCTTTACTTACAGGACATTAAGTAGAAATAAAATTAAAAACAGCTCAAAGCTGAAAGTTATTTTTGGAACAAAATACACAAACTGTTTTAAACGTTAACTCGGTAAAACTTAGGCTTTACCTTTGTCAAGGAGGACACTTGTCAGCCTCCAATATCTTGTTTAAAAGAATTTTCACTGTTTGATGAATAACTTTGTTTAATTTTGAAGTAGCTTGCTTTCTGTAATAAAAGCATTCAAAATAACTTATTCCAGAGTTTTATTTCTGTCTTTCCAGCAATCTGTTGAAGACTAAAATTGATGTTGAAAAAGTAGGCTCCTGTTGCCTTGCTTCTCCTCGTTATAAACACTGATTATATTAATCTTTACCACTAAGAATTTCTTTTAGTAGTAGGATTAAGAATATAAGACTTCGACAAGTAACTGAAAAGAAGGCTAGTGAGCTCACACAAGTTCATTGCTGCATCTCCCTCGCGCTGAGGACAGAACTCCCACCTTGCGGCCTCTCGTTCTTTTCCAGCCTACACAAACTACAGCCCGGGAACGCGGCTGACCAGGGAGGTTAATTCTTTCCAACCTAGGCTGAAAGGGAAGACGAAGCTTTTACCAAAGCAATTGAAAAACGGTCTGAATTCACACCACAGTACACAGTGCAGTACTTATTTCATTTGCACAACTGATCTAATTAGAAACAGATTTTCCTTTTGCCTTTCGCTTCCCGAATACCGCACGTGTCGGCCCCTCCCCGCCCCAGGCCCGAGGAGTCGGCACATCACAAACCTGGAAACAGGAATAGTATTTTGGTAATAACACCAGGGCCTTTAACTTCAGAATCAGCTTCTTCCACGCACATGAGACAGCCCAGCGTTGGGCTGGGTAGATGGTATCAGAGGATTTAAAGAGAGCGAAGGTCATTTTTTTCCCCTCTTTTTGGCAACAGAAACAGCCCAGTCATACTGCTGATTTTATTAATGTCTTTTTCTGTACGTAATTGCTGTCTTTTGGAAGCTACCAATGCCATCTTACTAAACGAAAAACAACAAAAGCACCAGATTTTAGACGAATGAATGCAGCAGTACATTTTACAATAGGATGTAATCCAGAAACTAAGTTAACAGGATACATTTGGACTTCAAAGAGCTTTTAGAACAAAAATCATCACAAAACATGTACGTTCCTAAATTCTTCACTACTTGATCACCTTGCTCAAACAGCTGAATAGTGCAAAAAGCCATGAACGCTCTGTATCTGTTTTATTATGTGCAGTTCTCGGGGGCTAGCTCTCTACTGAAGCTGCTCTGGCTGGCACCTTCGGTGTTAAGACTGTGTCAGCATTTCCATTGTAAATCGAGGGCCCTATAAACTCAGCTTTAAAGAGATCACCGTGTACTGAGACTCAGCACCACACAATTTTTCCATGTAGGAGCAAATAGTTTATTAGTGCTATAAAATAAAAATGTTATTTCCAACTCTTCTGTTCAAGGTTTTATTCAAGATTCAGCTTCCAGCAAGAAAAACGCCCAACAACAAAGTCTAATAAAATCAGGATACTTTACCAGGGAACTCTGGGGGTGGATAGGGATAAGGCAAAGACGGTATTGCCAATTCTTGACTCTGAAAACTTGACTAAAAGAGATACCTAGATATCTATATACGAATAAAACCACTCTTGAAGTAGTTTTCAACTAACTAAATGGTTAGGATATTTGTAACCACCGAGGGAGAGCATCCTCCACCCCTACAGGCAGATGTGAGCAAAGTCCTCACCTGCACAGCACTGGGGCCCTTAGATAGCCATCTGCACTCCTTGTGGAGCAAGCAGAGAAACAAATTTCACAGCGCTCTTCCTTTGAGGTATTTTAAGCACCTAGCAACAGGCAGCACGCATTTTGTTCTAGAGATGCCTATTAGAGTCCAGATAGCAGTCCCTGAAGTAGGTCTCCAAACCTGGACAAGTGCAATGTAAAAGATAATAATCGCCGGGTGCAGTATTAGCTCTGTTTGCACTGGAAGGCAAGGCAGCCTCTAAAGGCACACGACACTTCCCACGGCACTTGTCTACCGATGCCTGCGTGCAATTGAGTTGTATCGATTCTGCCCTCTCTAAAGAGGCTTGGAAAGAAATACCGCTGATACAGCTTTCACCTTTCCATTTTAGAAAAATCTCTAAGCCCTCAATATGCAACTAGTATAATGAAGAATAGCACATAAGAGAAGACAAATCGTTAGCGGCTTGCTTTGTACCACTGAAAGCAGCGGTGCACTCAGCAACTGCTGCGGGGGCGGCAGGGAGAGCCCCGTCAGGCTCACTGGGCAGGTGAACGCAGCCAGCCCCGCGCCGCCCACGGGGTGGGCGCAGGGGCAGGCGGACCCCGGGGCCAAGTGCTTGCCTGCTCCTCACGTCCCGTCTTGGATTAGAGTGCCGGCTCCGATGCACTTCACCCAGGTGAAAACAGGAGAGGCAGATCAACAGTTACAGACACGTTCTTAGGAACAGGATCTGCCCCCTTTTTATCTGTTTATTCTTTGGATTTTTCGGACAGACTTGGCTCAGCAAATGTAGGAAGCAACTAGACCTCTTCTTCAAACCAAAAGCACCACTCTACTCAGGTCCTGAAAAAGTATCCGAGGGGGGCGAGTTAAAGACGACAAATGTTGTATGTGCTGAACACCACACCGAGGACAGGCCAGTGAATGGCCACAAGAATTGGCCAGAAGTGCCACGCTAAAAGGAAAATTAGGATTTCCCTCTCTCTCAGCAGACTGGATTAGCTAGCCTGAAACAAGATCTCTTGCAATGGTTATTTGAATGAGGATGGGGGAGTGGGAGGGTGGAAATTCTTTTTTCATTTTATCTTTAAATAATCTCCACCAGTTTTTCACGTGGGGATCACCGGTATATAATCCATTTATGGCTCCATACCATCTCAGGAAAGAGACTTTCAGACCTGACCGTAGCTTACACCAAACCACTGAAGCATTTCTTTCATTAGACCAAATGGGTCAGTTTATGTATGAAAGAAAAACAAAATTCAATCCAGAAGTGAATATCGTACCAACCAAAACGTGTTGTGGCTTGCGAAGCACACTGGCAAAACACAGAACATTTATTCCTCCTCTCCCCTTCTTCATTATCACAAAGCGGTACCTGCCTTAGACAGGTTCAGCACAGCGCAAGGACAGACACGTGCGATTTGTTCATCAGAAGCGTTAGAGCCCTGCCAGGCTACAGGAGGGAACTGCCAGTTAAGAAATTATTCTTTTACAATGCAACTAAACCTCCGTCGTGTTCCACACGCCTAACAGGAATTTTTTAGCCACTTCACACAGAGTCTGTACGAAAGCCACCATGCGCATTGCATACGTTCACCCAACCCTGCTTTCGCTTTCTAGAAAGGAAATCTCGCCAAAGACCGTCTCAGCTAGACTTTAGGCACTTAACCGCCAGACTGCCACGCAGCGCCAGCCTGAGCAGGACCCGCGTCCCTAGGTGGCCACGTCCAAGTCTTCGGGGCACTCTGCAGAATTTCGGCCCCTTGTGTCGGCTGAGCTGTGTTTATTCTAAGTTGCTCTTTTAGGTTTAGATGCCCCAGTCCCAGCTGGTATCTTAGCAGCATAATTAGATTCTCTGTACTTTCACCACAAAATTTACTCTCAAATTATTTTTAAGGAAGGTAGGAAGGAAAATAAAAGCTGACTTGTGAAATGCAGACCAGCAGAGTCAAGGGTTGCCATTTCTGTTTGTCAGCTACGTATAATTCAATACTACAACATTTTGCCAGGGAGCTTTGCATTTTTTCATCACAACAAAGATGCCTTTGTCAGATCTCTAACACAGTTGTCCAGTATATGGGATTTTTGAAGATACAAATATGCACTCACAGATCCCAAATTAAAAACAATGTAAGTATTTGTTACATGCCATGGTATATATACACGCTTAGCAGTAGTCTATTGTATTACATATAAAATACCACGGCAGCCAAAAGAGTTTGCAACTATGCTTCCAAATAAAAACGTTCGGTTGGGCACAAGCTCATATTTTAGTTAATATTTTATAACAACTTGTAATGAAATACATCCTGCTTGCCCAAAAACACTTCTGTCTAAAACAGAAGATATTTGAAAGGTCATAAACACTTGGTAGCAGTAGGACTGCAGACGCCCGCATAAATGTTTTCACTCAAGATAAATAAGGCTGTAGCAGCTGCTGCGTACAGCCCCAGGCCCATGCCCTATATCAATCAAATACACACAAACTTGTTTAACTGGAAGACTCCGGATTTTTTTTTTCTTCTCTAACAACCATAAGACATGGCAGCTTTTCCCCTCAGCTTCACAGAACAAACACTTCAGGCACACCCGTCCTTAGCATCAGAGATCCCCAAACGTCTGCAGGATAGCTCAGAAATTGCACCATACCGAAGAACGTTTTATACCTAGACAAACTAAAGCAAGACTTCCAGCAAGACGCTTTCATTGCCCACACTTCCTATGGCAACTTGCCTGGCCAATCACCTCTACCCACAACACTTCTGGGCTTACTCAAAATATGAGAAAACACCACAAAGAAGCTTTATGTTTCAATTAATTCTTCATTTTTGAAATGTTTTGCTCTAAAGAATGCAAGTTCTGTTTGGACTGAGTGCCTCCGTGACTGCCACGCTTCACGGCAGGCTAAATTGATTTCACATGGTAACTAAAGCTGAGAGCATGTAGGAACAAACTTCTTAATTCTCTTCTGGAAACACTGAAGTACATCTTTGGTATGTGAATTGCTACGACAGTGAGGATCAAGGAAGTGACTTTGGGGGCATATCCTTTAGGAAAATGAGAAGCACTGCAGAGGCACGGGATGAAGACATCGGGCACATCTCTGCAAGTTGCACAGATCTGTAAATCTCTGACACTTTTGTACCAGGTTTGACCTGCTACAGCTACTTATGTAATTGGTTATGGTGCTTCCCTGTGAACAGCTATTGTTGGATAATAGGAAATGGAAAATCAGGCATACATTTGTAGCATGAGAGAGAACTCTTGACGTACTGAATACATGAAATTCAAATGAGGAAAAAAAAATCAGCGGAGATTCTGCATTCAAGTTTTCCTGCTGAAACATTCTCAGGCTGGCAGGAAAGATACTGTGCACTACTTAACAAAACTGCTAGCTAACAGAAACTGAAATGAAACCTGTATTTCTTCGGCAAGAGATTTTTTTTTTAACATTTATTCTTAATGAATGCTTAGGAATATTCTGTGCATAAATATGAATAACAGTGATTTTCTATGCATAATAGTGACTGAAGAGCTAAAAAAAGGTTACGCTGGAATAGCTTTGAGACGATCAGCTTTTTTATAAGAAAGCTGCAGAGTCATCATATGGCCTCTCTGCAGTGAGCAGCTGTCTTTCTGTACTACATTTCACTGAAAGAAAGCGCAGGAGAATGAGAACACACAAGCAGCGAAGACCAGAATCTCTTTAGTGAATCTGTTTTCACAGCTGGAGATAGAGTACTTACTATTCTATATACAGCATCACTGAGCTTAGGAACTCAAGTGGGCAGTGTTAAATTGCACAGTAAAGCAATTTAAGCAAATGACTAATCTAAACCCTTGAATTTCATTCCTGCTTTGGTCTTTTAAAAACGGCTTAAAACCACAAAACTTCAGTCTTTGTCCATTATAACAAAGAAAAAAGCAGCGGATGAATTTTGACATCTTAAAGCAAAATCAAAGCAAATACAAATGACAGTACAGTTACTGAGTTGTGCCAAGCTACTTGTATAGCAGTTTGATCAGGACTTGTGGCATGCCATAAACAGGACATGTTTGTAATTTGCAGAAGGCCAAAAGCAAGAAAAAAATAAACTAAGATTTTTTTTTCTAACCTCTAAGTCATTATTGTCATCAGAATTATAAAATTTCTAGTCTTAGATCGTATAGCATTACAGGGCACATTTTTAAGTCACACGGAGACACGCATGTGTACATTATCCTTAGAAGTTATCCAAGTACTTGTTTTTAAAAGCAAAGCACATGAAGAATTCTTCACGCAGCAGGGTCTCAGACAACTAAATTAACACAAACACTTGATTTGCCATTTGAATGTTCTGATTTTTAAAAATCTTTTCAACTGAGGTAACACTGAATTGAGTAATGTGTGACATTAGAATCTCAAAATTACACTGGATGCAATCGTAACTGAGAGCAAAGTTAAGCTGGATTAGAAATAGAGATGATTTGCAGCTTGTTCCAGAGAAATGCAGAACGTTCTAGCACTAACAACGGAAGCCCTTCAGTTGCTTCAAGTTCAGAAGCCTTTGTATGGCAATTCTGTATTTTACCAGCACAGTATACCCAGCATCATACTTACCGTGGTGCCGGCTGGTGTAGGACCAGGGGTGCCACGACCATCTTTACCAACAACCTGATTTTGTTCTTCAGGATTACGGGTGACAAGGATTCTGAAGTGCTGTTGCCTCGTATTTTGATCTGGTCTGATTTTAAACAAACATCCCTGCCCTTGAGGAATCCTCTCTATTGAATTGCTTCTAGATATTTCTGACCCGTTCCTTCCATTTCCATGCAGTTCTGAATTCAATCCATCATCTGTGGGGCTAATTTCTTCCGGTCGTGGCTGGGCAGGGTAGGAGGTACTCCTTTCTAGCCGTATCCGAGGATACCTGACCAACCTGTCCCCTTTTGTTCCAGTAAAACCAAAGTTATATTCGCCACCGGTACCACTTGCCTGTGGTTGCTGTAACTGGAGAACAAAGAACTTTTTCCCTGAATTTGCTGACATATCTGGCACATGTTGCAAAGACCAACGCCGGGGCTCAGGGGTGGGGGCATTATTTTGAGCCTCAGATCCAAAGGGTAATAGAGTAACCTGAGGCACATCTACACTGGAAGCACGATGCTGAATCCTCACACCGCTTATGTTTAAACCTGAAGCTGCTTCATTTGTCGCATCTTCTTGGGCTGTAGATGGAGCATCTTCGCTCTGGTTATTGGAGGGAACAGTACAGAATATCCTCCGATTACAGCAAAGAGTTCCATTGAGCTGTTGCCCTAACTCTTCCGTCAGTCTAGGTGGAGAATTTTCAGGAGTCACCTCTGGACTGCTCAGAGAGGAAGAATGGTTTTCCACGGGGGATGCATAATGCTCCCTAAAGTCTGGGAACTTACAAGGAAGTGTCTCCTCGGGAGATTCCAGGGTTGCACTCTCATCCATGCAGTCGCTCGCAACTTTGCGCTGAAGAGAAATCTGCATCGACGAGCTTCTTGTCGGCCGCACGTCAATACTGTTCAGCAGCTGGGGAATAAACATGGATGTACTCCTTTTTAAGGAGCCCACTTCTTGAAAATCGCTGCCCCCACCATAATCTGCTCCGTGTCGGGAGAAAGCATGAGGACTGTTTCTTCTTGGCAAAGTGTGGAATGCCATGAAAAAGTCATCTTCTCTTTCCCGGTCGAGGACCTCCGATTCAGGGGCTGTGTTGCTTCGCCCAGAGCCAAAATGAAACCGCAGCCGATGGGCCATGGTTTTACAGAAAGAAGAAAAGGAGAGGGAGAACAGCAACAATTCAGGCACTGCCAGAAGTTAAAAACCAAAGACATAAACTCCAAGAAAAAGTGTCCCATCTGCCAAACTGTTAGCACTGCAGCACTGATAGCGACAGATAGCAGAAATAGCCCAAGTGGCAAGCAGCATTCCAGGCATGATTGGGTAAGAGCAATCAGCGCTCCTACACACTGTGACATAGGGTAGGATGGTGGGAGTCACGTGGCCTGGTTCCCCCTCTCCAATCTAAGCTAGTGGGGGTTTTGTTTTTTGTTTTTTTGTTTTTTAATGCCAGCAAGAGCCTGAAACAGCACCTTCACAGCTGCTCCTTTTCCATCAGAGAGGAGCGGCCCCAGCGGGAGAGCTCTCACAGCTGACTAAGGCAGCAAACACACTCGGCACTGCTATAAATCTAAACCACATCGTACTCATACAGCACATTTGTATAAAGCACACGAAAAGTTAACTACAACAGAAACGCTTGGATTTAGTGTTAAAAGTCAGTCAACTCCACATGCAAATAAGAAAAATTATTTCAAGCTTAACATTTTGGTGTGCGTTACGGCATTCGGCTATCATGGCAGAACACGAATAAATATAGCACGGTTATGCTTTCAATTTTAACTGTGCTCATAACGTGATTAAGTAACAAACTTCTTGCCTTTAAAAAGCCATGGCTTTTGCATTGTCCCTAGAAACGTCATATAGCCTATACTAGCCAGCTCAGTCCCTTTTAATAATTAAAAATCCACAACAATCAAAGCAACCCTACGTATCCAAAGATTTCTCACACATTAAAAACAGCAGAAATGTGAAAAGTGAGAGAAAATAAAGTTTCTTTTTAGTTTTACCAGGCAGTAAAGACGAGTGAAAACCGGAGACGGGTGTTGCATGTCGTTTTGTACTGATTTGTCTTAAACACTGTACAGAAACTCTGCCCATTGCTGGCCAGCCTCCAGTGAGAAAGTTAGCAATATTACCACGAGTGTGACTGCCAGCATGGAATACAGTTACGCGCTCTGAGAGCCAAAAGACCTCAGAAGAACAACAGACAGACAGGATACACCGAAATGCAAAACAAACACCCTACATGCAGAAAATCAGCGATCCGAGGATACTCACATTTGATGCACACGGCACAGCACTTGTTAGCACATACTAGAAAACAAAGTGTTTAGCAAAAAGCCTATCTACAGAAAGAGACAGAGTAGCTTCAATTAAATACATGGACTTCTCCCTGGGAGAACTCAAAAGCTTTACAATTTTGTCAACAGCTCTGAAAATTTGTAGGTGGCGGGTCAATAATCCCTCTACACATTTAAACCTCCGTATGCGAGCAGCTTGCTTTCAAAAGACAGAAAATGACCAATCACAAGAGAAATGGAAGCTTAGAATGATTTAACTGCCAAGAGACAGCACAATCCCTTATTGTTTTAAGCGGACTACGAGCCAACAAGAAGAAAAACATGAATAGCTTCTACACAGCAACAGTTCCGTGGAATTGCCTTGTGCAAGCACAGGTGTTGACGTTATTTTTTCTTATTTTTCAGGTAAAATATTACGCAAGGACAGTGTCTCTTTGCACTGAAGATGAAGCTTGCATCATATGTTCTTTGTTTTGACTGGGGAAAAGAAAGGAAAGGACATACTGCAGCAACAAAGTGCTTTGATAATTTAGGAACATGAAGAAATGGGGTAAAAAACCATGCAAGTATTCACAACGAATATTTCACATGAAAGCCAAAATAATCTGTTCAATGCCTCTCATTCTGTAAATATAGGATGGAAAATTGCTACTCTAAAAACCCCACTGTACTTGCTTTCCTTTGCCAACAGTTCAGAACACCTGAAAGCAAAGCAATGGCTCCTAAACCCAGGGTTACAGCCTAAGGGAAGGCTGTCTACAGAAGCAGGATCACAGAAAGAACAGCCAGAAAATGGTTCAAGTATAAAATAGTACTGAAAGTACCAGTATAAGGCCAGTACCACATACAAGAAACTTGGAAATCTTAAGCAGCGTGTATCTGAAATGAGTATACCAGAACTGTTATTTCTCAGCTGTCACTGTGCAGCCACACCGGGATTTTTCCTGAACTGTCACCCCTTTGCTGTCACACACGGACATCCCCATACATGCCACTGCCCTCTGCAGGCTAGAACGAAGCCTCTTCCACGAGTTTCAGGTTTGCCCTCCACGCCAACACAAACTTATTCCAAGCATCCTCCAAGGCACACGCAAGCCACACGGGAATGTCAGCGCAGCCCTGAGCCCAGGCTTACATACCCTGCGCGCAGTTACGGTTACAGGATTGCTGCTTCGGTGTTGTTTGCATCCGCTGGCAACACAGGACCTTAAAGCCAGGAAGAACTGACCGATGATCTCCTTTAACTTCGAAAGGCGTAGGACAGTTTTGATAGTGCAAATGTTCATTACGATTATCATTGCCAACAAATACACTCAGTCAGCCCTGTCTACATACATGCTGTCACAGATTTATTATTACATTTTGTCAATTTACTTCACCCTAAAGGAAGACTCACAAAATAGTATTGTTTCACTGAGTCCTTTTTTCCCCCAGAATATTTTAACTTTTATTTTTCTTCACTCTATATTTAATAGGAATACAGAGAAAAAGAATACATTTTTGGTGATTGATATTTCCATATTATGTTTGTTTAGCGTAAAAAGATCTTCACAACACTGATCCTAATCTTCATAAGGCAAGCAATTTTAGTAGAGATTGTACAGCTCCCAACCCAGAAATGTAATACCTCATCTCATAAACAAAAACAATTGTGCTATAGTTTTCAGAAGACAAAGCTAACAAAGGGGCCTAGCAGTAAGATTTGGGGAGACTTCTCTAGAACAACTGTTGCATCAGCAAAATGAAGTTCAAGGCTAAAAACCCTAAAAATATGTCAGGTGTCATCAGGGACAGAACTGAACACAAAACTCAGAGCACTCGTTATTTTACCAATTCCTCATGCCTTCATGCACCCGCTTCTTGAGGCTTAAGTGGAGCTCTGGTTACCACATCCCAAAAAAGGATTAAGAAGTATTAAAAGTTACAGGAAATAGACACTAAAATGATCAGAGGATGAAGCAGCTGCTTTGTAAGTGACTAAAAGGGCTGGGACTGCTTATCAGTTTACATCAGAGAAGCCTAAGGAAGAATCCGATGGGGCTTCCACTCTCAGAATACTGGGTTAAGAGGGTCCATTCTGGTCCGAGCCAGTAGAGTACTTCTGTGTTTAATGTTCCACTCGTCCATAAAATAGACACTATTTACGCTTTAACCTGTATTGCCCAGCACGCTAATGTACAGACAAAAATACACCATTAAGACGTGCTATGTTCTTGCCATTCATGTTACACAGCCTGTGATCAGCGAAACAATCAAGGAGCACTCACCAATCTGTTTTCATCGAACACTTCGAACAGGAGACGATGATTGGTTGGGTTTACCTATGAGAAAATTCAAATATCACTTTAGGTTCATTCGCTTGATAACAACACTATATGGGTACTATGGGTACACTATATGGGTACGATTAAACCAAGGCAAACTGAACAGGGCTAACAGGTTTTAGGGAATTTTTTAGTTTTACTTAAACGGGAGCACTCGAACAATTTGTTTCTAAACCCTACGGCAGTTAGACCTAGCCTACCAGGGAACATTTGAGGCTCTTCTTTACTGCGCTCAGTGCAGGACAGGTACCGCACCTCTGTCTGCAGACAGCTCTGAAGAGGAGAGGCCGCGCTGCACGCAGGCTGACAGCATCTGGAGATGCCCCAGGGCAGCATCCCAGCGGCTTCCCCCTCAGGTAAGCCTCGGTTTGCACCGCACACGGGGACCCCGGCGGCGAGCCCAGCAGCACACCTCGCCTCATCCACGAAGGGCCCGGCCGAAGGGGCGAGCTCGGGGCTTGGGCACAGGCCGGGCTGCACAGAACAGCAGGGCTCACGGAGTTCGGGGTTCCACGTCTGCAGAGCTCAACCAAAACGTATGGAGCAAAAGCTTTGCTGCATTTCTTTCGGAATTTCACCGTCTCTGTTTCAGTCCGTCCACCTGTCACTGTTTCTAGCCCGTTTATCACACATCGTGGAAAACCCAACAGAAGTCAGAAAACCCACTTTGTGTTCGGCAAAATTAGCTCTAACACTTGAAAACAGCAACTGGGTCTGCAGGAAATGATTCACTTGGAAGTAAATCTAAGCAGAAAGACTACTAACACTTAAAGAAGACAGCTCGGGGAGGTAGACAAGGCAGTCACTATTAAACAAGAAAAGAAATGTTTGGTAGTAGTTGGTCCACTTGATAGATCTTCAGAAAAACTTGTAAGCCAGGTTAGTATGTCTACTTGTTTAATTAAGAAAATTTACATAAAATAGTTCTCGACTGATTGATAATTCTGTAGGGGTGGTGAGGAAATCCCCAGTTTTGAAAAGATCAGAAAATTGTGGCACATAAAAAAGGTATGCATTAATTTAAATATTCACATTGGTGTCTAGGGCTTTCAAGGTATTTTAACGGAGCTTCTGTGAAGTACACGTGTAGTTTAATCCAGACAAATGGCTGTGGGTTTGGGTATTCTCTTTTCCTGGAAAAACTACATGATGAAAAAGTGTATCTTGAGAAGTATCAGTCAAAATTATAAACACAAATAAGTTTTCTAATCCTGGGTAAAAATACTCCACTTTAAAGCACATGAATTTGTTCCTCGCAGTCTATCTTACAGCACAGCACGTTTTTGAGACCTGTATTTGTAAGGATGGGCTTACGGAGGCGCAGTCACTCATCTCTGAGTCACACAGCAGGGAATCCAATCTGGGTGAGCCTGAAATGTCTTCAAGTACATACCAAGTGTAAAACTGCCTTTATCTCCCCTTCCCTGTGCAATTGCCATAATGGCCATCGCTATGTAATTCGTCCTCTATGCTGTGGGCAATGCATTTGAACCCTGCCATAAAACGCTCTCTTATTAGGGTAGCGACTTTGTGGTAAAATGACAGTATTAAAAGCCCAGCTGCACTGCTGCGGGCAGCTGGTGGGGTCACCTCTGCAACAAGGGGGTGCAACTACCAAGGACCTCTGGGATGAAGATGGAAAACCTCAGGGCAGTCAAAATGAAGTTAGTGTCAGGACAGTTGCTATTGACTCTGCACAGCTTAAAGAAGCAAGTCTGAGTCCATATTTCACAGTCACGAGTACGTTATACGAATCAAAACATTAGATAAAGACAATTTTTAGAGATTTAAATATTTATTAACCTGTTACAAAATCTCGAAAAGCCACTTGGTAAATGTTTAAAAGTAAAAATTCCATTCGAACCTCAAAAAAATGTGTATTAGCAATAATATTGGTGGGAACTATTTGAATGATCTTATTAGCAAGACCGTCAAACACTAGGACTATAAACCAAGTTTGATAGGATACCCATTTCTAACAATCTACAATGACATCTGTTCTCAAGCAGCTGTTTAAGATTAGATGTTAAACCACTGAAATTTTACCTAACCTCCTTTTGTGAAAGCTACAGCTGCAGTAAAATTAAGTCATTCTTCCTCAGAAAAATACTTTTAGCAAGTAAATAACAAAGTTATCATCCTTCTCATTTATATTATGTTGGTTCTGATAACAACAATTTTAATGCCTCCTTTCCTATTTTTCAAATATTATTTTTTCTGATGAAGTCACCTACTAATTGAAACTGTATCACAGTTTTTGGTGAAAGTTACACTCATTTTAAGAAAGATCTAAAAAGATAAAAGTTAACTACAAGAAAAAAGCATATTTTGATTTATTTTGGCAAGCAATATGAAGGTCAAGATAAATTACTTTTTCAGCATTGCTTCTCTACATTTGTATTTCATTATTTTTTGCCATGACAGCTTAAATCTCATACAGTTCCCTGAAATATTTCTGATTATTTGCCACCACACTAACATTTTAAGACCACAGCAAACATCAGGACAAGCATTTTTTAAGAAAGCATATAAACAATAACAACAAAAAGCTTCTTCCCAACCTTATAAAGCACCATGTGATTAATCGTACACATTATAATGTTTGCAAGTAAAGGGAAACTTACTCTAAAATAAAATTCTTCATTCCATTTTGGATTCAGTGTCTGTAAAAGAAATTAACATTAACACACTAAGACCTCTTTAGGTTTGCACTTTTGCAGTAATTGAAATGTGCATGCAAATCACAATTTTCTAGCAAAACAGAAGGAGAGAAAAAAGGATGTCATAACAAAATAATGCAAATAAAAATATTGCTGTCAATTGATTTAACTTCTCTACTGAGTAAACCACATGTGGGAGGATATTTGAGTCAGATGATCCGAAAATAGATATTAAGCATAAATGCTATTCTGTGAGTAAAAGGGAAATCACTGGAAATCTACAGAAACAAAACCTTAAGATATTTCCTTCTCCACATTTATTTACATCAAGACAAAAAAACAACTTATTTTTTAAACACAAGGTCAGCATTAGTATTGCAAAGATAAGGACAGTCATATTATATAGATTAAAAAGAAAGAGAACAAAAGGAAAGGTTATGTCCTTTGAATAGATACCATACTCTTCCTAATCTCCTTCAAGACCGGAGGATTGTAGTTTCAATTTAATAATTTGAATAAAACATTCAGAATAAAATGTTTCATTTACAGTCTGAAGGGAGCTCAAGCATAAAATCATAAATTGATGATTAAAAAACTAGAACTACAAACATTAACAATTTGTGCACTTCAAATTTGGTAAGTTGAAAATCTAGTACAGTATGTCCAATGGCTTTGTTTTCTTGCCAAACCATTCCCTCATTCTCTCACACAGCAGAGATTTACCAGAAGAGCTGATGGTAGGAATTGGCTCTACACCCACCAAAATTTTATTAGAGCAGAAGGACAATCTTGGGTGTTTATCTCGAACTGCTTGATATAGACGCAAAATATCTATCACATCCAGGACACAGTGGCTCAGGCATGTCTCTGCACTACGGAAACGCGAGTCAGTGCGCGGCTCAGCACGCGCTCGGGTGCCACGTAATGCTGACACTCGCACAGCCCCTTCCCCTTTAAGCGTGGGCTGAATCTCAACCTGACACATATATACACACATATTGTACAATTAATAATCAGATACTGAGACTTAAAAACCTTGTTCCAGAGAATTTAAGAAATATAGGAAGAGAAAATGAAATAACTCTACAAAAAGAAAGATGTAATAAAAATCTTCAACCTCTAAACCTTTATAAAAGGTTATGCAGGTGGTTAACATTTGTACTCATGTTAGATGTTGATCCTGAACAGCTTTCTGATTCAGGGCAGGAAAACATTTCACAAAAGAAAAGAGCAGTGATCACAGCGGTGGGGTAGGGGGCAGAGACACACTTTCAGCTTCTTTTTTCTTTTTTGCGCTATAAAGGCAAAGATGTATTCACTCACACAAAGAAGCAATAAAGGAAAATGTTCTTTCAAATATTTGTATTCATTCACTGTGGCTGTTCTTGGCAACAGAGCCCCCTTGCATGTAATTTAGCAACTAAATTTGAGGGTACTACTACCGATCAATAATGCAACGATTTTGAATCCACAACGATTTTTTAACCACAATTATAAATTTCAGGAAACGTGTGATGTATTAGGAAGCACAATTTTTAGTAAATGAACTGGTGACTGTTAGAAATTTCTTCCACCTTTACAAATACAACAACTGATAGGTCAATTCAGAAAGCACAAACACTAGAATCACAGCAAAGGAGAAAAACACTTGTAAAGAAAGTCTCCAGAAATAAATGGATGAATAACCACTTCAGAAAGGATATTAGCAGGGAAACAACAACAAAAAGACTCACCAGCAAAAAGAGCTACATCCTAAAAAGGGCAAGTATTGTGGAGATAAAGAACTGCCAAGAGTCAAGCTGAGTTAGATCTTCCACAGGATATTAGAACAAACACGAAGAAAGTTCTTCAACCATATAAATAAAAAGAGAACAAGGAAAGAAAGAAGAGATGCTACTAAGCAATGAAGCTCTCAGAGGAGACCAAAACACTTTTAGATGTAGGAAGTTGTGTGTTTAACACTATGGTAAAGGCAGAATAGCTAACAGGGATCAGTAGGAAGACACTCGTGTCACAACTGAAGTAGAACTGAAGTCTTCAAAGCTCACCACAGTCAAATCGAAGAAACTGAAGAGTCTTCATCTGGACTTTTGAAAGGATTAACACATGAAATCACACGCTGAGTAGTAGCAAAAATTTTGAAAAGGTCATACTGAGCAGCTTACAAACGGCAAAGAGTTCTTTTACTACAGAAAGAGAGCAAAAGAGCACTTCTAGCGAGTCATTCAAAACAAAGCTCCAAAAGGAAACGCAAGGCTTTAATCAAATGCCACAGCTGGACTAACTAGATGTGTGGAGGGAGGTAAACCAAAACAAACAGCCTCAGAAATTCAACATCGCTACATCATGACAGATGCGCCCAAAACTTCTCTCCGATAACTTTATTTCTGCAGAGTAAGGAAACAGCGTAGATTTAATCCTGCTTGGCTGTAACTAAGCACTTCACAAGGCTAGGCCCAGCTGTACAGCAGGATGCCTATCAGATAACTGCTCTGGTAAATTAAAGGGAGAATAAAAAGGGGAAACTGCAGTCCCTTGTGCCTTCTTATAAGCACTCCTGCAAGCCAGTGCACACAAATTTACCCGTTCAAGTGAGGAAGACAACAATGAGTAGAAAAAATAAGGAGGAGGTGAAGGGTTAGATGCCATCACATTAAAAGCAGACTAGGAGGAAATAATCGGCAGTATCTTTCAGAATCACTCCTGGGAGTGACTTTGCTCAGTATTTTTTCCTTAATTAATGTAACTCAAAATGAAGACGACATACATGTGTTTGCTATTCATGAAATAAACACAGAAGTTGTATGTTGCATAGGAAGAAAACTGCTCCGAGGGCAGACAAGATGAAATTCAGCGATTCAATAATGAAATGACTGACGAGAAGTTTCCAAAGGATGAGTTAACATTACTATTACGGAAACGACTGAGAGAGTCCAGACTTTAAGTGACAGTTACAAGAAACAGTGAAAAAAGGCAGATGCAATCCCAAGAGTACATCATCATCATCTCACCCTCAGCCCTCTGCACAGAAATCCAACTGCAGACAAACATTGTCCTTTTTCTCCTCCTTCCTAGGGCAGCACAAGGATCCATGAGTTTACCACCTTCCCTCAGAGAAACAACACAATGCTTTCACAACTTTACTAGGGCTTTTATTTATGGTAGTCTTCTCAGAAGCTCTTACTCCCCTACCTGTCACACACATCCAAAGACGGTAATTATCATTTCAGCAATAACACTACAACCTTATGTCCAAACCAAGGCTCTCGTTTCAACTGCTCGTAACTTTTTGCACTACACTTCTGTAGCCATCACTTCTCAGACATGTAGGAGCCAAATACGCCATCTCTTTAGTACTCATGCTTTTACACTAGCAACACCCTTCCAAATACAGACGATGTTATCCCAGTAAGAAAAAAATAGACATAAGACAATCTGCTTTGACTGTAACACCCCAAGAAAAGCTGCACTGCTACTGGAAGAAATGAGAAATTTAATAAAGCTCTGGATGTGACCACCATCTTTTCCTAAGAAGCAAGGGGGAAAAGTCTTATCCATGCCACACTTTCTGATCTCCCCACCGCTATTGCACAGACTTGCTACAAAGCATCTCTCTCCCAAGCCAAAGGACCCTTGCGCCTTCAAGACCTGTCTCACACCCCCTCTGCCATCACAACCGTCCTGCGTTTCATCTGAAGTCACAAAACAGCTGAAGTCGGAAGGGACCTCTGGAGGTCATCCAGACCATCGCGACTCACAGCACCTCATGTTCAAAGTCTTTCATTCAAGTGAAAGGTGAAAGATCAGAATCTTTCTCCCACCTACAGGCATTTGCCAGTTAGCAGAAGCTGCCACACTATTTTAGGAGAACAAACAAGCGCTATAAGGGCTGGACTTGCCTGTGACAGGAAGAAAGCCATTATTTTTCAGGAATGCTGAAGCATCCATTTTCAAGCAAGCGCCCGAAAGCTAATGCACAGGCTGTCAGTGGGGTGTAACTGTTCACATGCCTCCGACTTCCACCGAGCTCTCTCCCGATGAAACAGGTGGCCTGTTCCATAACCGAGCAGCTCTGAGGCCATACCACTACTGGTCCAAAACTACTGCAGAGGTCAATAACGTAATTTATTTACGTTAAGAGAAGAAGCCTCCGCCTACACTCATTTTATTCTTTTCACCTAACCTTTGCAATGTAAGAAAGATTTTTCAGTACACAGATACTGATGTAATGGTTTCTTATGAACACCGATGTTCCATAATAAAACAAAGTCTCACACTTCGGAGAGAACATGACACTTGATACTATAGCACAATTAAAACAGCCAGGTATTATACAGCCTGCAAGTGACCTATCTAGCCTACGTGTTTTTCACTGATACGACTCCAGGAACAGGAGGCAGTCCTGTGCGAGCATGTCCCACGAAAGGACATGACAGCAAGCACACGCCTTCGACAAAAATGAGGTATAAGAACCATGAGAAAACTTCCAACATACTTATATAGAAGTGGCAATAAATCTTGAACCTATTTAAGGAAACAAAAAATGACACAGTCCATGTTGTTACTATACCAGCTAACTTGGCACTGCTTTTCAAAAAAATTAACATTTTTCTCACAAATTTTAATGTATAAAATTTTACACCAAACTAAGCTAAACAGGGTATAAAGAAGGTATTTTACAGAGAGAATACATGTAAAAATGCTATTATGAAACAACAACAGATCATACACATTGAACATGCATGCCTTTGTTTTCTCATTCTGGTTTGAAAGAAGGCGGCGTTACTGGGTTTCTATACATGTGTGTAACAAGTTCAGTGTTGTATTACATTATAGAAGCAGGTTCCAGTGTTCTTAGTGTCTCCAAAACAACGAAACAAAAAAGTATATACATACCTTTTTAATAGTTTTTGTCTGCACCAGGGCAAGTTCTCTGTTCTCATCTGCTACATACAAGGAAAGTTTCACGTAGGGGTCACTGCAAAAGAAGATGTCATATTTAATGGGAATTCTACAGCCAAATATAATTTCAATGTAAGTTTGTCATTTAATTGGATAACAGTAACAGCTCAATATTTTTAGAGGAAGTGTTTTTACTGAAACCAATTTACTGTAATAAGCTACTGAAACACTTAAAAGATGTGTTTGAATATGCTCAATTAAATACTGACCATGGCATTAACTTGCAGCTTTCTCCCGCTTCTGTGGACAAACACCTCTTGCTTGCATACAAGTTCTGCCCACCAGCACTAGCAAATGATTCAGCCTCCCTTCAAATACCATTTCTAAACATGATGAAGCATGGTGACCATCAAATTTGCAGCCACGGGGTATTCTAAACTCTGCAGAGTAGCAAGCAGAAGCACCACTACAGCTAATCTCCATTAGTTTACTTAGGGAAGGGTCTTGTCCATAGCACTGTAACCAGCTAGCATAGATGAGTCTGGCTTCAGATTTTCTTTCCCCCCCTTCCCTCTTTTCAGAAGGAGAAGGAAGTAGACCTGTGTATTCCAGAGACCATACAGCTCCGTATGTCTGATGTCTTTCAGACATAGGCTACGGCACTAAAGGAGGTCACTGCTTTTACCAAGCTGCTCAACCCTGTCGCGGTGCTGCAGGCTTGCTGTCCTCCAGATTTGAGTTTCCTAACTTCTTCTCTCAGCAGGGAGACAGTAGCTACCAGTACGGGGTAGTAGCACTACTACCACGGAGCAGTAACCTCTTCCACTGGTACAGCCTCCTAGCACCTTCTCTTCCTGCAAGGAAGAACATTCTAGAAGAAGGGGGAGTTCAAGGATGCAATCTAAAGCTTTTGAAGAAAGGACAGACAGCAGACACTGAGATCAACTAATTCGTTCAGACTTGCAGAGACTCTCTCAAGCACATCTGATACTCCATAACATCGAAAAACAATTTTTTGTCAGTATTGCTAAAGAATAATCAGCATTTGAGTGTTCATTATACTAGGAGTTCAATTTACTTGGAAAATAACACTGCAGAGTGAAAATAACATACGAATAAACAAGATGTCGTGTTAGATTATCGTATCTGTTGATGCACATAAATGCACCTACTTAAACTGCAATTAAATTCATCATTGAGCGCCAAGGTTTGAGAGAAAACAAAGCATCACAGTGATTAAAAAGAAATGCTAACACCGCTCTGAATTGCTTAATGTACCATGCCACCTATATTTACTGAAAAAATACCCTATTACAAGAAGCAGTAGAAACCAGACATTCATCGAAGCAAATCATACGCTTTCCAGCTTTGGTAGATCAGGGTTAACACCGTTTCTTCAAGATACCCTACTTCTAACTACCTGAAACCCTGCAACACCCATCAGGTTTGCACATTTCAGACTCTGCTGTCACTGAGCTGGAGAAAGGGGAGAGCAGAGGAAGGGGAGCAATGCAAGAGAAATGTCATGGGCATTCACAGTTCCTAAGCTCATTCTGATTTGAGCATACAGTAACAAAACTGGAGGAGTAAACCCATTCCCTTTACATGGAATTCATCGTGAAAAACCATGAGGAAATACTAATTCAGATCTCAATGTTATTCATCTTTTCAAACGTTCTTCTCAAGGTGAGCATCAACATTATTGCCTAAAGACACAAGCTTGCTATAGCTGCATGGTGCAAATATAAATGTTTCCTATAAACTAAGTATTAGAACCAACACTAAGATCAACATCTGAAAAATAAAAATGCAAATCATCTCTATTAGGATACCATGCAACAATATCCAGGAAAAATGAGGAATGGTGAAGGAGGCAACAGATTCTTTTTTGCAATACTTTTTTTTTAAACAAGGGAAAACCAGGTTTATTACAAAATTGAGTAGGAAAACTTAGCCTCTCCTGAACAAACTATCGACCCCTCTGCCTACTCTAAAACAGCCAATGAACTGAACAAGTCTCCACTCCTGAATGGGAGCTGGGAGTTTACCTGAATGCTTAGAAGATCTTTAGGACTATTTACGTACGTGCAATCACTTGCCCAGATGAAGCTCGTAGCCTGACAGATGCCGAAGCGCTGCGAGCCTGCCCGGCAGCGCATCTTGCTCTGCCCCAGCCCCTTGTTCTGGCCCTTGTGCTGCCCGTCTTCAGTGGAGAACACCTCTGCGTGGAGCTACGCATGAGTATAGGTGAGAGGAAGAATTCAAGTCAAAAGCAGCTGTCAGGGGGAAGGGGAGGTCACTTCTCAGCCCAGTCAGTACTGTGGCTCGGTCCAGCGGAGGCATGCTAGTAGCTGCTGCTTCAGGAAGGACAGGATGCACAGCAGAGGTGGGAATGAGCATCAAGAGGAAGGGCAGAGGAGTTTCTTCCCCTTTCCTTGCCCTTCACTTTTCTATAATCATCTTAATGTTTTCTGAAGTCTACCATCTGACTGACTTTGTCAAATTAAACATTGCAAAGCAGTAGAAAACAGCACCTGGTAGGGACATCTCTAAGCCACATGAAATGCAGTGCCACCTTGGTTTTGGTCTTTAGGCTTTTTTTTTTTAATAACAACAATTATTTAAAAATAAACAAGCAAACTTAAAAAGAGCATAAGGACACACACAAAAAGTAAAGGGTGAAACAGCTGAGATTCACCACAAGTTTCTTATCCAGAGGCTGTGACTGATGGGATTTGCTGACAGCTTGCAGAGAAAGCGGCTCCAGTCACGCTATCTGCTTTACCTGCTGCTAAATCGAGCGCTTCATTCACAGCTCGGGAAGCTGCAGCTGCCTCAACAGATCTGACAGTTGACATTTTTTTCCTCTCCTTTGAACCCATCATCTGTCCTAAAGAACCACGAAGCTTCCTGCATAAGAAAAGCTTTTTGTAGCACTGGAAGTGAGGATAAGAGCACCAAACTCACTCAGCAACAGTGGCACAGACAGCATCCCAGCCACAGACGGCAGCTTCCCAGCCTACGTCTCCCAAAAGGATTTAGCTACCTGAACAGTGACTGCCACACCCACTACTTCTGTTCGCTCCATCAGAAAGTAAGAGGACATAAGTAAGAGATACCAAAGAACGCTGAGTTTATAACCATTGTCTTTCTCCACTTAGAAGTAGCTGCCGACAAGAAACGTTGCAGTCTGTTCTGCTGCTTCTCCCACCACGTAGCAGTTCCAGCGAGCTCAGCCCCAGCGTCCAGGAGATCACCCTAACCCTACTACTGCCGATACACTGGGGCGGTCACGCCGAGCCGCGAGCTCACAGACCAGACGTACTTCCAAAACTACGGACGTGGGTGTCTCCTGCATCCACGTAAAACAAGGATCAAAACTCACTTGCATTAACTTTTTTCAATATTCTTCTTGCATGTTGATGTACTCCCATAACATACCATTTAAACTCCTGTTCATCATAAATGAAGGCTCTTTCTATTGAACTCTAACACTACCTGCCAAACTTCAGGAAAAAAATAAATCAAGAAATATTTCTGGGCAGAGGATATCAGGGATACTTAAAGGCCTCTGTAATGAAAACACACGAGGCCATGATGCTATTTTCAAAAAGTAACTGCTTGCAAAACCTATGCAAATACTCCAGTCATGAAAACACCACCATATGGATTCATCACTAGAACACCTGTTCTCAGATACCGAGCAAGATGAAACGCAAACTAAACCAAAACTTTTATAAGCCAACGACAAAACAAAAAAAAAGGGCCAGAACAAACCACCGAACAAAGGCCAGAGCAAAGCACCAGAGAAACCAACCCATTATGCCTAAGCAGTCTTCCCAGGCTCCCAGGAAGGAGGACGGACACATGAGGAAGGAGGAGGAAGCGTTCGCCACACCACAACGCTTCTGAAAGACAGACGTTTACAAGCAAGTAGCAATGGTTCTCCCTACACAGAAAGGGCCTTCCACCAGGCCATTCACCAACCAGATGTGCCCGGTACATTCAGAACACGTTTCCATGCTCTGTCTCACGAGGTTTTACCGCAGACTCTCGATACACAGTCACGGACCGGTCGGGGTGGGCAGGCAGCCCCGGGTGCCCCTGGCCCCCCCGGCCCGGCAGCCCCCCGAGCAGGGTGCCCAGCCCCACGTGCAGGCGGCTGCTGGAGACCTCCCCGAGCAGCCCCCAGCCCCTCTCTGGGCAGCCTGGGCCGGGGCTGCGGCACCTGCGCGTAACTGCCTGGCTTCGCACACAGACTTGGAGCTGCCCCCAGCTGCCCCCACAACGGCAGCACGCTGACCGTTGGCAGAGGCACAGGGAGCAGCAGACGGGAGGGACGAGACGCGGATGCAGCAAGTGTCCGGGGCAGGGCAGGCACGACCCCGGCATGCAGCTGGCAGCACACATCGCATCGGAAGGCAGGCAATTTACCAGAGGAGCTCTGGTGGTTGGAAAATCCTGCTGATAGTGCTGGGGAAGGCAGACGGGGGAAACGTGGCAGGTGCCCTCGATACCTTAGAGCACCACAGAGTAATATACTTATTACTCAAACCTTGTTTACCGAAACCTGAAAAGCAATACTCCGATTGCAATGAAACAGAATTGCCCCCAAACCCAGCATGGTGTTCACACCTCTGTCCCAGCTAAAAACTCTGCTTTGTTTTGCAATTCCAGGTTACCCATTCAGTTCTGGTTGGTAGAGATCCTGGATACACCTGGACGGGGCACTTACTTGAGACAAGAACGTGAATGGTACTGATGCCGAGAACACTGCGCGTTGGTTACTTGCACGTCATTAAGCCAGCAGTGCATCATTGTGGCCCTGCTCTGAGCTGAGTAGTTTTTCCCTGCGACTTTTCACCAGGCCCACTTTTCATGCCAACAGGCAGCATGGACACAAAGCGACTCATGCAGGCTTTCTAAGGCAGCTACCATGACCAGGATTAAGCCAACTCGAGTGGTCAAACAGACACAATAAAAGCTTGTCATTTATTGTTTCCCACACACTTGTAATTCTCCACAGCGATCTGGTAATGCTTTTAGGCAACACGACTCTCAACAAAAAGTTCTGAAACACACTTTTGTGTGCACGTAAGCTCGCAAGTTCTGGCACACAATGCAACAGAGGCTAGAGCGAACAAGGCGCGCTGCTCGCTCCGCAGGGCGCCGCTCCCTCGAGCTCCCACAGCACTACGGCGCCGCGCTGTTCGAGCGGCCCACGTTCCAGTACCCAAAACAGGGGGCAGTCCCTTTGCTGAAGCGCAGGGCTGCTATCCAGGGGGCACCAATGCAGAGAGATGCAGGCTGGACGGATATACGGGGACACTACTTCACAGAGAGGGCTCGAGCAGTGCCATGGGGGCTCAGGGCAGCTGTAAAGCCTGAATCTTTGGAGGTCTTGACTAGAGAAAGCCCTGAGCAACCTGGTGTGATCCCAGAGCTGACCCCGCCCTGGGGACACGGTTGGGCCAGAGACCTTCTAAGGTTCCCTCCGGTCCCCTACAGTTATACCCAAATAAAAGCATCAGCACTCGCTGATCCCAGTCAGTTTTTAAAAACACATGCACACAGTTCGCGCTTGTTCCCTCCCACCGATGTTTAAAGAGCTCTGTACCCGGCCTATTTCAGCCAGAGCTGAAATTAGCAAAGCCCCTGCCCCAGCTGTAAAATTCCAAATCAGACCGCACACTGCTCGTTAATTTAGATCATCATCTACACAGAAAATAGTTAAAGCACTTAAATATTCAATATTTTAAAGTGTACAGGTGCTCAATGGACTGGCTATGTTTTTTAAAAATGAATAAATTGGACAAAAATATTATTGAGTAGTCTGAGTAATTATACTGCAACTTATTCCTTAATCCAGCAGATTTAACCCCTTTCTTCTCCTCCTTCCAGTGTTGGTGCCACTCCCCGGTTTCCAAACACTTTATTACATTTGGCTCCTCAGCAGCGCGTGTTTCAGCAAGCCAACCGTGCGGCATCGTGAGCATTCTTCAACAAATTTCTCAAGTAACATGACAGTTTCCAACAGTCATAAATATAATTAGGCAATTCTTTACATCGCAGTTACATAAACTCTTGTTGACTAGAATATATCTGACTAATATTAAACTTCTGGTGTTGGAAGTCTATAAATAAATTACAAAGTTAAGCTTTTAAGAAACTTGTTACTTAGAGTCTGGCTCAGATTACAACAACCTAATAAGCAGTCTAATTTTTAACTGCCTGTAACTCAGAAGACCCAGATGAAATACATGGGTTTCACATCCGCAAACTAAAAGCCTCATTTGTCTGAAATGCCTGCAGAATTAGAGAGCAGTTATCAGAGCAAGGGCATTAACACAGCCCTATAGGAGTCAACATTAATCTTACCAAAAGGGTTACAGAAAGCTAGAGAAGACCTGCCAGAAAACCTGTGCAAAAGTAATTTATATTATAATCTGCCTTTTCATTGCGAATCACCCAATTCCATCTTGAAAAATTAAATTCCAGGGAAAAAACGCACAATATTTTAAACATTTGACAAACACACTACTTTTCTATTCTTGTGGCCAAGAAAAGTACTTATTATTCAACAACGTGTCTTGTTAAATTTCTAATAATTCTGCATTTGTTATATAACAAAACCATTACTAGCGAGCACTTACTGTATTCAGTTACAGTGGGAAAGGAGGAAACCATTCATTCCTCTACCTTCAAGCGTTCCGCAGGGTTTGCTGCATAATAATGTTAAATGTAGTCGCTGCCAACAATCTGTATTTTGCATCTCTCTTCCTGGCATTAGAATCTGTTCAACCAGGAAAAGTCAGGAGTGACTCAAATCGTTAATGTTCTTTAGGAAGACCTCCACTTAGAAAAACAAGCAAACAAAAACCCTAAAAAACACACACAACACACACACCCCAAGCTTCTGTTGCATAATTAATCCATTGCATAATTAAACCTCGGATTTGTCTTTTCTACAATAAGCTGTACTCATGAACCAGCAGCTCCCGGTACTCGGTAAGGAAATACTGAAGTGCCCACACGCACGCCTGGGCTGTGTCCAGCCCCGACCTCGCTCTCTCCCCCCGGGAGCATCGCTGCGGCAGCAGCTCCGACCTGGGCGGGCAGGTGCCGAGCACAGCACCCTCCCTCCCGCGGGGCCACCGACGCGCCCAGCTCCCCAGGAGCATGGCTCGCTCCCGCGGCAGCGCGGGCTCAGCTGCTCGGCCCAGCCAAGCTGCGAGCGGGTGCAGGGGAGGCAGCAGGGTGGCTCGCCCAGCGCTCCAGGCTGGGGAACAGCAGTGAGGCTGGGCATCGCGGGCTGTCCAGCTGCCACCAGCACAGGGAACAGCTGCCGTAGGACAGATAGGACGGCCGGCCGAGGTGAGCAGCCCCTTCAGTGGGATCACCCACCACAAGCCGCATGCCGACAGCCCTAGAGAAAGAAGGCAGGCCTGTCCCACCTCCTCGCCACGGCCGACAACTCACCGGCCGCACAGCTTCCGAGCCCCGGTGCGACAGATCAGCTGCTCTGTCCACGCAGCTGCTGCTTATCCCACAGCCACCTGGCAGCACCCGGTGTCCAACAACAACAGGGGCGTGGAAAAGACACTGACCAGATCGGTAGTGGCTCAGTAACAAGGGTGCCTGCCCAAGATTTTGTAACTCACCCTGAGTCTGCTTCACCTCGCTCCTTGCATGCCTTTTAGCAACCTCTTTTCCCCACGCTTCTCAGCACTGGTGGCCCTTGGTGACAAAGACACGCCTGGAACCAGATGGAATTTGGCAGGGTGTCAAGCAAAACCAAACCATTAGCATCAGTAAAATGCAGCCTGCTGTTCCTTATCTCTACAGCTGCCAGGTAGTACCAGCAGGTTTCCTCACCCACCACGAGCACATTCAGCTACACCAGGCCTTAGGCAGCTAAAACAGCGTGTCCCAGATAGAGGGGCGTAGGTTAATACCTACAGAATGACGCTGGTCTCTCATTTCTGATTATTAATAAGTCTTATCACAGAGCAGGTGAGAGACATGCACGGAAGCAGCACAACAGAAGTTCCTGAGATCAATACCTCTACCAGGAAACACTAAACAAGCAAAGTAAAAGGAGACAGACTGGTTGAGACTTCTCGGAGAGCCGACATAATAGAAGTACTCACTGAGCAAACAGGTGATGATATCAAAGGATGGCAGAGCAAGGAAAGGAGTAGATCCACAATTAGTAATACAACTACAATAACAAAATGAAATATGAAAAGGTATCCCAGAGAACAGACACTGCGTGTCAAAGGTGTAGTGGAAGCAAGCACTGAAGGCACTTTGCCATTGTAAAGCTCAAGGCAAACTGACAGATTTATTAGGCAATAGCATGAAGATCTATAAAATTGTTTAAGGAAAATCTGCACAAGGACAGATACAGTATCTGATCGGTACAATGGCGCTGTGAAAAGTATCAATGAAGTGGAATGAAATATATGTGAAGACAAGAGAAAATACCAGGCATCTGTTTAACTGCAGAATTTGTAGAAGTGTTAAAGAAGGGAAATCCTGATGATCCAGATCTCAGAAGAGACAAAAATAAATAAGACATCTGCTAAGATTACTGAGGAAAAACAACAAAGTAGGTTATAAGGAACTTCTATGCACAGAAAGCAGACTCCGATCAGTTTAAAGTCGTAGTTAACAGATGTTTTCACCCTGAAACTGATGGATGAAAAGGAAGGGAGGTAGGGGGATGAAGTATTATTTTCTTGACTTTTATAAGGGAGAAAAGTTCATTCTTGACGAAAGCATTATATAAAAAACCTATAATTGTGGCACTCCTGGTAACCATATAAGAAGTGATGTATGAGTACTTTCATTGTGCTCTGAAAATAAGTAGAAAATAAAGCAAGTTATTCCACAGTTCCTTGTCAGCATCAGTCTCCGGCCTGAATCACTGCTGCTTTGCACCAGGTTTTAAAACTGAGTGCTAGATAAATTTAAGAGCATGACACTGGATGAGTAGAATTAAGCCCTTTAAATCGTGCAGATGACATCATGTATCTGACATATGTTTGAACTAATAATAGTTTTACAATTTGCTTAGAAAACTTGCCATAGAAATAGTTTTCAGAAAAAGTACTGGTTTTGTGTTGAGAAGAGGGCAGAATACCAAATGCAGAAACTCAGCAAAATAATACAAGGAGAAAGCTACAAGCAGAAAACTTAATCTGCATGAGTTTTTACCTAAACCAGTACCGGTATTAAAAAAAAAAAAAGGCAATCTCAATGAAGCCTGCCACATGATAAATGGAAAAAAATCACGGACTTCTAGAAAGCCGTTAATGTAGGTGATATCCAAGTGAAAACGTACAGCAGCGTTCTAGTAGCATTACTGTAATAACTGAAAGTGGATATAGGAACCAGGACAGAAGCCTGGTGCCCAGGGACGGCGCAGGTGGCAGTTCTTCACAGCCTGCCCCGCGCTGCCTTGACACTGGCCGGCTTTCAAACAGAAGGACTGCAACGCCAGGGACACCAACAAAGGAAGGCAGCAGAATGACACAAAGCCACACAATGCAAGCAAGGTCACTGTGACCAGAAGGCTGTCCGTTAAAGAGATGACCCGATTGTAGCAGTTGGGCATAATAAACCTACATTTAACGGAACAGAGTAATGCTGTAATACCCTCTTTGCCCACGAGGATGCTTCTTGACAAAAGAGAAGCAATTTTTTTTGCTGCAGATTAAGGGAGAGGGGAGGAAGTATATAGAAATTTGACCCTTTTACCTGCTGTTGGACTCCTCCTTCCAAAATACTGCTGGAGAAATCCTACCAAAAGAGCCAACCCTAGCTCCATTCATAGTGCGATGCAACAATATAAAAGGAAGGGGAACCCCCCAGGTGCAGTGAAGGAGATCAGCACAGCTATTTTTGCAATCAGAAAGATTACAGGGTTATTAGTGCTTTGAATTTCTTATATAACGTCATCGCCCACTGCTATCAGAAGTCAGCAGATCATTCCACATGTATTATTAGGCATTCAAGGGACTAAGCAGGGATTTGAAGTCAGGTCTTCGTAAATAAAGAGAAATGAGGCCAGTCATTATCTCGCTAGTGACTGGAGATGAATGGGAGTTGATTTCTTGAACACCTATCTATAACACTCCTCCTTACAAAAATCCCAAACTCAATAATTACAATCTTACCCATCTTGACATGATTTGCCCAAACCTAGAGAAAATGTCAATACCTGCCCAGATTAGCAGCACTTTGGAGCTGATCACAGTTCTTTGGAGAATAAACTGGAATCCTAAGAAAATTCTGTTAATAAGGAACGTTACGCTAAGCATAATCACAAGGCAGTGCAAAGTGGGTTTGGCAGAACAACAGCCATAAAAACTTTGAGGTCTTAATAAATTATTTTCCTGACCTTCTGAAATCCCTCACACATTCAGAATTACCTACTTGTCATCTTTTTACCAACTCAGTATTAATTATTTTCATAAAGCTATAGCAATTCTAGAGCCTTCATCAGAACTGCAGCTTCAAAAGGCAACCTTACAGCTCTTCTTACTGGGAAGGACAACTGAAAGCACTGATTTCTTTAAAAAAAAAATCAAATCTCTGAAATAAAAGAGGAAAGAGACCAATACCTTTTTAAAAGGTACGTTATTTCAGAGTACTGTAATACTGGAGCCCATGAACAGTTTCTTATTTGTTTACTTGAGTCTGGAATTACATTTACTATATATTCTTGAAACAGATTTGAAAGCAGGTCTCAAAGCATCCTTTGACAGTGATCCAATTTATTATTTCTTTATTTTAAGCCATAAAAGAAGGGTTGGAGAGCACAGGCATATGTGGAAGAACAATGAAACTACTAAGCCCTGCACTGCTCCATTTTTATTTTTAAATATGAAAACGCCTCCCCAAGTACAAAATTTAGTATCACTCGTTATGCAAGTGCATGCATGCCAAGCTTCTCACACGAAGGCAAACTCCACATTTCAAAACAGCTGTATTACTTCAAAGGAGACAAGTCTTGCCCGAAATGACAATTTTGCTTCTGTGAGAAATGCATTTGCGTTCCTATTGGGCCAACCCTTTCCCACCTGTTTCACGTACATGAAAGGAACTAATCAACAGCTCACGCAATTCTGTCCAGAACAGTACTAACATCTTCAAACATGAAGGCAGAGAAGGCTTTTTCTTGAAGCCATATCCAAATTCAGTTCTTTCCATGGTTTTAAGGGAACCTCTACCTGGCTGTTGGTCAGTTTTATCCAGCTCCTCCCCCCCCCATTTACCCCATCAAACCTACCCGTACTCTTCCTAGTGCCCCCCCGTGGGGGGGGGGGGGGGGGGATACCATAAAATCCTTTGTGAGCCACTTAAGGCGCATGCCGCTCTGTCCCTGACTAATACGAAGTTGAATGCCTTAACATTCCCCAAAACAATTGACTTCAGATTTACACTGAGTACATCTGCGGGCTTCAGGTCATCACCTTGCCATAGGACAAGGTCGATAGCTGTGACTCCTTCATGGCCGGGTCTAACAATCGACATGCAGAAGGCAGATCTGCTTCCGCTCTTTAGCTTTAACTTTGAGACTCTAGGACAGAATCACTCACACCCCTTCTGCAGAAAGAAGGAAGCGGCCATCACCCCGCCTGCCTGCAGCTGGCTGTAGCCTCAAAAGCCCTCGGGCAGCCTCTCTGCTGCTGCAGGGCAGCCACCGCAACCTCTGGCTCCCACAAAGCACGCGCAGTTGACCATACCACAACTGAGGTGAGGGACATTGGGACAGAAGCCCCCAACTTAACTTGACCTCTGCCAAATTTGAAAGGAGGAGCAAAAGCAGAATGCATTTGAAACTGCCAATATCCTATACTATTGCACCAAAATTTGAGAGCTCTGCACAGTTTGCTGTGCTTATCCCCTCTTTAAGTGGGGCAACAGAGCCAGTCTGCCACTTTCCAGGCATGATGGATTAAAGACAGGACAGGCCAAACATACAGGTATGGGGAAGGGACGTCAGCACAACTAAACCTGCAAGAACTCACCTGTCAGGTTCTGCCGTTGTTTTTGTTTGGTTTTACATGCTTATCTGTCTCCCCAGTCTTCAAAGGGGGGTGATATTTGTCCTCACCAGGATTTTGTAAACACTAGAAAATGTGAGTACCAGCATAAAAAGAATCTGCCCAGTTACTCAGGAGAAAGCAAACTTTGGGCTGAGTTTCTTACTGAGATTTTTTTGTAGACTGCAGTCTACATGTACTATTAGAGATACACTTGTGCAGCCAACATACCCTCAGAAATAGTTTACATATTCAGGTCAGTAAAATATAGTCTTCAAAACTATCCATCTCAGCAAGTCTCCATAAGTTTACGGGAGCCAAATGAACAGTAGTTAACAACAGGGCTGAAAGCAGATTGTATTTGGCACGAGGAAGTTCCTTGAAAAATGTTTTACAAAAACATTTAAAAAATACTTAGAGATAACTGTGCATGCGAGCGCTTAGTACAGGTTAAAAAGTGATTGCTGATTTTAAAAGATTAAGTTTTGCATGGTGATTCAAAGGGATGATGGAAACAAAGTTCAAAATATGCATTACTAAGGTTAAGATAGGAAATAAATACTGTTAACAAAGTTTTCTGAAGAGCAGTAAAAACTGAATGTTACAAGGCAAATAACTTTTACAGTCTCTATTATTTTTATCTCAATAACCATTGACATATTTCGCTATTCTTGCCACTTTAAGTGAGAAGTACAATAAAAACCATACAGAAAATAACTACAGAGAATGTTTCAGAGGGTATTGTCTGTTTTTTCTTTTCCTTTAGGATGAGCTTTCAGGGGTTTGTCTTCCTGTCCATACCTTTTAAAATGTATTAAGAGTTCTTCTAAAAGAGAAATGAGGCAGCTTTTTTTCTCACAGTCACACAAGGTTCATGTGTACTGTGACTAAAGCAAAGCCAGAAGTGACTACTTGCACTAAAATAAAGAAACATTTTTCAGAAGGAAAAGAAATCCTTACCTTATCTTTCACCAAAGAGCCAAACTTGCAATCCATTGTGTCCAAGCATCCTAAAAATCTCACCTCTTCATACTAAATCCCAGAGCCATTTTATAGGCCTCACATCTTTCCTTTTTTATATTATTATTATTATTTTCCAAAGAAAGGCTGACACCTCATCTGGCACTACAAGAAATTTAGCAAGGCTTTATTCAAAGAGCTGCTAGAGATAATGATGACTCACATCATAGACAGCTGCAAAGAAGTGCCTGTGGGTGAAAAAGGGAGTTAAAAATTGTATAGCAAACTCCACCTACAGTGTCTCCACCTTCCCTGGACGTTACTTTAGAATGCTGTGTTCTGGTAAGGAGTAACAAGACCAGATTCATTTTGCATTTTTCCTGAACAGAAAAACTCCCAGAGCATAAGTTCAGTTTTCTAAACACATCTCAAAAAAAGTATCTTTTGGCCTTATAAAAAGATAGAAGCCTAAACATATGTATTTCTTCCTTTTCCTTGAGGCCATTTTTCATGATTGCAAGCCAAAGGTAAATGAATGCTCTAAAGGAGAGCCTGCATACCTCAGTCTTGATCTGAATTCTTCCTATGGTGTTCCACACCACCAAAACATCTCACTAAGTTCAAAAATCCAGCGGAAAAAAATAAATTCAGTGGCACCTGACTTTTGGGAAAAAAAGTTCACAGGAATTCTAGGCAGTATCTGTACCAACGAACAGCACATGCTGGTAGTGCTGAGGAACAGGCTTTTCTGGCTTTACACAACCGGACAAGAGGCCACAATTTCGGAGCCACTTTAAATGACCTAATTGCACGCTGCTGCTAGAAGAGGCTGGCTCCTCCCATGGCATGTTCCCAGCCCTGTGCCATCTCCTCCTCTGTCAACAAACAGGAACATCACAGAGATGGAACAGACAGGGAAACAAACGTGGGTTAAAGCTTTCCTTCCTTCAGCCCAGGCTGTCGTAAACCCAGATCAGGTCCTTCACCCGGTTCACCACAGAGCCTCATAAATACCTGTGCCGGCCAGTGGAAGGGAACACGCAAGCAGCTAGGGCAGGGGAAGGCTGGACGTGTATCCTCAGCGGGATGTGCAGGGCTCACAACTGCTGGTCTCGCCTTGCCAGCCCATGCAGTCCCACTGCCACCACCCCCTGTTGTGTCGGATGGGACAAGTTGAGGCGTTTTGCAGGACCAAACTGAAGAGGACTGTTTGCTGTCTTTGCCAGGCTTTCTGCTCGGCAGAGGAAAGAGTGGCGTAAGCAAGAACAGGACGCCTTTGAAGAGTGAAGTCTTCAAATAGGTCAGAAACCACATACGTCATGCCACGTGCAACAGTGAACGCTCTTCAAGAGAAGCAACTGTAAATGTGAATTGTCATCTCATGTAAACATAAAGGTAAATTGTTTTCTAACAACCAGAAAGCCAGGCTCACCCACGAGGTCGTCAGCTCTTCCGTCAGCCTCAAGAGCCACCTGTGCCCTTGGCTGCTGCAGGCAGATCTCGTGAACCCGACATGGAGCAGGAAGGCGTTGGATGAAAGTAAAAGCCAGAAAGCACAGGAAGCACATAATTAGCTTGTGGGATTCGCTGTGGGTTAGGGAATTAGACAGGTTCAAAAGGGACCCAGTTGGTCATGTGGATAACAACAGTAATCGGCTAATTACTTCAAAAACTTTGGAATCCTCTTGCCTGAAGTCTGATGGTAATCTTTAGTTACTGAGGTAAAATTGAAACCTATGAGAAGCACGTTATTTTCTTGCTAACGCAGGTTGAATTAGCTCAGAGACACCACTGTGAAGGCCAGACTTTCAACAACCTCAGATGAAAAAACAAAATTCACAGACTCAACATAATAAACGGAATCTCGGGATAGGCTGTTAGCATGAGGTTTCCAGGGAAAAATATAGAATCATAGAATATCTCGAGTTGGAAGGGACCCATAAGGATCATCAAGTCCAACTCCTGGAGCTGGCTATCTTTTATTTAAGTATATTCAATGAGCCTTATTCTGCAACATGCCACTAGGAAAGAAGCAATGCCCTCACAGGCAGGCAGGAAGATACATGGTGAAGGAGACAGGGCTCTTTTCCAGCTTTTTTTTTTTTCCTTCTTCTCCATCCTCTTCCCATACAAAGTCTTTGCCAAGAGCAAACAGGTTTCAGTGACTGTTCGTCTTTTTCAGCACCATTCAAACCTAGTAGACTGCCTGGGAAACAGTATCGGGGTTAAAGAAAGAAGAAAACAACATGTAGAATCACTTATCCAGACGATGTGCCACAGTCCGATCTCAGTGCAGCACATGCTTCTGCCTGGGGAGCCCTACTTAACTCAGACATTTTTTGGTTTGTGTAGATGGAAGCAGTATGAAGCTTGCTGACGAAGACCGACACTTCTTGAATGCCCCACAGCAGGCTATGTTCAGTGGGAATAGGAAACGGTTAACAGTCTAGAAAAGTAAAAGCACTAGGTGCTGCCACAACATCCTACACTGTCTCAAAGTGTTGCCACATGCTTGCTACAGGCCAGGCATGTTTGCCAGCTTCTTTCCTACAACATCTCTGATCAGAAGGCCCAGGGCCAGCAGGCTGCTGAGCTACCCTAATGCTAGAACAGACTTTAGGGACCAGCAACACGCTGCGCTTGAGCTCACACCCCGACTGGTGCTTGCCAGCACGGCCACGATAGCTACGAACATTTACCTCAGAAGTTACAGAAATGGGTGAGTTCCTCTGAATTCCGAAGGGAGAGGTCTGCTAGTGTCTCGCACAAAAACACACATTTACAAACTCGTAATTCTTAAACACTGCCTCAGGTGTCTCAGTACACCTCACCATGCCTGTTCATCATCACCTCCATCGTGCCACCTGTGCGGTGAATCCTCCTGCTGTCACGTTTCCAGGACACTCCCAGCGCCAAGCAGCTACTTGAATATGTGTGGAATTTACCCGACAACAATGAACAATGGTCTCAGATCCTCCGGTCCTCAGACAGACCCATTACTCTCCCCTAAAGCCCACTCCCAGCTGACACAACAAATACATTTCTTGGTTAATAAAAGAAAATAAGAGGTTGGAGAAGCAATTATTTTCCTTCCACAGTACGGTTCTCTTTGTAGAATAGTGTCAACAAAAAGATCAGCTGCGCTGAAACTGCTAATCAGCCTGGAGTTGCTGTTCCTCACAGCGTTAAACAAAACACAGTATTACTCTCCAGGATCATGGTATAAGCCAAATCATTAGAATGTGAAATAAGATAAAACATTCAAGACAACCAACGGATGCAAATTACTAACAAACCAGAGATGTCTGATGTAGCATGCCGAATGATTCTATGAATACTGGGACAAATGACAGTGTGTAACAGCAAAAAAAAAAAAAATAGTTCTCTACACTATACAACATGCAACACATCCTAAATCTTGACTTTCAACAGCCAGAGGTCATAGATGGAGATGTAAGCTAAGAATTCACAAAATAAATGACATTTCCATTATATTTAAATTGTAAGGAAAGTGGCAGAGGTAAAAGTTTCTCGCTATTTATCCCAAGTACAGAAGATGGCAAGTTCTATACAAAAGCACTAACACTAAGAGTCTTGAACCATTGACCTTTACAACAGGAGGGGGACTTGGCAACAAGGGTTGGGTTTAATGAATAAATTCCCTGATGAATACTCTGTCAACAATTGCATGAAAAATGCAGGCAATGCTAACTCAGAGCAGGCAACTTGCCTCCATTGTTTCCAGTGAGCTGTAGTCACCGACATCCTACAGGTTAGGCAGTGACATGCAGGCACATCCTTTGGTGGTGCTGGCCAGCCTCGCTCGCAGTCACATAAAAGCCTAAATGGCACATGCACTGTTGAAGACCACAAACTTCTAAAGCTGTTCATAGGTAGGAGGAGAGATCTACACACCATGAACATTATCCAAAAGGGCTCCCCCCCACATTCCTTCTCTCAACTGATAAGTAAATGTCTAACTCCATTGTTTCTCCTTGAAACACCTGAATTCATTTTCTTCCACGTGACATTTCAAGACTTGGTCATCTCCAGGGTCAGCGCGCTCTATTTGCCACTACTGTAGGCAAGCCTAAATAATGAATTTTGAAGGATGTCTCTCTACAATGGCATAAAAGCCTCCACCCACCTGAAGACACATCACGTGCTAATTGTTGAGCAACAAAATTTCATTCATTACTCTTAAGAAATGCTACATTACTCCTCACCCAACAGTATGAGATAAGTCTGAACTTCTGACTGGACTGACTGAGCAGCTGCTTCCTAAGAGCTTTCTCTCTGTAATACAGGAGACAAACGCTCTTGAACAGAACTTATCCCTATCTGAAGATTTTTTTTTTGTCCTGGTGCAGGCACAGCTATGACTTGAAGACAGCATGCATTTGCTATCTATCTGATGCATTTGCTCAGAAGATGGCTCGCAAGACTGCAGCTTAATTAAATTGCCTTTCAGACTGCAGTTCAATTAAATTGCTTTCTACATCTAGAGTGGACGGGATCCGTAAGTTGCCAAAAGTTCCCAGAAACCAGTATTTGCGGGCGCCAGAGGCAATCTACTTAATTAAAAAGGAATTAACTGCTAAACAACTGAGTGCAACACTGACTACCATGCCTGTGGAATTAAGTACAACCCAGCCCTAACATCTCAGTTAGGGCCGTCCTTTCCTCAGACCCATACCGCAGGCCCGCCTCACTTTCCACAGCCTCCCTCAAGCCTCAGAGGAGGGTAGCCAGCTCCAGTCCACCACACGAAGCTGCACTTCCACCACAGGGCAAGCCCTACAGAGACCACAGTACAGGTCAGACAGTAATGGGCACCCGGTAACTGACATTATCAGCATAAATGAGAAATTCCTTACTCAAATGAGCGGCTTTGATCACGTTTCCAGTTGCCCTTGCATTACACCTGACAAGCAAAGTGCAAGGCCTTGTGACCAGGAGCTCTGCCAGGCGAGATGCCCGACCACTGGTATCCTTACCACAGCCACATGCATTGCTTTTGTCAAACCTGAGCCCGAGACCTTCAGTTTCAGCAAGGGACACATGTACTAAAGCAAGTCGGGTCAACAACCTCAGGCTATAAGAAGAGCATTTCCTAAGTCTTTCCCAAGCACTAGCCTACTTCTGCTTCAACTAAAATCAGGGCTGCACATCTCCAACCCTCAAGTCCTTTTTAAAATAAAAGAAAAAAAAAATCACACACTGTGAAGAAGTAAGAATGGGGAGTGGAAAACACTAACAGTGCCTTCCCAGCAGCCTGCAAGGTCTGCCTGTCCCAGGTGGGGCCCAGTTTAGGCTGCAAACCCTCGCCTTTGTTAGCAGGCATGCACTTCCCACTAGGAGTCCAGTTAAAAACAGATCAGAACTCTCTTCCTTTTACTACAGAAGGGAACCAAAAGCTGCAGTAAATGTGTTGCTATGCCCACAAAACAGCTGAACCCCAACTGCTGCCTGCGCAGCTCTGCGCTCCCTCACGCCCCAGCGCAGGGCAGGCCGCGCAGCTCCTGCGCCTTCGTGTGTGACACGCGGCCATGTTTTCTATTTCACCCCAGCAGTTCATTTTATGTGTTTAGCCCTGCTCTGGAGGCTAGACAATTAATTTCCCCGTAGCCTTCTCTCAGGTTCCGATTTCCATGGCATCCGAGTATTTCACAAGCATTAATCCTGCCCTCCCCCAACACCCATGGAAACCGAAGGCTGGTATTTTTCCACATTTTGCAATTACCTAACCAGGCCACTGATAAAAAAACCAGTAATTTTCTGTGCTTCTCCTCTGACCTTGGTACTTGCAGACCTCTCTCTCACACTTTTCTCCTCAGTCTTCTGCCCTCCCAGCATTTCTGCCCCTCCTCAGACCCAGCGGCCTGGCTGCTGGGCTCAGCTCCGCACCGCTGGGGGGGCCAGGACAGGCCCGGGGCAGGCCCGGCCTCCCCTCACACAGCCCCCTGCAGCCCCGCTGCCTGCGCACGGCCACCAAGGCACGGATGTGCTCAAAATACAGTTTTTGTGAAGTACTTTGTATTCCACAGCATTTTATGACTATATTAACGTTGCTTTTGCAGACAGATGTAAACTGTTTCTGCATTCCGAGCTGCACAGATGTGAACTATAATGTGAACTCCAGCTTGTGTCAGCTCTGGCACCTGGCAGACACCACCATGAGCTGACCCCATCTGCTACACTCAACAGAAAAAGGTCTTCTTGCCCATCTAGCACCCAAAAGGAAAGCAGGTAGCTTTCTGCTGGTTAGTGAACTAGTCACAGCTCCTGAAAACCAACCTTGGCCTTGGGTTCTAAAATAGAAAGTGGGTTGTTCAAAATAGAAGTTAAGGGAAACAAGCTTTTAACTGAAATCTAAACCTTGTTAAACTCTAAGGAAACTCCCTGTGCTTTAGCCTACGCTTATTTCTTTGGTGAAGTATACAAGCACAGATATAAGATATGAAGCATTACCAGAAGCGCCAGCAACACTTTAATACTATCACTGGCTTAAAGAAAAAAGTAATGTGTAATTGCATTGTATTATTTATTGATCCATTTCCACAACAGTTTATTCATTCATTTTCAATTAAAATAGAATATTATATACCTATTCACAAAATAATAGTTCTAGAGCAATGCTTTTTACATATCTGCTTCAAGGCTCTTTACTGAGGAGCCCGAAACTGCAAACCTCTTTGGAAAAGTATCAAAGAGAACATGTAAACCAAAACTCCCTCACCCACCCAGGATCTTTTACTTTTCCTATACAGCTGAAAATTTAGTGCTGAATTTCCTGACAGATGTTATTGAATCGTCTTCTAATTTACCTTTTAATGGTAAAACAGCTCAAGGGCATTTTCTACCTACTTCCCAGAACAGGAACACCAGCATATTGCTTTTCTGCGGCCCAGAAAGCAGTAATCCCATAGAACAGCCACTTCTTAGAAAAGATAACCAACATTTAACCCAGGATAGTTTTATTTTAAGCTGGGGTAGGGAAAAGAAAAAGGAAACCGTACTTTTCCCATGCTTTCCCACCCCCTCCTTAGGTATGAGTGCTATACCCAGTCACGAGGGCTATGCGCAGGCACACTCACACACTTTGTGGCTCTAATAAGAACTAAAAAAGGGAACTGAAAGTTACGTCTGCCACCCTGTCCCTAACTTACCCGACAATGATTTCATAGCAAAGCCCTAAGAATACAGGAAGACTGACTGTTTCTTGGCAGTGTGTCCAAAATAAAGCTTCTGGCTGAGAGAGCACTTCTCTTTCCTCCCCCCTGGTACTGGAACAGTATCTATGGAGTAAGTAATAATGCATGATTGCCCTAAGGAAAAAAATAAATGAACAGGCTTTAAAGCAAGACGGAGCAGCAGCTGTGCCACTCAAGCAACACCCAAAAGCAAACACACAAGCAACAACCACGCACGCTCTCTGGCGTTAGGAAACACAGCAAGGTTACTTGGGCTAAGGGAAGCTGGGCCCATGGCCCCTCGCAGAACAGCACTTGGAGGCCTGAACAGCAAGCCAGGGCTCATCTTCGTGAAAGCAGGCAGCTACAGCTAGCTGCAGTTTCCCTGCTGGTCTGTGTACCAACACCCACTGCCCTCAATACTTTCAGCCCCTGCCCGTGCAAAGAGAGCAGCAAGGGGCTGGTTTCTGTGCCCCAGCACAACAGCTGCAGCCCAGGAGCCTTCCGAGGCAGAAACAGAGAAATGAGCAAGTAGTTACAGCATCCTGGTTAAACCTCCAGCAAATAAATCAATGCAGAAGGCTAGTCCATGATTTATTACCTCCGAACACGTGGACAGAGGTAATGCTTTTCCTTGTCTCAGGTAGCACTGGCAGGCTTGAAACAATGAATTCTGTGTTATACGTATATAAGCATATAAGCTCATTAAGATATTATTTTAAAAACTATTTCAAAAACAGAGCTCACAAGTTAGCACAGGCTGAGATGCATTTATATCCTGTTTTTTATGCCTACAAAGATAAACTGGGACACATGAAACTTTATACAGAAAGTCATCTCGACTGAAGTCCATCCTCTGCAAATCTTAAACCTGCATCCGGACTTCCACTGTGGAAGCGCGGAGGGAAACTCCTCAGTTCTTTAGTTCACTAACAAGGACAAATGCACGTAGAATTTGCTGTATTTTAATGCGCACCAGAAGCACTTACAGCAATAGAAACTATGTTGGCCAGCAGCAAAATTGCATAATACAAACAATCCACCAAGTTATACCTGCTCCAGTTACTTACAAAGAAGGCTGAAAAAAAATGCTAGCTATTTTTGGAAGCATTCCTCTCTGCTTTCTTCTCTCCACATCAGCTTACACTGCAAGGGCCCACGCTGCCCTTAACATGTTAGGCACTTCCACCTCAGCAGCTCCCCTGCCTTTAGCACAGCCCCAGCCCTGGCCAAGCCGTGTCCCCAGGGGCTGCCTGCCCCCCAGCCCACCCTCCTGACTCCAGCAGTCGCCGCCTGGCCACGGGCAGGGTGCTACGAGCCTGCCGTGCAGTGGATGCAGGAAGGCAGCGGCTACCCCACCAAGGGGCACCTGCCCACATGGGCACGCTGGCAGCCAGCACAACACTGCAGGATGTCTCCATCTGTGGGAGATGCCGGCTCCCAATAACCAGCATCAGCTCACCTTCTCACCCACAGCTACACATCTCCGCATGCAGCTGGAGGCCGTAGGTCTCCTCTTCTTCCTGCAGCCACAGGATGCTCCATATCTGCAAGCTACCACACAGCTTTAATCACAGGCTCATTTTCAACCAAACTGCCTCCCTGAACCAAGACACAGTGCTGTGGCCCTTCCACAAGCGAGCAGATGCTGGCACCATCAGGGCACAGCCATCAGGAAACGGGGCCACAGCAGCCACTAAACTGTCATGAGTTTGCACTCAGTGACACTCCACAGGCACAACTGCCTGAAAATAACTGGTTTACAAACAGGTATGTGTAGGAATTTAGCTTTTATTAGCATGTACGTGGGTAACTTATGGTTTCATCAGACTAAATAGCAATTCTTGCACGTGAAATTTAATGCTATTTCTAGGTCACTGTTAGTACTAAAAGGCTATGTGCTAAAAATGTCTGCTTCCCCCTATGTGGAGACAGTAAAATGAAGAGACGTTAGCAGGAAAAAAAAGTCTTCTATCCTACCAGTTATCAGTGAATGGCACAGAAATCCTTGCAGAGAAGCTCAGGCACACTGACAAATGGTAATTATTGGACAAAGAGCAAAGATGTGAAATTGCAGCATTTTACCTGTTCTTTAGCAACTCTTTTCATGCACAAAGCTTACACTAAGCTTAATCAAAGTGAGATCAAAACACCTCGCACAAAGATAATGCATCTAAGTGGAACGGTTATCAGCTTACACACTGATTTCTCAACCAAAGCTTACTGCCAAGTAACATCCACCTATTGACAACCTGTCTGCTGAAAGTGACGTCGTTCCCATTTCCTATTACACATTTTACTTGATACATTACATGATGCAGACATGACAGTGATTATATCTGTACCTGCCCAAAGCTGCAACCATCTTCAGAGGCACTTGCAGAATCAAGTGGAAAATAAGCCATGGGAATCAATTTGTAAGAGCCTTACAAATGATTATTTATGCTAGTTTTAACAAGTCTTCCAAAAAACTGGAATCAGTAATGCTTATTTTACAATTCCGATGTTCTTAACGAGTTACTGCATCCATAATCTACTTCTGTCCAGCACACATTCCTGCTGAAGATAGTGCTAAAAGAAAAACGAGTTGCTCTGTAAACAAGCAATTTGCCACCCACAAATAAAGGGTGTTTTTTTTAATAACATAGTTCACACAAATCATTTTTTCTACTTTATAAACAGCAACAAAAATTCTGCAGAATAAATCCTCTTTGCTACTTCTCTCTAGTGGTGCATCTTTAGCACACACTGCCCCCAGCAATTTCCAAGGACACAGAGTTAGGTGTTACAAGGAACTGTTTGACCAGGAGTGCCAGTAAGTCCAAGAGCTGACTTGGGTGAAAAAACAGGAAAGCCTCATTTCCGCTAAACCCAGAGTACCAGTCAGCGGTAAAAGCTGAGGAGATTCTCTGGTGCCCTCTGCCGCCAGCTAGCAAGAACCAAGGCAGAGGGGACGCGGCCCGCTCCTCGCCCGCCTTCCCCAAGCGCCCCGCACAGGGCCCGGCGCCCCGCACCCCCTGCTGCGGGAAGCCTCCCGCCGGGAACAAACGCCGCGGCGCCGAGTTCGTTAATACACCGGTGAGCCTTGTGCCCCCCCTCCGAACCTTCACTCTTTTGTCGGGCTTTGCACCTCTTCAGATGGAAAATAGAGGACTCAGACAATTCTTCACGTTTCAGCCTGCTTTCCACATGTATTCTAACGAATTTAATAATTTGCCTCTTCCCCGACAATTATTAGAGTTCTGCTCGGCACCTGGAGCACTCGTCCCGCTTCCAAGAGTGTCTTAGACTACCAGCATTGCAGACGTCATCTCTGCTGAACGTCCACATACACACCCCCAGGAAAAAGCATTTCTGTGCAGCTTTGTTTAAAAAATAAAAATCGGTGACCAAATCTCACTTCAGTTAACTAGTACAGATGCTATCTTGTCAAAGGTGCTTCTTCCTTCAGGACACCCTCACCATCTAGCGCTTTACCGTCAGCCTCTGAATTAACTTATTTGGTTTTATTCCTTTGCACTCCAAAGCACAACTTGGCCTAGATTTGGTGAGGCTCTCAACTGGTTTCTTTCCCTTCCCCTGCTTGGTAAATAACATGTTTGTTTCCACTACACTAGAAATGCTTACAGTTTTTCTAAGTGACAGCTCCATACCAACGAAAGTAATGCCAGCAAACTCTTCCTCCCTCCTTGCCCCACACAATACCCTAACCCTAGCAGGCACAGTGATTCACAAGCGTTGAATCATTTGTCATTAAAAAAAAAAATAAGAAAAGACAGTGCTGACAGGAAATCATCGGTTTCATCCCTGTGCCTGCTAAAGCACTCATTTGAGTTCACAACAATAAAAAGAGTCTTATTTGATGCTTATTTTTGTTTAAGTACCATAACACTGAGATTTTCCAGTGAAATTCAACCTGAATTGCCTGATGCTCCACTGAAATGTAGCAAGCGCATGGCAAGTAAGAAAATTAAGTAGCTGCACTGTGCACAAAGCAATGGTACAGAGCAAGCACAGCACTCGTTGGGTAAGGCTAAAGACTTTTACTGATCAATGGTATTGCACAAAACTCAAGTGGAAGATTCGTACTGCTTTGAATATTACATTTCTCAGTGCATTAAACCAGCAGAAGGAAAGTGGTTTTCTGTACTTTTTTTCCCCCCAGTTAGAAAAAGGAAAGAAATGCACTCTGAACTCTACCCTACTTGAGCAACTGCCATCTAGTCAAGCGGCTTTGTTGAATTCAGTCGTTTGAAAAGTTTGCAGCACAAAACTCCCTTGCTTTGCTTCATCCCAGGAATGCCTTGAGAGCACATACACTGCACTTTCATATTGGCACGTATGCCATCTTGTGCTCCTGAAACACTCCTCCAAAAGCTACTTCTATGAATCTGGCTAATTTCACATTTTACTGGGTAAAATTTTTGACTAATGGTTAATGCCAACAAAACATTTTAAGCCCTACACAAAACTCAATTTAAGAGTTCAAGTTTCATCTATTTTACATACAGGAGACCACTTTAAAGAAAATAAGAGTTACTGACAATAGATTTCTTTTTAAGCTGTTTATTAAACTAGCCACCAGAGGGAGCTTTACTATGTACTAGGATAATACCTGTGAAGTGCTGTAGGGCAGTGCAGTCAGTTTATTATGGTCAGGTTATTAAAAAACAAAAAAGCTTGGTTAATTTTTGAGAGCAACTCACTTCGATTGATTTATCTCCTGTTAGAGCAAAAATAAGAGGCAAAAAATAGGCTCTTTTTAAAACTCAATCCAACGTAGCACACGCACTAGGACCTCCAGGGGTATAGCTGTGACAAGAATTTTTCCATTAGCTAGAAGAGCAGAACTTCAGTTGGACTGGAAATAGCAGTAGTGGACATATTGGACTAGCTAGGAGGTAGCCATCCGCCGTCTGTATCATCTGCAAGGCACAGTCACGCGTGCTCCACGTCCATCACAAACCCCAGTAACAGCATATGCACGAACTAGAGAATTCAGCCCCATTTCAGGTAGACTTCTCAATAGGGATACACGATGTGATTTTAACATATCTCACCAGGAGCCTGCGTGGCCTAGCGCTAACACTATTAGTTAAATCACTGACACTAGGCCAGGTAATATGAAAAGAAAAAAGGCTTGCGTCTTGCCTGTGTTTTTCAGGCTGCAGGCTTTTCAGAAAGGAGCAGGTAAAAGCAATAAACCCAGAGGGACTCATAACAAGCTATCATGTCATTAGAAGTGCAGCTTCCTGTTAATGAAAAATGTTCTTAATTTTATCGGAGAAGCACTTTACTTTTCTCAACTTCCCGACAGCCCCAGTTTTCATTTACTTCATGATTCAGAAGGCAGCAGCAAGTAATACATTCAGATATACCCTTTTACATATACACGCAACCCTTTTTACTTCCAAACCTTTCAGTTGAATAAGAACATCCACACCATGGGGTCTTATCTCACACAACCAATAACCACAGAATCATATAAATTCTATGATTGTAAATAATAATAATCAGAAGAGATTTTATTCTTCTTTATACATACATATTCACCTTTATTACCTATGAAAGCATTTGTATGTGCATATGAAGAAACTGCATTTATAAAAAGCATGCCACAACTGTGCCAAATAACCCGAGAGGCAGCCCAGCACTACTTTCAATAGTGCTGTATTTCTTCTTTGTTTATTTTGAAGTGGAGTAGATGAATTCTAAATTTAAGTTAAGATATATAGTACGTAGTGATGCAATAATTTATCTCATGTTGTTCCAACGTGGTGTAAAAACAATGCTAAAAAGTAATTATATTCAGTAGATTGGTCAATCTCTGGTGATAGTGAATAGACATGATCTATTCCAACAGCTAATACAAAATTATATACTCAGTACAGTGAGATGAGGGGCTGCTCTCCAGACCTTATAGGAATCCATAAACCCATGTTAAAAGCAGAAAAAGACCACCTCCTTGCCTATAGTTAATGGTATTCCTTTCCTATAATTCTGCGTAAAACACCACAATCAAACCCCAAGCCCACACTGGAAGTACCTTCAGATAAGCTACATACTTGTCCACTCGGGCAGACTGTGCTCAACAGATAGCCTGAGTCACCAGGGAACGTGCTAGGGTCCAGAAATATGTAAACATATGCGGCATTCAGGAGAGGAAATTTCATTTTATTTTGCAAAGTTCTCTAGGCAGTAACTGCAGTTGTGTGCAGTGAAATGCACAGAGCAGCCTCAGTCACAATGGTACTCAAGGCATCATTCTAGTACGCAAGTAAAAAGAAAATAAATAATAATCTGTTAAGCATGTTCTGTAATTAAGATTAATTACATTATAATTTGTGTTACTTAATTGCATACAAGAATACAAATACTAGCTGAATTCATTAAGACAGCATTTAAGAAGTTTAGAGAGGGAATTAAGAGGAAACAAATGTCAAATTATGTAATACAGTCATGACAGGTGGTAAATACATATACATACTTGCAAACGCACTAGAGAACAACACAGCGTAGTGTTTTTTTCAGAGTTCAGCATGCAAAGCATTCACAAAATTCCAGTTTGTAATTACTATAGCCATTGGCATATATCAAAGACTAAGTCTTATAATTTTGCAGGGCAAAATGCAACACAGATTATAAAACAAACCAGTTATATCCACACCAACTAGCCACTTATGTCTACATCAACTAGATCTGTAGATGGAATTAATCACACTTAACCATCACCTTGGGTTACTTGGCAGCTATTTCATTTGACATTTACTATATACTGTGTCATTATAATCATAGTTCTATGAATTTCTGAACTTTCACGTATCATTATTTACTATCAAAATGATTTCATAAGCAGCTTCAGAAAAAAAAAACCACTTTTCTCTAGCGCTGTACACTGGTAAGACTTTCCTTGGATTTAATCAGGCAAGAAATGGCTTTCAGACTGCAAGTCTACAGCTGGTGTTTTCTAATGGTAAAGTTGATTAAAAACTGTAAGGAAAGCCTACCGAAAGGCAGAACACAGCGTACGCCTTGTAGTTCATCTTTCACAGCTACGTGGTAACTCTTTATTCTGCCCCAGTGCAAACCACTGCGCGATTCAACCACGCGGAGGCAATCGGCTGCTGGGGCTGCACCTTTGCAATTTTAACACATTCTCAAATGATTTTAGGACAAACTCATTCTGAAGTTTGCAACTACCCAAAATATTTAGCACAGTCCCTTGGCCTCCTTTCTCCCCAGAAGAGCATTTATCAGGACCAGGAATTTGTCCTTAAAGCTTGGTGTCACGTATGAAGAGACCAAGAAAACAAACCCGTGTTTGCCCGTAACGCAGAACGTGCCCGCAGGCAGGCACGCTGGTCAGGAACAGCACACAGAAACCCGGCGTCTCACACCACGGGGCACGGCACAGGCTGCAACGTGCACGCGTTGAAGTCCTCGACCAGCCGCGGTGCTGTGTCTTTTGGTGCTGACAACTTTTCCCTTTGCTAAGTCAGTGACGAGCGCGTAACGCAACCCCGTCCACACCTGCAGCTGAAGGAACCACCAGGCATTTTCCTCTCTCTGTAAGGGTTCTGTGTTCCCCAAGGAAGGACAATTTACCTCCACACTTCCAAATGCCCAGCCTGCTCGTCCACGCGGAGCTGCCTCTGAACTTCATTCCCGCACCTCCCGGGCTGCCTCTGCCTGTGTGCGGCCCAGGGCACCAGGAGGTCTTCCAGGAGAGAAAGTGACGAACCCTCTCCCTGTTCCCTGCTCCACCCCGCCGCACAACTGGTCCCCAAGGCTTTTTGCACCCAACAAGAACACCCCCAAGCACATCCCGCTCGGTTATTTCATCCTTCGCCAAGTCTGCTAACGGTGGCCTCAGCGACTGCAAGCAGCACGCTCTGCCTTCACAAACTCACCACATTTGCTTTCCCCTAAGATACCAGCTCGCCACTGGCTGTGTCCAGGAGTTACGCTGTCACACATTGCTTTCAAGCTGACTTTTGGTACTCATGAAAATTACTGATGGGAGAGGGAAACAGTGCATAGGGGGTTACATCTGCAGCAACAAAGAAAACCCAGCTAGCGCTAGTCATTGCTGTTTTCCAGGGATCCTGGACAGACAGTACACAGGAAATAACTATTTGGTGCGGCTGTAATGCCTGTAAATTTCCCACATCCTCTTGCTAAGTTCAAACATCTACGTACGCTGCTGCAGCTCCCCCCAAACGAGAAGTGAACCAGCTACTCCAGGTGGGTTCCCAGCAAACCCGTTACTGGGCCAGTTACTGGGCCACAACCCGCTCCTGGCAGCCACGTTAGAATGACACTACCTGGAGCAACTTACGCCATACTTAAGGTTCGAGCAGCACGAAACGTTAATATCTCAGCAAGGTATGCAAGGCCAGCAAAACAAACAGAAAAGTCATACTGAAACGTTAGCTCAACACGAAGCTTCCTGAACGCTTGTCAGCACCGCAGTACAAGCATTTCACTAAGCTTACAGGGTGTGATGCTGGTAGTTTCACTTTTGCTAGAGAACTGCTTAAAACAAAGTTAAAAACATAAGTTGGGAATATGTTTTTAACTCCTCGGTTTCATGGAAATCCTGCTGGCTTGAGACTAATCTACTTAAATATTTAAGGGCCACATCAACAGATCTCAGTTCAAATTTCACTTAGTTTTAAGGTTTTGCATTTTGAAAGATATTTGTTCCAATTTATCAATACCTAAGCAAATGTTAGGAGTTCTTTCGAATATGACACCTTAAATATTCACAGAAGTTCTTTGACAAGTACACCCGAAGGAGATACTACAATGCCACGGATTCAGCTGTAAAGCTTCCAATGTGTCCTTTAATGAATCAAATGAACACTAGAAAGATTCCCACTTCTCTCAGATTACTTCTGGGGATTTGCGTGCTCCACAGCACTTCACTGTTTATATAGAAGTTCCATTTAAATGGGGTGACTTGATATTTCAGCCACTAGCTTTGCTTTTTTCAAAGAAGCGATAAAGTTCAAAGCTCCAGAAATACTGAAAAAACAAAACCCAGCCAATTAATTATATCAAGTAAACCAAAACTATGTAACAGCATGAATAGGCCAAATTAACTGAGGTAAAGAAAAAGCAAAGTTAGTATGTACATACGGCAATTCTGGGGTTAGTATTGATAATAAAAAAAATTGCTTTTTCTGTGCCTTAGCCTTATCTCTTCTCTGGAATTTGCTCCTCCTCTCCTTCCCTTTGGTACTGCAGCATCTCAACGCCAACTGCGGGCGCAGGTGACAAGCGGGAGTTGCACAAGGGATCTGCTAACGCCGTGAGCAAGCAGCAGCACTCTGACAGTGTGACCCAGCCACGCTATCAACAGGAGTACCTGGGCTCTACTTCGCAAGCACTGTGTGTCCAAGTACATCTACGTATAAGCTGCCTCTTTTGTTGCTTGTGGTCAGCATATCAAGATGACCTTCAAAACAGCACATTTAGGGGAAGAAATAAAGCTTTGTCTTACCATATTTCTGCACACAGCTACCAAAGGAACGTTTGTTGGAAATTTCACAAAAAATTAAAGTTGATTAAACTTTTAATTGCTGCTTTCATGTAGTTTCAAGCTAGATATGCAAACTAATGAACAGTTTTTAAGCATCATTCAAGAGATACAGGAAAGTCCACAGGGAGGCTTGTTTATACATTAAGAAATTAGAGTAATTTCAATAAGAGCTAAATTGGATACCATTGATTTCAAACCAATTTAAAAAAAATGTAAATAGATTGGAGCATTTGCATTAAAGAATTTCCTCACAGTTGGGGGAGACAGAATGTCAAACCTCAATTAGCCTTCAGAAAAAAAAATGTTTACTGATCATTTCTGGCTTCAGAACCAGCTTCTCTCTCAATTACCACTATCTGATTGGATTCTTTAGATCATTATTTGTACGACAAGCCTAGACTTGGAAAAAGCCTATTTTTAAACCTGTGACCAATTCTTTCAAAATAAAAGTCTTAAAAACGCACAGAGTGTCTGTATTTGCATCTTTCCACGCTACCATTTAAAACCAGTTTTCTTGTTTGACAACTGTTACTTTGGCCATAGACCACTGTTTGCTCCATCTTCGGATATAAAGATGAACAGGGAAACAATCATACGAAAACTGCCTGATGTACTCCAAAAACTTACCTTGCCCCTGAAGTCCCCAGTTTAAAACTCAAGATGATTAAAGACTCAACTGGAAATAAAACCCAGGCCTGTCACAGCCTAACAGAAAAGTACCAAATCAGCACAGTCCACGCTGAACTCTTTTCTACATTAGCACTTACTACTAGCCTTCTTGTGGCATAGGCTCAACAGGTGAATATGCTTTTATTGCCTTGCTCTTTTAAGGTACCATCCTTACGAACTGCAGCAGTGGCACCTGGACACATCTGAGAGGCCAAGAAAATTCACAGTCTGCCTATTCAGCCAGACTTCAACACTTGGCACCAGAGTCCTAAAAACCAGTAGGGAAAGTGGAGCTTTGCAAAGCAAGACAGAGGGTGCTGCTGGCTTTTGGTCTTTCCTACGTTACGTGGGGCGTATGGGGAGATAGTTGGGAGTAATGTTAAATATTGCCACATACTGCTTGAGTCTGAGCTGCTCCTCACCCCCTGACAGAGCTAAGGCAGCTGGTGAGCTAAGGAGCTAAGCTGGTAGACCTCCAGGGGCAGAAGAGGGCACAAAGAGTCACTGCTGTGATTAATAGCTTTCTTGCCAGCAGACATCACACAGTTTGCATTGGTTGTAAGAGAGTAATAGGATCTCTCCTATTTATTATTATTTATTATTACATCCTACATTTATTGACAATGAATTATAAAGTATCCTTGCTCTGATACACTTACTCTGTTTAAAAGCATAAAATAGTCAAAGCAGAACACGTACCTGGCTCCAAAGATGTCTTTTTTTGCTAGGTCAATGCCAGAAACCACCTTTACCCTGAGGATACGAGACTCCTCCTATTAACCAAAAAAAGAAAAAAAGAAAGTAGGTTTAATATTTATTCCATAATTGATTTTGAAGACCACCACTTCACAACAGGTTAACCTGTGAATGAACACTCACAACCTTTAGATAGTATGAGTCTTCCTCAGGTAGGATTTTGGAAAAAAAGCCTCTCGGAAGGATATACACATTTTATCTACCAAAGAACAGCAACATGAAAAGCATCTGACTACAGTAGAAGTTGTTAAGAGTTAAATAAAGGCAAAGTATCAGTAGATACTAATAACAACATAATAGTAATAATGTTATAATAATATAAATAACAAAAGGTAGAAGATAACTTGCTGAGCAGTGCCATTTCAAACCTTAAACGATCCAAACTCCACAGAAATTCTTTCTGCCTAGACTCTAAATCTGTCTCTTCAAACACAAGAGAGTATTTGAAAAGAGAGAAAATATTTGTAACGGTTTTGTCCAATAATGCTAATAATCCTAGCTGAAGGATGTCTAGGGTTTAAAAAAGGTACAAGAGTAAAATTAAATTCTTAAAATAGAGTTGTTTAAGCCTGTCTCATCACCTCAGTAAAAAAAAAAAAAACAGCTTTTAGTGACAAGCAGCAGTTTCAGACGATGCATGTTGTCTATTGTCTTGCTTATGTATGCATAGATTGTAGGACAGCTGACGTCCTGGTGGACATCGACCCGACACTCAGTTTATCACCTTGTTACGTTCAGCTCCCGAGGAACGCTGGTGCCAACAGCATCTTTTTTCACCCTGTTTGGCCCGTTTACTTTTGTTACACAGATGCCACTAGAATTAAATCTGGAAAAGATCCTATGGAAACAGGTTTTGCAGTCACACCTATCAGCTATCCACCTTTTTCTCCTCTGATAAGCATTCCAGAGCTGCGAGATACCAGATTCAGTTACAGTAATTTGAGACTCCGTTCCTTGAAGCTTGTTCAGGAAACAATACCGTTTTCCCACAGGTTTATCCTGGCACGACCACACTACACCTACTCTATTTGCTTTAGATAGCTAAAAGGGAGACACGGGCTCGTTAGCCGTACCTGAGATTTTGGAGATTATTAGGAAGGTCAGAAACACCCCAGAAGCAAATGAAAGAAACGTCGAGGCTGGTCCTGTTCAGCCCGTCCGCAGAGAGAGTCCCGTCCTAACACACACCCCGCCACGTCGTTCTGTTGCCTTGAAACAAGAATTCAAGGCTTTAAATCTTTTCTGAAAATTTGTTTGCTGGTATCTTTTCCGGAAGGACTTACACAGTCCTGTTTCCAAATTGGGAAAATAGGATCTTTTGGGCCCAAAAAAGTCCTAGGACTTACCAGATAGGTAAACGAAACAGTACAGGAAAAACAACATTCAACGGAGTTCTGTTAGTGGATACTGAAATGAATGCACTTTTTCATAATTTAAGCACTGGCACTGATGGATTGTACAAAGTTATCTTTGAGGCATTATAGAACATACATGATTCTATGATCTTCAAGAGTGGTTTTAATTGACAAAAGGCAATGAACTTGAAAATTACGATCAAGAAAATTCCTTAAGAGGAAGCAGGATAGAAAAACTGTCAGAAATGCAGACAAATCTGAACTTACTGAAGAAACGAAGGATAAGAATTTGTAATATTAAGTGAAGAGGGACCAAAAGAGGGATTTCTAACAGTAACTTTGTCACGAATGCTACTCAGACTTTCTCCCGTGAAGTCTAGCATCAACTTTGCTGGAGTGGCATCTTATTTCTGCACTAACATCACCTCAGCATATTAACTGAATCAAACACTGCATGACTAAATAATAATAAAATCACAGAACCAGAGGAAGGCCAAATAGTGGATAATCGCTAATTCAGGGTCTGCAAGACAGAAAAGATGATCCTCCAGAAATCTGAAACAGATTTTCAAAAACATACCCAAAGTCTCACTTCATGCTATAAAGTACACAAAGATATGACCCTGCTCCCACTCCGCATACATGCTGCTCTCAGCCTCTGCTAAATAATCCATTTTACCAAGCAGGAAAGACAGTGCTTCTGCATGTATATGTTCAAATTTTCATATGCATGAAATAAACGTAACACTTCAAATATAATTAAAACATCTCAAGTGGTAACAAGGCTTCATCTATCTACACTCAGTTTTTTCCTTTGGTCAGCAAGGTACTTTCTTAAACCGCTATTGCATGCAATGAGCAAGGTGTATTTTGGATGGCAGCAAATTTTCCTGCATTAGCATGACACTAGATATGCACTGGTCTGAACCACACAAGGAGCCGTTCAGATAGCTTGTCTGCTAAACAATTCTCTTGTAATGCACTGAGCTTATGTAATTTTTTGTTAAGAGTATTCCCAAAAGCAGCATAACAACAGCAGCACAAGCATGTGGATGCATACACCAGCAATACAACAAAAGACTATTCCGTGTCACTTGACTCCCCAAAGCCTCAAATTGCACAGCTGAAAGGTGCCCACACGAGGCTTGCTCAAGCTTCGCTGCTGGTAGTAGTGGGTACCAGCAGCAGGAGCATCTCCCAGCTTCCCAGGCAGACACCTCCGGTTTTTATCTCCGCTAATCTCCACTTCCTCAGCTGGGAACGCTGGGAGGAATAGTAAGACTGAAAGGCAGAAAAAGTAAGGTTTTCATATTCTTCTGTTTGATTCTCACATCCCTTTTTCTTTTATTTATCTGCAAGTACGCTGTGTCTAGGTAGAGGAAGGAGTTAAATTTTCACAGCAATAGAGCGCATCCATCAAAAGTCAGATAAAGGATTGCTTAGCTAGGCACAACAGGAGACTTGAAACGGCATCAACTACCTGACAGGTTTCCACTCCTCCTTTTCTCTGAAAGGCTGGGCAAGAAAAAGAAAACTGGGTTTTGGTTTGCTTTCTTGCAAACCCAGGGAACAACGAATGCCACAGCGGCCAGGACAAGATCGCTGCACACGGAAAAATTCTGAGACAGAAAGCCCAGGATGCAAACCCCAGATGAAGTGATCCCTCCTCAGCTTTGAGCCTGGGCTAATCTTTAGCTAAGGAGCACTTTGGCTTGTTGATATTACCTGCATGTTTACACATACATTTCTTTCAGTGGAAAGTGCCAACTTAAACAGCTCTCCCTCCAGTTCACTCCATTCCTGCCTAGGTTTTTCTGAACCTAGGTCGACACCTTGCAGCAGTGCAGCCCACAAGCAGCGCGCCAACAAACCAAGCACCAAGACCAGAAATTTGAGACTTCTGTCTAGAGCACCCAATCATACTCAGTAAACTCAGAAAATGCTGACTACCCTTTAAGCCCTCATGTAGAAGCACAGAGAATGTTTTAAGCGAGTTACGTGTCATCTGAACACAATCTCCAGATCAATATTTAGAAACAAAGACATTTAACGCTCACTCCAGAACTAGGTAACTACGAACCAAGACCACTTACCAGTGAAGCCAAGACCTCTTGGGCTCACTGTTTATGCTCTGCACAGTGTGACTGGTGCCTCTGAAAAGTACAAACCCTGAGTCAGGAACCCAGCGCAGCAAAGTCCAGGGCTACCTAGACATAGTTACGTATACAAACACCAGCACCCGGCCTGACGTATCCTGCAGAGGCTGGGTTGACTGTGTTCAGCGTGCAGGAAAACCCCAGATACAAGTACAGAATGGGGTGAGGATACAAATCTGGAGGGGTAAGGAGAGGCGATATACCTGCTGGGGAGCTATGGGTCTTCTTGGGATCCTATGCACAAGAAAGTAGGTGTGCAGCGAGGATGATGGACGCTTGGAGGGACTTACAGCTCGTGTCCTGGTTTGCAAGTTGGGTACATGAACAGGACCATGCAGAGCTGGTTAACAAGGTTGATCTGAGAAGAGGTACCTATGCCCAAAAGCTTGTCTACTTTTTCCAACTACAACTGCAATCAGTGTAACAAAATATATTCTAATAAAATGGCTGACTCCACTTATAAATCTTAACTTGCTGAGAACAATCAACCTTACGAAGGACTTCACATGAAGTGATATGCCAACAAGCAGAAACACGACCGTAAACTGTGTAGGCATCACCGACAGACACAAATCCAGCAGAGCGCAATTTATTGGCAGTTAACTATCTTGACTGAAAGACTTTCATAGATAATCAATCATCTGACACATTCTCATAGCGGTTTTTCCCAACACAAACTTCCACCTTCTGGCAACTCTGACATCCCTCTGAGTCAGCAGAGGCGGCAATCACCACCAAACCCACGGCTCAGGCTCAAGGACAAACCTTGGGATGCTCCCTCCGTCCCTCCCCACACACACCCAGGCAGCTTGCTCACTCAGGACCCTGCCCCATCGTTCCACCAGCAGCCAAATTTCCCTTCTTGCAGCATCCCCAGGACCAGGAGACAGGAACCATGGAGGTGGGGTACAGTAAGGGACAGACGAGAGTAGCAAAGCTGAGGCCACCCGACAGGAACCCTGTCCTTACTGGAGGACTTGAGCGATTTGGAAGCCATTTGCTGCTCGAGTTGCCATTCCCTGCCAGGAACAGGCAGCAGTCCACAAAAGCACTCTAGAAATGGTACATGGTCCACATTTCCCCATTGGGCCACCCTAAAAATCTATCCAAAGTGAGTTAATACCTGGTGTTCCAAGGTCACTTCACATTTTCATAGCTCTGCTCCAAGGCAGCAGGAAGCAACCCCTGCACTGGCCGCACGCTCACACCGCTTCCAGCGGCATCCGCCCTGAGGCGGACAGCAATGTGGGAGCATTTGAGATCAACAAGATCCCCTTCCCTCTCCCCACCTCTCCATTGCCACGGATGGGAGCTTTTGACTTGGATTCCTTCCTCTTCGTTTTGTATTTAGTAATCACACAGAACTGGTCCTTAGATGATTTAAAAGCTATGATACTGACAGTGATTAATAGCAGCAACTCATCTACCGTGCCCATCTTTAAATCACTTCTGGTAGTCTTGCTAAGTGGGCATTTTAAAAGGCACTCTTCTGATGCTGCTCACAGTTCAAAACATTTATCAAAGAAATGCTTGTCTGGTGATAAGATTAAAGTATATTCCCCTTCTGTACAATTGCCACGTTGTCTGGAGGAAATAGCGTTAGCCACCGACAAACAGCCAGCTAGATGAGATGGACACCTCACTCGGCATTTTTCCTTTGTATACCATTGAATCCAGTTCATTTTCAGAAGAACGTACCCTAAGCTTTTTTGAAATTCACCGTTTAGGAGAGGAGTTAAGCCCACCCCAGCAAGGAGTGTTTCTATTGCTGTACCCCTGCCCACAGTGTGGCATTCCCCACTGGAACTGCTTTCCTCCTCGCTGGGCTCTTCAGCTACGACACAGAAGACCTCACAACTCGGTGCTAGGCTGTTCACAGTACGTTGCCTACAATACGTCTTGCCCTTCTAGTTCCTAGAATTCCCCATGCCTCGGGACTGGGGTTGTCAGCAGCTAAGCAGTAACATGCTAATGCTTTTGAAGCCTCGCTTGTCAAAGCTCTCTATGTTGTCAAAGCTCTCTATGCCTAAACTCTTTCTACCCTCACCCCGTAACCTTAGCCTCACAACATGCTTCAGCAGGGACACCATAAAGCGCTTGGTTAGGTATTAATGTGGAGTTCCACCGGTAACCACATTCATACTTATTTCTGCTTTGTCCAATGATTAACGTGAAGTTTATGTATTCTTGCCTCCCTGGAAATGTCAGAGGTTACATACTTTTCTTCTTTGCTGAAGGATAATCTTTACACAGACTGGGTTCTCTCACCTGGAACTCACTTTGCCATTTCAGGGACACTGACTTAGGTGGGACCACGTCAGCCAATAAGCGGCCACCTGTGACGAAAACCAAAGCCAACCACGCAGCAAAAACTAGATTTCACCGACAGCAAACAGACCCCAGCACACCTCCCAGAACAGGTGGGAATACAGGTATGCTTACAGATTTGAGACTTTGTGTGCTTATATTTACATATCCGATTCATATTTTAAAATTTGCATTAAATGCACTTCCTCCAGGTGCTCTGAAAAGCAAAGTCATTTGTAAGACCTATTAAAACATTCACGTAAAAAAAAAAAATTAAAATCCCTCCAGCTCTTAGATTAATAAAATATCCCAGAGCTGGGAAGTTCAGGGAGAAGTTAGAGGCACTGAGGAAAGAACGCAGGTAAACAGAGCGCCCTGGCCTGCCCGCTCCTTCCCCACCCCTTCAGACAATAACCCAGCAGAGATAATTCAGTGCGCACCAACTAAAGCCAGATGGCTATGCTATGCAAACCAACTTGAACAAATTTCGGAAAATGCATTCATATGTTTTGAACACACACAGACAGAAATCCACAGCAATCCAGCCTGATAAAAGAAAAACTAGATTTCAGCTTCCTGTAGGACAGAAAATCCTACAGAATTAGAACACGCATTAAGAGAACGGCACTGAAATAATAATCGATATGGGTATAAAATTAGAAGCCTGGCCTTTTTTTTTTTTTTTTTTTTAAATGAACAGACAAGTGTGAAAGGCAGACGAAGTTTGGATCGATGCAAACTAGTATTTGAACAGATGCCACGCAGACCAGAGAAGTGACGCGCTGAAGATTTAATGTGTTCTTCCACAATTACCTAGTGAAAGGTACATAAAATCAGCTACAAGTCAAATCTCTCAAGCCGGACAGGTTTCCTTCAGAAACACGCCACAGATGTCTGAGGTGCAGCAGGTATTTCCTCAGCAGCACAAGCCTCGGGCAGCCCTCCTCGCGCCTACTGCAGAGGCCTCGGAATCAGGCGGTCACACTAGCAGCTGGGGAGCGCAATTCAGACCTCACCCAGACACACTGCCTGAGCAGGGAACGAAAGGCAAACTTACCAGGCACTTCGCCGTCTCCTTGGTGCGAGCCCTTTACGTGCAGGGAGACGGCGTTCCTAGGAGCGCAGCGAGGCCCGGCCGGCTCCAAAGCGCCCTGAGCAGCAGCAGTCAGTACACGGAAGTTTCTCCGTGGAGGCAATAAATTGCCATCACCAAGGCAACAAGGTGAAAGGACAGCAATCTAGTGTTTCACCTGAAGAAAGCTTAAGGTGAAATGCTGTTTGTTTTCTTTCCCCCTCTGTATACAGACATTTTTGATTTCAAACCAAGATAGGAGTCAGCGAGGTAAATTTCCACTGACTGGAATGAAAGAAACCAGATAATACTGGAAATTTACCTGCGCGCCAGAGACTGTGGATTCAGTTCCATCCACTGGGCACGTCCTCTTTATATTTATTGTACTTAAAGGGTTGCAAAATATAACAGAATGGAAAAGACAACAAATCTTTAACTTGTTTTTAAACTCTTGGCCCTTTTGTTAATCTGAATAATAATAAAAAACAACACACACAAAGCCCCTGCTGTGCTGGACATAACAAAAATATACAAATACCCAAACAAACTGCTCTTTAATTCTCCGTATTATTGTGAAAAGTCAACTAGGACTTGCAGTTTCAAAACAAAATAGAATATTTTTCACCTACTTTAAAAAAAAAAAAAGGGAATATTTTCTTTAGCCAAGCTAACAGTGTTAGGATAATCCTAAATCTTTCAGCAACTGAATATGTGGAAGACAAATTAGATCACAGGAGAGCCATGCTGATTTTCACTTTGATTTGTTGGTGGATTAAACCAACCCAGATTACAGCCGATTGCCCGAAAAGGTAATCCTGCCTTTTCTTCCCTGCAGAATTCTTCACACACATTGCACGAGGCAACACATTTAAAAACAGATCAACATATTTTGTCTGCGGCAGATCTTGAAATCGGAGGGATTGAACAGAAGCTTTCAGAGGAAGGAATGCTGTGCGACTGGGATTCTCCAGAGGAAGCCACCAGACTGAGGGGAGGACCGCCCATGCAGCAGGCAGTAAAGCCCGAGACAAGCTCCTGTCCTGCAGAAAGCAGGACTACACCGCTGAGCAGCACCTGCCTTCTCGCCCTCACACCACAAAGCCCCGAGCTTAGGGGGACCTGCTCTTTTCAAGACCAGAACAAGGTGCGCTTTAGTCACCTCCCTGCACTGCTGCGCGATGAGCCCCAAGGGCCGGCAGGAAGGAAGGGGCGTTAAGCTTGGGGAAAGCTTGCACAAAGCCAAGTTTGTGCAGCGTAACCACAGGCTGTGTCAGGCTACGCTTAAAAGGCCCTGAATATCCCAGAGCGCTACAAAGTTATTGAACCAGGCTTTACTGAATACCTTGCCGAGGCCCAGGACCAGCAGGCCAGCTGATGAAGCCAACACCAGTAGGCAGGACGAGAACAGCAGAGCTCATGGAACCGTGGGGACCTTAATGCTTACGCAACAGAAAAACATTAGATGTTTCACAATAACAATTAGAGCATTACTCTTAGGCCTTAGGACTCTCAGAGGCAAAATATATTCCCATGTTCCTTGGTTAGACTGATACAGCTAGGGAAAAAACACCAGGCAAATTTTCAGGAAGGCATGAGTTGGTCTTAGCAGGGAAGTATCACTGTGCTGCCCTTATACATGGACAAAACAACTGATGAAACTGAACTGAGCAAGTTAAAAATACACAAGTCGGGAGCAAGGTATTCAGATCAAAGCGTATCAGTGACAGAGTTAGCAAACAGAACTCAAAACTGCCAGCCTAATGCTCTGACAGCAACCACACAGGCAGGCTCAAACCACAGAGCACTGAGCTTATGAAAATCTGCTTGCAGGGTATTTTACCACATTAAAAAAAAAAAAACACACACAAAAACAAACCAAGAAACCACAAGCTCCAGGTGATCCATTTTTATAAAAATCAGTTGAACTCCATGCAGCCAGATACACTTGAGCAATTTCAGCAAGCACGTTGAACTGGGTCACCTGTAGTCTTTGGAAATGCCTACACAAATGCAGAACTTGAAATGAATGGCCTTGCTGCACTGCAGTACGAGACCTGATTTTCCTTACTTAACGCTTAGATCTATTTATATCACTCACTAGAGGAATTCTAACCAACACAGTGTTTTCTGCACCAGGTAATTCAGCAAACTCTCCAGCAGGCTCACGCAGGCTGTGCAGATGTCTTCTAAGCCCAGCTGTGCCAGCAAAGGGAAGCGATTCCTATCCAACAGCTTTCTTCCCGGTTTTTAACGCCAGCAGAGGCTGCTGCCTCCCCTCCCCAGCTCAGGGAGCACCCAGAGGAGCCAGGCTGGGCAGCCAGGCTGACTGGCCTCCCTCGGACCGCCTCGGCCCAAGGGGTGCCGATTCCTCGCTGCCTCCCTCCCTCCTCAGCTCCTGGCGGTGTTGGGGCCCGCTGCCACCTGCGGTTCACCGGCCCAGCTCATTCTGCACACCTCCTGCGCCCAGCTCCACGCTCCCCCTTACCGCGCCAGCTGCACGAACGGGGCTGCCCCGAGAAGCTGGCAGCAGCAACCTCTGCGCAGCCACCGCCCACCTCTGCTGAAACGGCATCGTTTTGTAACGGGCACCCGCAAGGAAGTTAAAAAAGCAGCGCGGTAGGAGAAAGGAGGGGACGTTTACTGAATCATCTGTATATGGCGGATTTTCAGCACAGGAATTTCTCTTCCTGAAAGAAGCCTCCATCTACTTTTCTCTGGACAAGCCAAGAGACCTATTTAATTGTTGATGGTAGCAAAGAAACATAAAAAGCAGTTGTGACATGTTGCTATTAAGAACCACGTACAAAGCTGCGACTAGGAGTTCGCAGGACATTTGCAGAAGTCGGTGAACTGAAAGTGACTCCCCTAAATGGACTTCAGTTTTAAGAGCGGAAAAAATAATAAAAAAAATCTTGCATCAGATATCAGCACCAACATGTTCTGCCCCCAAATAGAATATTTACTGAAAGTATAAACAGTGATTTCCTACTGTAAAATCTGTCAGTAAGGCTTTATTGCTGGTTTTTGGTGGTGGTGGTTTTCCTTGGGGGATACAGAAATTCAGCTGATTCTTTAAAACTTTAAGCTTTTATTCAACAAACATCTATTTCTGGCATGCAAAAATAGCCCTTTAAGCATGAACTACCATAAAACAAAGGAATGGTGCTTTTTACAAGTAGGATGATTACATTACGCTGGCCCTGACACTCGTAAAAGCTTTGCCAACCATGGAGAGTAAAACAAGGCCAGCTGCTTTAATTTCAGATGTTCCTTATCCTCGGGTCAGTGTCCAGACAGATCTATTACTTTCTAGCATACAGAATAGTACTCCAAAACTTATTAGTCAAAAGAGGAACACCAAAAATCCAAGCCGCTGACAAACATCCAACAATTTCACCCAGCAACGAAGCACAGCCCCGATCTCCAGTTCACACCTCGCAGTAAGAAGTTGCTGACAGATGCAAACCAACGTCGGCTAACAGGCAGTGGCACTGAGATGGCTTCAGAACTGTTCTTCCACGATAACCATTTTACAGTTCTACTTGGTAACCATCATTACGACATTTTGATCCAACTTCACACGGGCAGTCACGGGGGTAGGCTCTGGAGGAGCCTCCACACACAAAGCTGAAGGACGGTTTTTTAGGAAGTCCAGCACGACCTCGAGGAAGCATTCTCTAATCGACTGCTGTCTTAAAAAACAAGCCTAGCCCCCACTCTCACGCCACCCACGAGTTTACTGAGGGCGCGCTCTGCCCCACCGCCCAGGCGGTCAGTGGTGGTGCTGGGCCCGGGACTGGGCCCTGGGGCACTCTGCCGGTTGCCGGCCTCCGGTAGCCTCGGGGCCGCTGCCCCCACCGCACCGCTCTGAGCTGAGCTAACGCCTTAAGAACCCGGGGCCATGCTCGTTATCGGCCCGTCTTTTATTCCTGCCATTTCACACACTTCAAAAGGCACCTTTACAGCTTTTATTGTTTCCTGTGATAGCACGAAAACAATTCTTAGCAGCTCCCCGAACACCGGGCAAGTGACCAGCCTCTAGCTGCACGCTGGGGATGTCGCTGGCCGCCTGCCGTCCCCCAGAGCAGCAGGAGGGAAAGCACCAGGCCTTCCTCCCGCTCCGCTCCCCAGGGAGGGGACCCTCCCGCTCCGCGCTGTCCTCACACGCGCTCCAAAAACATCATGGTATTTGTTCCAGAGTGGCAACTGCTTCCTACGTATATAGCATAATCTAAAAAACATTTGTTTAAAGCAAGTTTTATCAAAATTCTGATATCTTCTTTCTTTAAATACTGAGGGCATTGCTAGCTGTAATTAAAAAAGCCAGCGTTGATCGTCATCGTGACCCAAATTAACACTCACACTTCCACGGTGAAAAGCTAAGGAAGCGGTTCTAGGTAACAAACACTGCCGTCTTAGTTTAGGCACAGAAAACACACATTGAGAAGCGTGGTGTTGGTCAGTTTAGGTTTTTAAAGGCACAAATCTCTGAAGCCTACCAGGTTCAAAAGGCTGGCTATGCATACAAAGCGCACAAGAGAAGATCCCGTACCAAATGGGGGAGGTTTAGATGTGCTTCATTCCAGTAGCCCAACTGGTTGCTGACCGATCATGCAAGCATGTTTGTGTAACCACAATCTATATTCCTGTTAGATATTTAAAGATTTTAGACCATAAACAGTCAGCTTTATTGCTGCTGCATTGTTTAATGACAAGACATGCATTCAATAAAAATGTAATTCCAACAATAAACTGTAATTGGAGGCTTATTTCTATCCAAGATAACGTCAGCGATCTATTTAACTGTATGTGCCCACAGACCAAAGCTGCCACAGGACTGTCTGTTTCATGCAGACAACAAACTGCAGGGCAGATGAGGAACAGGACAAGGAATTTCTTAAATAGGCTTTGCTGAAAAGCATTGATAACAGAAAATCTGCGCTAAGTGACAAGAAAATACCAGTGACATTGCCACAACCTTAAATATCCCTAAAAGGACACCTTTTTACTGCAGCACTTCAATCTCAAAAAAGATTTTATCAAGCACATTTTCAAAATAGTTGTGAACAGGTATTAAGCCACTTTTAGGATCTGTTGTTCTGAAGATCTAACACTGCTTTAGCAGACAACACATTTCATCTTGGTTCAACAGAATGCAAAAATTAAAAGCACTGCTTTCAAACGACTTCTGTAGAGATGCACAAGAGAAATGCTGCAGATGAAATACATCAGCTGGACTGATTCCACGCGTGGTTTACACCAAGAGGAAGGAAAAAACTATTGTGAACAAAGAAAGTAGAGACAAAGAACTAAGTTTTGAAGAAGTTTGATTTTTCTCTTCTGCTCAAACCAAAAATCAAGTATGATTGCAATGTTAGTAATTACACCTTCCGACTATAAAGCATTAACGCTGGATTATTACATCTCTTGTAATTCAAACACATCATGCAGTAGCGATTTTAGGAATACTAAGAGAACAATACCATAGAAGACTGTTGCTTAACAAACAGGATGGTAAACTCAGTTAGGTCTAACGTGATGTAATCTTACTCATCCTGATTTGAGCTGCAGAAGAGAAACAAGTCAAAATGTTAAAGAGCAACATACAGTGCTAACAAATCCAGAACGCTCTAAAAGCAGTTTTGGAAAGATTAATGAACTTTGCTGGCACTAAACCTTATTCTACAATTTCAGTGCTCAGTGCATTCATTTACTACAAAAAGACCTTCTCTGAAACTTGGTTTGTAACAAGTCTGATAAGCGGTAGAAGTAACAAGGATGAAATATAGGCTATAATCCTAGAATTTGATTGAGAGCTAGGTTCATGCATCTCAGAGCTCCACCAATTTCTTTGCTGTTCGATGACTGGAGCGTAGCAGGTATTCTCTAGATTTACATGGATAAATGAACGTGATGCTAATTACTGTATATTCTACCACAATAGAAAGACAACGATTCATTTTCTGAGGAGGAGGGATAAGAACATCAGCAGGAATCTGGTAATTAACATAGGCAAACTGATAAGCATTTGCATTTATTTTAGAGCTGTTATCCAACTCCCATTCAGTCACTGTATCAATATAAAAACATAAGAAAAAATTATGGGCTTGCTGGGGTTTTTAAAAGATTTCTGTTGGAAAACAAATATTCTGCCCTTCATGTCGAATATGGTTTGTCCCAAGCGCATTGGTTTAACTTAATATTATCAGGATTTGCTTTAAGGTCTTGCTCATCAAATCTTGGTGTAGTTTGCAAAAATGTTTTTTATAATTCATTACAGGCTGCATCCACTGGAATGGTTCCAAATACTGTTACTTAAGAAAGCCTTCTATCTAAAATATTTTTAAAACACTTTGAAGAAGCAACAACAACAAAAACTTGAAAAAGTAAAGCCACAGATGACCCCAAAGATTTACCTCTCAGTGAAAGTATTGTGGTTTTTGTTTTTAAATAAACACCCCATAACTTCTGCTCAAAAGCAAAACAACAGACACGAAGATGCGATGTGGTTACTTTCACTATAAGAATGAAAACCAAAGTTCGCTTAGGTAGCAGCAATAGCAGCTTCCACAGCCTTCCCTGGCAAATAATTTCTTTTTTAAGTACTTTAACATTAGCTTCTAATCTGACTAAAATACTCACAAGATTTCCTCTATTCTGTATCCTCCTTCTTAATCAAGTTTTCCTCTTGTGTTTCTTCTTAATGTTTTTGCACAGCACTAAACTGTCTTCTTCCACATTCTTGCAAAAGCTGTTATAAAGATTAAAAACAGACCAGATTTAAGCTTCTGGTCTCAACATTTCGAGAGCCCTGCACCAAGAGCTCAAGGCAACTCACAAACGCAGCTGCCATCCCATGCCCCCACTCCAGAGCTAAGGAGTGTGAGCCCCAACCCCAGGGCCAGGAGAGGAGGAGAAAGCTGCCTCGTCTGCCCTGTGATTAAAGGCAGGTGGGAGGCCTCACCTTTCCAGTCACGCACAGGTGACGACACTTAGGACTCTAAAAACCAACGGATTACCAAGCACACACCTTACTTTCATCTTCTGCACGACGATGACCCTAACTTATTGTGCACTTTAAGTTTAATCCTCAAAGCCTTCTGAAAATGTACATCAGAAGGGGTCCCAATGATTTCTGGGCGGTCTGATCACTACTGAAATACCAGCTGATTCCCCGTGAGCAGATCTGCATTGTTCTGTCAGCTTTACACATTAACAAAACAACGGTAAATTAAAGATAAACCTTGTAACAGGCACACAAACATATTTCTTCAGCCTAAGAGCCTCTGGCACCTGTGCAGGCCGGCCGGCGATGCACAGCACACGGCATCCACAGGCTCGGGCAGCCCTGCGGGGGAGGCTCTCTGCAGGACCTCGTCCCCACGGCCAGGAGCCCCCAGCTGACGGCAAGGCCAGCGGCAGCCGTGGCTACAGGATGGCGGAGGTTTATCCTGCAAGGAGGTGGGGAAGGTGATCAGCTGCGAGGAGCCCCTGCGCTGCCCAGCTTGCCGCAGGACCGGGCGGCGGGACCCTACCGGAGGCTGCCCGACAGGCGCAGGGTCTGGAGCCAGGAGCGCCCAGGAGGGGCTGCCCCGGTGGGCTCGCTCAGCCTGAAGAAGGCCAAGGGGGTGTGACTGCTGCCCACCCCGCGGGTGTCCCACTACAGGGACAGCGCAGCTGGCCCCTTCTCAGAGGGGGCAGCAGAAGGCCACAGGGCGACCACCGCAAGCTGCAAGTTAACAGCAGAGAAATTCCAGCTAAATAGGACAGGCTTCCCATGCCACCAGGTCGTTAAGGACTGGAGAGAGGCTTGGAGGGGCTGCAGAGCCTTCAGCACAGGAGATGGGCAAAGCTGGGCTGGAGACGGCCCCGAACGACCTGTGCTGACGCTGCCCAGCCGGTCCCCGGGCACCCCTTGCCTCCAGCACGGGGCTCTCGCCACTGCTGATTCTGGCAGCAGCTCCTGCGGAGGGTCTGTGGAACAGCCCACGGTGTCCTAGACAGCAGGACTGAAACAGATTGCTTCAAGATGGTGTGCAGCAACAGCAAGAACTGGCTGTGATCCCTGCCGAACACACGCACGCAGCGAGCAAGGTGGACCAGCACAGACGTTTCTGCTCTCTGCGAGGCCTGTGGCAGGACCGGGAGCTGCTGCAGCGACACCACGAGCTTCGGCGCCCCCAGACTGAACCTGATCAGTGAGCAGCACGTACCCGTGCCCCCTGGGCGGCCAATGCACCTGGTACAGCTGTGTCACAGCCCCAGCCCCACCACCTGCTCATCGTGCTGGTGCTGCTCGTCCTCCCACTCTGCCCCTCGGCTTTCTGGGGACAAAGCGAGGTGCTGTGGCTGGGCGTCCGCTGGGGGCAGGCGGCTGAGGGCAGGGGCATACAAAGAGAGACAGAGGCCAGGGATGGACCCCGAGCCCTGGGAGACATCGACAGCCTGATGTCTGAGCGCAGCCTGATCCTTTCCCGTTACTTTTTTGAAGTACTGTAATAGCTCGACTGAAGCAGACTTCAGCAGAGAGCAGAGAGCAGGAATGCCAATTTTCACAGAAAGACTCCATTTTCTAACACAGTTTGTTTCCTTGCATGAATCATCCTATTATCCAGCAAGAAATGAAATTAGATCTTCCAGCTCTCAACTGAAGTTAATAATTAATGTTACTGTAAGAGTTTCCAGTCTTCCCTGGTGAAGAAACTCTTTCAAACACATTAACATTTCAATGAGCACTCCTGTCAGTCAACCCAGCAGCTCATTCCTTTGGCCTCTCTTCTCCATCTTGAAGTTTTTTGTTGCTGTTGTTTTTGTTTTAAATATCAAGTTTTATCCTCCAGCAGTACCCCCGCCTTGTCCTTAAGAGCAAATGCAGCTGTTAGCTCTGCTCCCCAGGCGTTTCTAGGCTTGGGGGATGAATTACTCTCTACAGTCTCTGTCCAGATTAGCAGAAGCCAAGACAGCACCTACACCAAGCTGATGGATCCACTGAAGGGATCCACTCTAACCATAGAAGTCTAATGAATGCTCAGGCTTTTGTATCCTGATTTTATTCTTCCAAGATGTTTAGACCGCATTTGGGAGGAGCAGCAAGCTGAAATCTCCACATACAGATCCCTTCAGGGGACCCTTCAGAGGAGGTTCAGGTTGGAAACGAGGAGACGTTTCTTCTCAGAAAGAGCGGCCAGGCATGGGAACAGGTTGCCCAGGGAGGTGGTGGAGTCACCGGCCCTGGGGGTGTTCAAGGAAAGGTTGAACGTGGTGCCTGGGGACATGGCTTAGTGGGTGATGGTGGTGGTAGGGGAATGGTTGGACCAGATGATTTTGGAGGTCTCTTCCAACCTCAAGGATTCTCTGAGATGCCGTTCCCGTTGAGAACGCAGGTGTGGCTGAAAGCGGGGAGCTGTGCACCGCCGGCTCCTCGGTGACTGGGGCCATGGGCGAAGCTCACTCTGCACAACTTCGATCATCTGCTTTGTCATCTTCACTGCAGTGCGCGTGCTCCTTCTGAGACTGCTTTAACCACCAGCTTTCTCCTCAGGCCATTATAAAAATGCATTTCTTGGCACCCAGAGCCTAGGAGGATGGGGAAAGGAGGGTGCCTCCAAAAGAGCATCTCATCTGGCAGCGAGAGCCAGCCGAGGTCCAAATCGCAGGAAGGGTCTGCTGCCAACTGACGAATTGCTCACTTCTTTAGCTCCTTTGCTGCTACGACCTGTACCTACGAAGGCAGATGTAACTGCACGCTTAGTCATGACTAAAAAAATTCACCCCTCTGAAGATCAGAACAAAGCTCTCCACAGCCTCTGCAAAGGCTGTACAGTGCACCGGTTCACTCAGGATTGCACCTTCTCCCCAGAAGAATTATTCTGACTGAAGATCTACAACGATCAGATTTGGAGTGATGTCCACTCCACACGTGGAGGCACTGTCCACTCACCCACCAGATCGAGTGTTGTATCCAGGAAGCAGGGAACGGAAGAGAGAATTTGGGAACGTGCTGTGCAATGAACCGTGCCGTGCACGATCCACCCTGCTCATCCCGCAGGAGATGCTGTTCTCCTGGTAGCTCTTCCACCTCTCCCACTCCTCTCCTACTCACTTGGAAAAACAGCAGCCCTCTGACAAGGATTTTTTAACTTTTGGTGATGGCAAAGGATATTTGCAATTCAAAGATATACTCTAGGGCTAGAAAGCTCTCAGTTAAAGACTATGCCATCTCCTAGAAGACGAGAAAACTGTGCGGTTATCAGCGCAGGTGTAATGGGCTGGGCTTGGGAAGCTGGCAGCGAGCGGCCCCAGGCTCTCGGACGGGAAGGACAGCAAAGCTCTCCAAGGGAGCTTCCCCAGGATGCCCCCGGCATGCCTTGTGAGCAGCTGGAGGCGTGGACCAGAATTAAGATAACGTGCAAAACCCGCTGTAGTCAAAAACTGTATTAGCACAAACATGACCAATGCAGGAGAATAAATTTAAGTAATTTAGCTGGACAAGTTATTTCCTATGCATACGTGAATTTAAGCTACCTTACAGAAAGAAAAGCAGTTACCACCTTTCTAACTGAAAGGACATAGGATCACTGCTGAAAAACGCCAAAGGTACCCCTGAATTAATGCGCACAGTCGCAATCAGTTTTGGTAACACTAGCACTAGGAAACCCATGGGCTTTCGTAAAAAATACAGGATTTCTGCTTGGTAGCAGAATGCCTGTAAAACACTTAACCAGTTTACTTTATTATTACTATTATTAAGATTAATTTATCCAACGGCTGAGCTGTGTCAGCAGGTGTCTGTCTGTAGGACAGCTAGTGTGGGTTAGCGGCGTTTCGATCCACGCCGTCCTTTCGGCGTGCAGACAGGTGAACACGCACCCAGTCCCGAGGCAGCGGGACGCGCTGGGAGCTGCGTTTGTACCAGAAACGCCGTTAACTGGCAAGGCAGGTTGTTTCTTCCTTTTAATGAAATATGATTTTTTTTCCTTTGATACAGCGATTTTTAGTTTTCCATAAATAATTTCTGCACACGTGTTGAGGGTGGAAGGTTTGGTGAGGGGTTTTCTTTTATTTTTAACTGTATTACTTGCTGATAGGGAACTCCGCAAGAGTTTGTGAAATCCTATAAATAAATGGATTGTTGCTGGACAAAGCTCAGAGGTTAGCTCAGTCACTTGTTCCTAAAATGGTACTTGACGCTGACTAGACTAAGAAACACTCATTAAAATATTCAACACTCATTATCCCAAACAAAGGGTGGACTTTGTGTTCTGCCAGGCATTCTGGATGCAGAGCGTAGCTCAACGCACCGAACAAAAGCCACATTGAAATCAATGTATTGCAGGAGATGTGTAATAAGGTCAGTCATTCATCGCATCAGGGCAGGACCCAGTCCCAGAGAAACACAGATGCATGTTCTTGGATGAAACAGAAAAAGGAGGGAGCAGAGGGCACAGCAATTCAAAATTTCTTAGCCAAGTTACAAAGCCCATGAACAGCTTCCATCCCGTTTTCTGTGGCGTTAGCAATGCGATACAGAGAGGTGACAAGCAGGTAGAAGCAGTAATCCCTTCACCACAGCCAGACCAAGTTCCAAAATTAAGCAATTGGTATAAACTATTCAAGATTCAGACTTTTATATTTGTTTCATCAACCATACCTAACTCAGCAGCCGGTAATCACAAATATAAGCCATTTGCATAGCTATTAACATCTTAGTTCATCATCTTAGACCTCAAAGTTTCAGATTAATTTTGAGTCTAGTCCTGAAGCATCACCACAGAACGGTTTGGGATGGAAGGGACCTTAAAGCCCACCTGATTCATGGGCAGGGACACCTCCCACCGGACCAGGCTGCCCAAAGCCCCTTCTCACCTGGCCTTAAATACTCCCGGGATAGACAACATCTTTCCCTACAACAGTAGAAACACAGGTGTGTACGGACATGGACGAGACCCCCAAGCCTCCCCTCCGGCAGGCTGACGGCTCCAGGCCCCCCAAGCCCCACGCTGGGCTCCCTCCCTGTCTCCTGTACCGGGGTGCCCAGAAGTGGGCCCAGCTTCCAGGTGCCGCCTCCCGAAGGATCGCCTCCCCTGGCCTGCCAGCTGATTTTTGTCTTATCTTTTCCTCCAAGACAACAAATTAATTTTATAGTGAACTACGTACAATGGTGAAGGATACTCAGGACAGTACAAATTAAGAGAAGCAGCCTGAAGGACACCAAGACAGTTTCCTTCAGACAGGTTAAATAAAGTTACATCCCCTTGCAAAAGTAACAAGATCTACAAAAAAAAATCATTTTTGCTTCAGGTTTTTGTTTGCTTTTGTAATTACCATGGCTGCACCAAGCAAAGGGAGGAAACTAGCTAGGAACTGCTGCAGAGACACCAAAATCCAACCGCACAGAGACTTGTCTCCTTTAACAGGCTTCTGCTTCAAGTTGTGTTGAGTTTTAAAACAATATATAGGCTTGGACATGTTACGCAACATTATTGGCCAACACGCCATTTTATATTGCGGTTGCTCATACTAAATATAGGAAAACCTGCCCACAAGACTAGGTAACAGCTTCAGAAAATGCAACTGCTGGTAAGGAACTTACAACACCAGGAGAAGCGTCAGGAGAAGAAGAGTCAAGTGGAGCTGCCAAGTCCCAGCAGTGCCAGGAGGTGAACGAAGCAAGACAACTCCTTTAGCTTTCTCTCCGCGCTGCCGCACTTGCTCAAAGCTAACTAAAAGCAGCTTGAAGTGGTTGCTCAAAGGAACCCCAAAACCCAGGAACGTGCAAGTTACCCACAAAAATACCAGACATCACCCTAGATCAGAGCCAGAGCCATCAATAAAGTAAAGGAGTACGGCTCAAATACAGTCAGAGGTGCCATCACGAAACATTACAAGGAACTAAAAGAATTTCTTTAAAAAGTGTTCAGACAGTGGCTGGTGTGCAATACCAGGGTAAACCATTTTGTTTGTTAAGACCGCAGACAGACCATTAAATCACCAAAACACAAAATAAAAATGAGGGTTGCTGTGCTGAGATCAATTTATCAAGCAGAAAGCTTGGTGCAAAAAGGGAAAAGCCTCCCAGAATTGCTATACAATCCCGGCAGGTTCCCTGTTTCCCACCAAATACAGCCTGGACAACAAAAACTCCAAAGCGAAAGCATTCTTGCAGGGGCAAACAGAGCATTTAGTGGGGAGGACCGAGAGCTGCACGGCCACACCACGGTCTGCCCCCGGAGCCGCCTGGGCTCTGCTTTCTTCCCAAGCTCTGCAGGGAGCTCCAGTGAGAGCACCGGTGCTCACTTGAAAACCCTCTCCCTCTGCGTGCAAGTTATCCAATAAATATCAGGTACAACTCAAAAGCCATGACCAAGAAAATTCAATTAAGTACCTGAACTCTCTCAAATTCTTGGCTTGTGCACAAAACCCACAAAGCATCACGCAGAAATTCAGCTGATGCTGTCCTTCTGCAGGCCAAGACCGACAGAAGTACTCCTCTGCCAACAAGGATGAGCTGCAGAGAGCACCAACATTTCACACAACCACAGAGCCGGCTGGGTCGGAAGGGAGCTCACGGCTCCACGCACTCTCACTGCTGTCCTTACACCTGATCTATCACCCGCACAGCCCCAGAGCGAGCCCGGTCAGCAGGCAGATTTCACAGACAAGCCCAATAGAAGAGATTAATTTTATGTCAGTTCAGTTCACTGAGCTGACTGGGGTTTGCATGGTCACTACACCCGATGGAAGGGAAGGGGTCGGGCCAGATCAGATCAATCAACTGCAATCTGAAAAGACGCCGCTGTAACGTTATACTTCTGCTTCTCACTACAAAGCTGTAGTGCACATTCTTACTGGACATGGAAGAAGAAGAAATTTGTTTTAAAGGTTTGTTGAACACAAACTGACACGTGTTTTGTAAATAGGCAAGCTTCACCTATCCAAAAATCTACAGTTTTTACCCCACTGTTGCATCATGGAAGTGGGGAGGAGGTTGCAGCTACAACAGAGCCACGCTCCCCAGCGGTGGTTTGCAGGTGCACAGCAGTAATTCCTACCCCGAGGTACCAGCCTGGTGCCCACGACTGCCTGATCTCTGCTGGATCTGGATTTGCTTTCCAACACATGCTGCAGAGAACAGGAACAGCCCCAGCCCTGGGCAGGGAACGGCTGGTTGCACGGCACGGGTCATGGCCAGCTTCATCGAGGAGGCTCAGCTACAAGGAGGAGCCCAAAAGTCACTGGCCTAGAGAGGCAGACTGCCAAACAGCAGCTCTTTGAAGAAGGGAGCATTCAGAGATATTTATTCTCTAGTTCTAATCATTTTCGTAGCCAAAAAAAAGGAGTGGCTTCTTGATAGCTAGTCAAGCTGCTGAGCTCAGGGTGACGCTGCAGGGCAGGACAGAACCCGCAGGCTGGAGGGAACAGTGCTGGAGAGGAAACGTACAGGTTCCTCCCCCAGAGCAAGGAACCAACACGGGATGGGACGGTGACTAACACGGAGAAGGCACGGCGCAACAGGCAGGCTGCCAAAGATGCAAGGTAGTAAATAAGAGTGAGAAATTAACATTAGTCACTAAGTCTGCAACCTTTTGCAACAACCTTGTCTTGTTTCATTTTAATTATCTCTAATGAAGACGCATGGCAGCTTTTTAGCCAGCCCAGTAATTTTCCAACTAGATCAAGCTCTATTCTGGCAGTAGCATGGCGAAAAGAACTCTCACTGAATTGTAAATCAGCTGAAATACATGGGAGAATCTCACAGGTCGTCTTTCCCACGTCATTGCTTGAATGCAAAAGGGTGCGTGCTTTTTGTTTTTCCCAGAACCACAGAATGGCTCGGGCTGGGAAGGACCCTACAGACCGCCCCGTTCCGACCCCTGCCGTGGGCAGGGGCACCTCCCACCAGCCCGGGTTGCTCAGAGCCCCACACAGCCCCTCCAGGGATGGGGCACCCACAGCTTCCCTGGGCAGCCTGTTCAGTGCCTCACCACCCTCTGAGTGATGAATTTCCTTCTAACATCTACGCTAAATCTGCCCTCTTTCAGTTTAAATCTGTTTTACTGGCATGCAAAGCCCACTACTTCATTAGCTACTATTACCAGACGAGAACACCTGAATGAGTATTTTCAGCTGATGGATGCAGAAATATCTCCTCACAAGATTTTTAGCTCTCAGAAACAGTGCCATGTCCATCCTATTCTTTCCTCGTGAAGCCTTCCCCAAAACCTACAAGTGAAGACAGAAAACTGAAAAACAAACAAAACCCCACAATGTACCCTATCCTGTGCTTCCATGTACTTCCTGCTTGTAATGCACCTTTCAGCTATTCAAAACATCTATGAAATATTAGGGGAAGGAAGGGGGAGACCTCTCAATGAAAAAAAGCTTTTCTAAGGCGATCGCATACCGCAGCTCTTTTCCTGCACCCACTTACCAATGACCACGTCTTTCCTGGAAAATTCTTCGTTTTTCTAAAACGGTAATCTCTTTAGCATCAATAGAACGGTAAGCATGTTCCAGCCTTTAAGCTACGTAAGACTGGAGGCTAACGCGACATTAATAGCCAGTTTAACAGCGGAGAGGGGCTTAAACCTCTTCTGAAAAGGATGATGAATACTGCCTTTGTCTAAGACAGAAAGAGCAGAGGCTGCAACCAGAGATCAGACATGAAAACCAGAAGTCAAGAACTGACCTCATGTGCATGCACCAAACCTTAACAGCAAAGGCCGGATAAGACTCTTCAAGTCTTCCATCATAACTCAGCATTTAATAACTAGATGTTCTTTGTTTATCTTAAATATATAATTGTCATTTATTCTTTTGCTTTACAGAAACCTTTACTTCCCCCTACAGTCATTTTTTAGCTCATTATTTCTTAGTTAAGAATCTTGGCGGACTCACACTGATTTATTGCCCTTGTATATCAATGCAATAGTACCAAGCGATAAAACCCTCAATACCCATGATCTAGCAAGAAGTCTAAACAAACGGGCATTATATTAGCACCCGTGGCTCCTACATGGATATCGCTACAATCAGAAAAAATTTAGAAGAGAGACCTTGATATTTTCAGCCAAACCCCAGCTCTAAACCAGGCAGCATCAACACAGGTTGCTTAGGGCCGTCTCCAGCCCAGCTTTGCCCATCTCCTGTGCTGAAGGCTCTGCAGCCCCTCCAAGCCTCTCTCCAGTCCCTAACCACCTGGTGGCGTGGGAAGCCTGTCCTATTTAGCTGGAATTTCTCTTGCTGCTCTCTTGCTCTGCTGACAGCTGGCTGCAGGGTGGGCAGCAGTCACACCCCCTCGGCCTTCTCCTCCCCAGGCTGAGCGAGCCCACCGGGGCAGCCCCTCCTGCATGCCCTGCACGCCTTCCCCCAGCCTTCTTGATGATCTCCATGGGACTTGCTCGGCCTTGTCAGTATCCGCCCTGAGCATGGGGGGCTCGAACGGGACACAGATGGGATCCCAGAAGCGCTGCCCGGAGAGGAATCACCGCTTCCCCTGCGATGCTCTTGCTGAAGCGCTCCAGCCTGCCTGTCACCAGAGCACGCATATCAGCAGGACTCACGGTCACTGAACTGCAGCCACAAACCATTCATCTGAGACATTAAGAAAAACGTATCTAACATCCAGCACAGAGCAACGCAACTAAAGGTGTGAGAAGATTAGAGAGGAGAAATTTCATCTCCAAAGCCAAAACTTCACCCAAAAACATCTGCCAAAACAAACACACGCACATACCAGGGTGTCAACACAGTATCTCACAGGGCTTGGTGAGAAAGGGAGTGAGAGGGCACAGTTAAGGTGAGAGATCATTAATCATCAGGTGTAAAGCACTGTTTTCATTTGCACAGTTCCTTGCTGCATCACAGCAACTTCTGCTTCCCACAAAACGGAGAGGAGTCAGCCGTTTCTGCAGCCTCCAAGCAAATTCTAGTCCTAGAAGAAGCGAGGAACACGGCATGCTGAGCTGATCCCAGGAACGTGAATGATTTAACAGGCAGCTGCCAGAAAACAAGGACGAGATCATGACATCCAACAAGAAAAAAACAGAAAGCATCTCAAAAAAAAACCCCAGCTGTTGCTAGGCGAGCACATGACTTATGTGAATGTCAAAGCAAGAAAAATTCAGGAAGTCCAGATAAGAACTGGAGAAGGCTTTTCCCACAAAAAGGCCCTGGATTTTCAGAGATATCCGAACAAAAAGTTCACAATAAAATCACTCCTTCCCCAAACAATCCGTCCTTACCACTGAAGATAATCGCACTGCTGTCTCAGGAAGGCTCCCACGAGGGGAGCACCAGGGCTCGCCAGCTCGGCTCTCAGGTGCAGCCCCGAGAGGAGGGAGGGCCCGATCCTCAGCAGGCAGCCCCCAGTGGTGGTTCCAGGCCCCGTCCAATTCCTCAACAGCCCAGGGGAATTAAGTTAACAGAGGGCACCCTGGAAAGCAAAACTAACCCCAGGACACACCTGGAGAACGTCTGACCCTCAGCGGGAGTTACCTCAGGCCAGACATCCAGCGCGGGTGCGACGCCGGGGCCAGGCCGCGGGGCCAGCGGTGCGACGGCCCCGGCCAGCCTGGACTCACCCTCCAGCCCCAGCAGTGTCTCAGCTCTTCGATAAACATCAGGATGCTGAGCTTTAAACGCTGAAACCAGCCGGTGCTAAGATTCGGGTTTCCACAGCAACGCCAACTGTGACACAGAGGGCCTTTGTAACACACTCCTGCGTTATCGAACGCTATCAGCACATGTATTTTAGCTTAGAGATGCACAAGTTTGAGGGAGGACCCTGATTTCATTTTCCAAATGCTGTAATTTTGGTCTTTGAAGTACACATTGTAAAATACCTAAAAATAAAAGTGGTCACAATGTGTAGTGACACCCATTGCAGACTGCAGCTCGCAGACTCCCCTTCGCATTAGGTTTCCTGCATGGGCTAGCGGCTCAGCCTCTTGTGCAAGTTTTAGGCATCCAAAACAAAACCTTTGTCACTTGTAGGGTACAGACAAGCGAGAACACGCAGCACCCAGCCGTTGAGTCACTTCGCGGGTAGCTGCGAGGCGGGGAACATGCTCACACCGGTTATGTATGCCGAATTACGTCTAATAATCCCTCACTAGAATTAAATGCGGCAAAATGAACACAGCTACAAGCGGTTCAGAACCGACCAGGCCAGGCTTAAAAAAAAAAATCAGACTACATGGCAGGAACACAGCAGATTAAAGGCAAATTTACACGGTCAGCAGGATGAGAGAAAAATACATGTTTTTGCTAAATCAATTTAAATAAGTGTAGAGGCATTTCCTTTCTCAATAGGAATGTTAATCAATCAAAATGCAATGATTTGAAATCACGACCGAAAGCCTTAAAAAGACGAACCAGTTCCAACACACATTCTGGACATGCTCTTCCACATGTAGTCAAAGGAGATGGGAAGCGCTCCACAAAACATGAAAAAATATTAACTACAAATTTTGCTTTTAATTCTGAGGATTTTGAGGCTGCTCATTAACAGTTAGTTAAGAAAGACCCACGGCTTTGACAGCTTCCAAGAGGGGCTCTCCCAGGATCTCGCATTAAGAGTACGCACGCACAGGGTGACAAATGGCTTCCTAGGTAATTAACACCCGGTTAGTAACCGCTTATCTGCGACCTGCTCAAACCTCGTCTTTCAAGCCGCAACAGAAACTAGTAAGACAAAATCAAAACTTTACAGCTCCGCTTCACGTGCCATCTGGTACTACTGCAGGGTGCGCGCACACCCCCCAGAAAACAGGGCTCGAACGGGGTGCCCCCCAGGACAAGCAGCCGCTGGGTGGTACTCGCTGCACCCACTTCTCCCCCTTCTCCACATCCAAGAGAGGCAGAGCCAACACCCTTGTGGCTGCAGCCTAGCCTTACGCTGAATTAGGCATCGATGAAGTCACATCCTCAAATCGGGGGAGAAAAATGTATGAGTTTCTTCAACATGCTAATTAGATCACAGGACAAGAAGGTACCTCCGAGATAAAAGGAGGAATAGGGCAGCACTATCAGGATAATGCCCTTTGTAAAAGGTTTGGTTACTCAATACAAGGCTGGCTCCTAATCTGTGGAATAAACGAAGTGAGGCACACAACAGGCTTCCAAAATACAGTAAACTCTAAAAAGGGGAAAATTGTACTCTGAGGAACTGGGGGCCTGCTACTTCAGCAGCTCTGGAGACTTCAGTTACCAAATAATTTGGACTGGATGTCTCCAGTCAAAGCTCCTGGTCAAAGCAGGGTCAACACTGATTTCAGACCAGCTGTCCTGGGACTTTGTCCTGCTGGATCTAGAAAAGCTCCAGAGATCTTCCAGCCTCTCTGCTCCAGTGCTGAACTGTACCACGGACGGAAGAACAGATGCACAAAGACGTAAGTGGCAGGTAAAATACAGAACGTTTCTTTGGCAAGGTGAAAAAAATGCTGCACGAAGTGTGTGCTGCAGCTCTTACTCATCAGTGAGGCTACAATGACACAGCACAGAAAAGCCTACTTTTAGCTAACAGCAGGTTACGGGCAGGACCAGAAGGAAGCTCGTTAATGAGAGAAACACCTGCGGTATTCTCAGCCTGCTAATGCCCTAATAATAACCGGGTTTGTTTCATACCAAGCCTCTTACCAACCATTACTGTTAGAAGAGGATTAGTATCACAACTGTGGGCAAAAGCCTGTACAAGACCTAGCAAAGGAAACGACAATACATTAGATGAAAGTCCTCCTGCTGCATGAGACCGGGGGTTCAGAGGTAGGGAAGGATTACTAATGGAGAACACAGGAAACAAGACGCATGCTGCTTTCTGGGGTTATCTCGTAAGCCTCTGCTCAGGGACTACAGGTGAATCACCACTACGGATACCATCAGGACACAGGTGTGTCACAATGTGTTCAGACCAACCTACCCTGCAAGGCAGAACGAAACCGCAAAGCTCCTTCACATAAGAAACAGAAACAAGAAGTGCCTCCTCGGGCCAAAGCTGCAGGAGCAGGGATTATTCACCCATCCTGGCTGAACTTCCACGTGAACTTTCAGCATCGCGTCTGTTATTTCCTACTTGACTTCAAGAAGTTAACTTTTTTCTAGAGACACTGGAAAGAAAAGGCATCCGTCCTTTCCATGCCTCCCACCACTCCCATCACCACAAACATCGTAACAGGCAAACTCAAGAAACCCTTATTTTCTCCACTTGTTTGCTAAGTGGAGAAAAACTTTGCTAAGTGGCTTGTCCACTAACACTTCCAGAAGGCACCAGATGAGACGTCTTTAAACAAACGTACCGCAGACTTCACAGCCGTGATTCTAGCCAAAGCCCTGGACTCATGAGACCCAGAGAGCCAACTTGGCACCTCTCAGCCACCAAACCGCAGATGTCTCGCCCTCCCCTACCTCTTCACACACACCCGCCACCCCAACCCCACCACATACCTCTCTCGCCGTCTCTGGCAGCCACTGCAGGTCACCAGCCCAGCAGAGAGGTGGGGAGCTGACTGCAAATTAGCAATTTGTATTGGATCATGGAAGGGCCTGAGGCAACAACAAGAAAGCAGGGCCTCCCTCTCAGCAGTGGAAATCCAGTAGGTTCCTATCAGCTGCTCCATACACCACTGCCTAACACCCCCAGCCAACTCCAACTGCTAAACGAAGGTGGTGCAAAGCACTCAGCCACCGGCAACGCTCAGTGACCCACAAGGGGCAGGAAGACTAACATCAGCTGAGCCCCCACGCCAGCTCCCCCAGCAGCAGGAACATAGAGCTGATGGGGGAGTCACGGCATGCAGCTCAGTGCTTTGCACTGACCCAACAAGTCCAGGCTTCAGTTCATTTTTAATAAACTGAGCTAAAAAACTGCATCCATTCGGGAGCTGTTGAACTGACCCTGATGTAAGGAGCGCAATCAATTTAAATGTCTTGTTCAAACTGCATGCAGCAACAGGTTAGAAGTCCCCAGAAGGTAACAGTCAAACTGGAGCAGATGAGCTGGCCTTCCCCAAAGCAGATACATCCTGGGCATAGCAAAGTTCAAGCTGATGCCCTGGAGAAGCACAGAGACCCACAGCAAGACCCAGCTTCTCACACCACCGTCACCTTTCTCCTTCTCCTGCTGGCCACCGCTGCCCTGCATCTTCCCTTCTGGCAGACCTGGTGCTCACCTAACTACAGACTAAACTGGTCTATTGCACTCCTGCATTTTCCCCAGACCAATTTGTTGATTAAGAAAAGGAAGAACCAGATCAGAACCTCTTCAGCTGGAAGCCAGCTTCATTTCCAGGTACCTGGGCTTGTCCATCACGGGTGCCCTCAGCCTGGCCTCTTCCTTCCCATGGCAAAACCCGACACTTCCCTTCCATGCTAAACCCTGAGGACACTATCTTCTTCCACTCGGCACGCAGCATGTTGGGATCACCTGGTCACCTCCCTGCCACCAAGCAGGAAACCTCCTGGCTTCCAGGGACTTAGGGCTCAAGGACCTTTCAGACACAGGATCTGTGTCTCTGGGTTCAAAATCAAGAAAGCGGGGCCATCCATTTATAGAGGGAAGTCAGCTTTGTTCATCTTCATGCAGCTTTTTTTTTTATTGGTCATGAAATTTTGGGGAAAAAGATGGCATTTGTTCAAATAGACAAAAAGTTTGAGTGAAGTGTCTCTACTTCTGTTTAACAGAAGAAGCGATGCTAAATTTCCCATAGACACACCAAAACCAAGAAAGAAATACAGCCTGGCTAGTGTTCAGCAGAAAAGAATAGGGAGAATGGGAAGAAATGTCCCCATTCTGATTTCTTAATGATGAGAAAGTTAAACATTTTTATTCCGAAAGCTGACAACAGAGGAACCAGATAAATAGAGCAGGAGAACTGCAGGCAGAGCACAGAAACAAATCCTTTGGCTCTCCTCCCCTGAACGTACCCCAGAAACCTTCCTCCCTGCTGTTTATCTTCCAGATCACCTCATCACTGGAAGGTAAAATGCTGCTTCTCCCTCTGAAAAGCTTCACCACCACCGCAGTCCTCCCCCCACAGGGGTAGGGGAACAGAACAGAGCAGCGCCTCTTGAACTGCGATGACCGCCTTACGTGCGCACGGGCACCAAGGCCTCCGAGGCAGCGCTCCCAGGGTCTCAGGCCTGGTGTCCCTGGGCAGAGGCCAGACCCTGCGCTGTCCCCAGCCAAGGCAGTTACCGCAGGCGTACGCAGTACAATAGGCCGCACAAAGATGCTTAGAAAGAGTAAGACTTCGAACTATTTTCAATTAAACCCAAACACATTAAAGCACAAATTATATTACTGCACTTCCAGTCTCAAGACAGGATTATTCAAAACTGGAAACCACCAAAGGAGAGATGACAGCGTGGTTGTGCTCCATTCTGCACAGTTCTGTTACTCTGCAGTGGGTAAACAGTATTAGAAAAAGAAAACCTATCCTGAGTTGGCATGACACCAATACAACAACCCTAAGCCAAGCAGTTAGGCACAAAAATAAGGTACTATAGCGTAATAGCTAAGCACAACTCATTCGTGGAGTTATTCCTGCCAGCGTTCTCAGAATTGTAGATATTTCTTCTGATTATGCAAGGTTGTTAATTCCTGGAAATCAGGATTCTGACAAATATCTACATCCTGCCAGCGCACAGGAATTTAAGTTAAAGGAAACGAGGGAGGAAAAAAAAAAAGCACAATTACAAATATACAGTTTGTTGCCCAGTCAAGACATCATCTGGAAGACGCAGAGAGATTTTTAAAATACATTCAAAGAATCAAGTTTGTGGATTGTTTTTTAAACTATTTTAACTGCAGTTGGATTTAAGACCTGTGCAATTTAACCACATCTCTTATTTTATAATGAATTACTAGAAAAATCACTGATCTTTTGTGCAAAAACGATCTCTTTCATAAGGTGTTCTTCCTTCTTTTTGGGAGGGAAAAAGACAGGGGAGTGGGAGAAGAGAGCGCTCCAGCATTTGGAGCTCAGCAGTTATTTTTAAGAACCCCATGCTGGAAAAAGTTGGCATGACAGCAGGTTAAGTACTTCTGAAAGCTGCAGATCTAAACCCAGCTGAAGGTAAAACCCCGTGCAGATTTTAATAATGAAATGGCAGCAGCTCAAATGCTGAGCCGAGCACACCAGCAGCAGAACTGCATTCCTTTCTCCTGGTGCGCACGGCGAAGTCATTCAGCCTGCCATTCACACGCTTACCGAGCTCAACTGAAAATCAGAGCGTGCACAAGATTACTCTTAATTTCTTTTAAAAAGGGATGGAGCTGCCTAGTACCATTTCTTTTACTGCTAAGTAAAACCCCTCTTATTCAACACAATTAAAATGAGCGTTTTAAGGGGAAGTAGCAAAAAATGTGAAAGATGAAGGCATTCAGGAAAGTTAGTGAGATTTTCTCTGCTCACTGACACCAGCATTTACAAAACTGATAAATCAAGACACTGCTGCACTGATATTGCAGCTGACTTTTTATTGACCTAAGCTGTTAGCAATAATCCAACCCTCACTGTTACTAAAAGGCCTAGAGATTTCCAGCTTCCAGAAAAGCCCCAGTTCATACGCCACAGAGTTTAATTAAGCAAGAGGTCTTGGCCCCATATAATCTCCTAGGACTAAAAAAGGCTGTTGGTTCAGGCTGACTCAGCCGAAATCATATTTAACCCTGCTAGTTAGCTACCGAAGAGGCTGTACCTACCGTAGCTCTTGCAGCACTAGTGCACAGCTGCTTCACATAGCCCCCATGGCAGACACCTCATTCGGCTTCGCGCAGCATTACCCGCACGTGCAAATGAATAAAGATAACAGCACCAAGCCCCACAGTCTCTGACACAGCACCTGTGGAGACGGTCTGCCTTGCATCACAAGCTGTGTTTGGCTTAGAAAGGGTAAGTGTTACAGCCATTGAACCTCCCATCATCTGAAGATGCAACCGCAACCCAGAGGCTGCAGCGGTGCGCTCTTTCAGCCCGTAACATCCTAAAATATTCAGTTTCGTCCCTACTGACAGCTAAGTTCACTTGGCACTCACATTACGCCTGGTTGTGTTTTCAAAACGGAAAGGAATCCTGTTAGATATTCACCAGACAGCTCCCAGAACAGCTGTGCCTGTACGACTGAGCCGACTGCTGCAGCAGAAAGGCCTCCCGCTGTCCGGCGAGCGCCTCCACAGCTGCGGGGCTCCCAGCCCCTACTCGCTCCCCAGGAAAATGGCAGAAGCCTACGGCAACACCGGGTTTACATTTAGCACTACACAGTGCCCTCCAACGGCCGGCCCCCATCGCCAGGCTGCGAAACAAGGGCACCCGGGAGCTTCTCGGCCCTCCCTGCCACCAGGGCTCAGGAGCGCGGCCCGGCCGCCCGCAGGACGCCGGCACGGTGCGGTGCGGTGCGGTGCGGTGCCGTGAGGTGCCGTGAGGTGCGGTGCGGTGCCGTGAGGTGCCGTGAGGTGCCGTGAGGTGCGGTGCCGTGAGGTGCCGTGAGGTGCGGTGCCGGGTGCGGTGCGGTGCGGTGCCGTGAGGTGCCGTGCGGTGCTGTGCTGTGAGGTGCCGTGCCGTGAGGTGCCGTGAGGTGCAGTGAGGTGCCATGAGGTGGTGCGTGAGGTGCCGTGCCGTGAGGTGCCATGAGGTGCGGTGCCGTGAGGTGCCGTGAGGTGCCGTGAGGTGGCCTGACCGCGCGTGCTAAGGTTGCTCCGCACCCCCAGACCCTCCTCTGAGCACAAACCACCTTGAACATCTGTACATTAATCTTACGTTATTAAAGCTAGGAACGTACTTAGCATCAGTAATAATGGCCAAAATATGCTGAAAACTCCTTAAAAGCAAGCTTAAAATGCAAGCTTTTATAAAAATCCCAAATCTATCGACCTACCAAGGAGAACCACAACCTATTAATTTTGTTGTTATGCCACTGCGAGTACACATGCAAGGCCTTTCAATTATGAAATGCTACCTCATCTGGACTTTTTAATCATCGTTTGAAGTTTTACATGCTATCTCTGGGAAGCCAATGCACTTAGAATCTATAAAACCAATTCAGGAGTTTTTTCCATTTACAAAGTCAATAAAAAAAAAAAGTAACATTCTGAATCGCTTATTGCCTAGATGCTGCGCCTCTGCTGCGACCAAAAGAGGTCCTTCCTCACTCCGATGAAAAAGTTATGCTTTTATATAAGCAGAATATTCAGAGCAGAAACAACAGGCCTCTATTTTTAAGAGGTCTGCGTTCCCAGACGGAACAGCTCAGTTGGAAGGGAGCTGCGCAGATCACCCAGTCCGGCTGCCCGAGCCCTTCAGGGCTAACCCAACACTACAGCGAGTTAGTGAGGGCGCTGCCCGATTGCCTCAAACACTGACAGCCTCGGGGCCTCAAGCACCTCGCTGGGAAGCCTGTGCCAGTGTCCGACCCCCTCACGGTAAGGAAATTTTCCTAACGCCCAGCCCAAACCTCCCCGGCGCAGCTCGGGCCATTCCCGTGTGTCCCGCCAGCAGTTCCCAGGGAGCAGAGGCCGGTGCCTGCCTCCGCGCTTCCCTCCTCGGGGTCACCTCTCCAGCCCGGGCAGCCCAGGGGACTTGTGCCTCTCCTCAGGCGTGCCTTCCAGCCCCGCTGCCAGCCTTGTTGCCCTCCTCCGGGTGCTTTCCCGGACCTTAACAGCCCTTTCGCACTGTGGAGCCCAGAGGTGCACAGAGAACCCACAGCACAGCTAACTACAAGCGTGCCTCGGGAACTCCCACTGATCCTGCCCCACGGCGGCCATGCTCTGAGCCTGAGCTGGGGGAGCCGGACGATGCCGCACGGGGCAGGGGAAGCCCCGGTGCTGCTCGCCCACCTCCCAGCTTCGCGCTGGGGTTCGGCAGCCCCGGACGACGCTCCGCTGCCGCCCGCACGCCGCTTCCCCCGGGCCTCAGCAACGCCCGGCGCCATCCGACCTCACCGCGGCCATCCCAGCAGCACCGTGCTGCTGCCCCTGCTGCTGCCCTCCGGCACCGGGCGCCGCCCCGCGAGGCGATACAGCTTGAAGCCACTCGGCACGCTCCTGCCCCTCCAGGGGCCCGCTGCTGACAGCCTGAGCTCGAAAAAGCTCCAGCTGCACAACTGCAGCGCTGAAGCAGGGTGAGCAGCAGGAGCATCCTCAGACAGTTGTAGCATACATCAGGAAACATTACGATCTTCTAGGACGCGGATGCTTCCCCCAGCAACTCCTCATCGCGCTTATTTCAAAACCGTACGGCTTGCTTAGAGTGCAACATGGAGAAACGCACCACTGAGCTCCGCTATGTCATTGAGTCAAGTGGGGAAAAACACTGAGCCTTTTTTCCTCGGTAATAAATCGTTAATCAGTAACCAGCGCAATAACACCCTCCTTCTGAAGCCTTCCTTCACAGCCTCGTCTCAGGGACGGGGCTGCAACACACGTGGATGAACGTCACTAACAGGACATTCAAGTACGGGGGGAAAGACACCCCCGAGGGAGATCTCTGCAGGGCAACAAACCCACCAGGAACACAAAGACCAGACAAAAGCCAGCTTCCCACGTGCCTCATTGTGAAACACTGCGCACCAAGAGGCTGTTTCTCCATTGTACTGCAGCCATGTTCGTTGCTCACCTCGTGGCCCAAACTGTACTTTACCATGGCATCATTTTGGCAAGTCTTAGTTTTATCCTGTACCCTGATATTGGATAGTACAGAAAAACCTAGACTTTAAAGAAACCCATCTCATGTAGAGGCTGCGCTTCCTTCACACCTGAAAACTGTTTTTACGCGTATGTGCTAAAACAATGCCTCACTGGTTTTAATCTCAACAGAGGGCCGAGGAGGCTCTTGAGATCCTGAAGTTCTTCGGGCTTCATTCCTTGGTGTGCCCAATACAGCACGTGAGAACAAAGACGAGAAGAGATCAAGCAGCAGTGGCTATAACCCGACCTACTTCTTATACGGCATATGCAACGACCTCAAGAATCGGGATAATTTTCACACAAGTAAGCTCCTCTTCCACAGCTTCTAACGCGTGACAGAAAACAATCTCCATAGGAAGTTTTTCTTTTCAGTATATTCAATCAAAAGTCATAGGAGTTGAACTGAACTTGAAAGCAGAGGACTGGTGGAATTGTAGAGAGCAGAGTCCCGTATGGACCTCTTTGCCTTTATCCTGAAATAGATAAAGGCAGGAAGAGGGCAGATGAATACAAACAGCACGCAAACTCTAACAAGTGCAACAGTTGCAATGAAGAAATACTGTTTTTTCAAAGTTCTTTTTCTAAGGACACAAGTTTATTCAACAAAATAGGGTACAAGAAGCTGCAAGTTTTTCCTCTGCCCAAGCACTGTGAGAAGCAGGAAGGGAACGCTTGTGACAAACTTCAGGTTACCTTGGGCCGCGCTCTATTCGGTGACTCCAGAAACTTCCCTAAGGGACATATTATCTCCTTTCTTCTTTACAGATAAAAGAAAAGGCTAAAACCTGAATTAAGTTCATGGGATTAATCTTGTAATTCCCCAAATCAGCGGCCCTGACGTGTTCAGCGTTTCAGGAACTCCCTTAGCTAGAAGCTGGGGAAAACCGCTGCTGTGAGTTGTGCTGCTGCGAGCCCTGCTCCCCGCCGCTCGGCTCCCGAGGCCGGCACTGAAGACCTGTCATTGCTAGCACCAGGAGCACCCAGCTGACGGCAACTCCACAGACCAGGCGCGTGCGATGCATACACAGCTCAGGTTAAGAGCAGCAGTGCTCTACGCAGAAACAAAAACATTTTCAGCTCCTAAGCAGCATAACTTTCAAATATACTGGTGTTTAAAGACTGCGTGAGGGCACCTAAGCTTCCAGTGGATCATGTGAACACCGCTCCACAGAACCACAGAGGCTGAGGGTGGCAACAGGACCTCTGGGGGGCATCTTGCCCTAACGGCCAGCCCAGCAGGGCCCTGAGCAGGGTGCCCAGCCCCACGTGCAGGCGGCTGCTGGAGACCTTCCCGAGCAGCCCCCAGCCCCTCTCTGGGCAGCCTGGGCCAGGGCCGTGGCACCCACAAAATGAAAAATTTGTAGAAGCAAATCTGATTTACAGGGAATTTTAACCATTAAGTTAATCTAAAATTTGTGCAATTCATATTTCCAGGGATGCAGTTCTAGGAAGACACCATTTAAAGAAAAGTGGAGTCTGTCAGTAGACAAATGCAATGGTCGGCTTGTCATTTGTAATTCACTAACGCCCTAAACCACTGAGCCTCTAAACACCAAGGAATAAAGAAAAATTAATAGCCTATACGTCTCTAGATGTGATCTGGCCTCCCAAGACTAGCACAGAGACTTTGCTTGTCAAAACCAAAAAGACACGTCGAGTACAAGCCAACGCTAATGGGAAGTCGTGGTCCCCTGAAGCCAACACACAACGGAACTGTAAACATTCCTGCCTTTCTCAACCGCTCTCCAGATTTACCTTCATGAAGCTTACAGCTGGTTTCCCCAGGGAGATTCCCCTCCCTCGGTGCTTTCCTTTCCCCTCGTGCTTACCGAAGCCCTGACAATGCTTTAGCCAGGTGGGGTGTTCAAGCCAAAGCCGATCGGGCTGCACAGTGCTGCCTCTGTTCTTCTCCGTGCAGTTCCTCACCCTGTCCCTTTTTCCTTTTCTTCCACCTATTTCCATTTGCAGTCTCTTCTCGTATTTTTAGATTACCGCTGCTCTATTCTGTCCAGCACGGTCACGATTCTACAGCAGCACAGAAAATTTATAATCGGTCCACTGTCCCTAAAAATAAGGTGACTTCTACGGTCACCGCTACATTCGTGATATAGGACCACCATGGGGCATCGCAGGGAGACCAAAGGCCGCCTTCTGTAAGCCGCTGTTTTCCAGAGGAGGGACAGAAGCCTCCCCCCACCTGGACGGCTGTACCGCAGCACCACGGGCAGGCCAGGCCCCCCGACCCCCCGGGGACACAAGGAGCACGGCAGCGGCGGCTCTCGCCCCCTTCAGATCCCGTCCGCCCGGGAGGCGAGGCCGGGTGGTGAGGCTGCACAGGCTGCACACCTGCACGCAGCGCAGCTCTCCCCTGGTGCATTTCTCCTCAGCGTTCTGCACAAGCACCAGCATATGCCGGGGAAGGAGGCAGGGACAAAAGGCATCAGCGAGCACACGCACAACAAAAGCAGCCGCCAGACTCGAGTGTTCTGTTCTCAGCCACCTATTTGGAACACGGCAGCTTTGCCCACAGGTTTCCATTTTCCTGATGGATAAAACCTGCTAATGCACTCCAAACCATAAATGCATACAACCCCTACAAATTGCTTGGGGATTCCGCATCAGCGCGGCCAGCCCAGCTCTGCTGGCTGCCCCTCCGGCTCACCGAAGCCCCCCAGCAGGCCGGCAGCACATCGCAGGGCACGCCGCAGTGGGTCCCCGTTATCTGGGGGATCGGCGGCACCGACCTGGTGGCTCTGAGAAATGGGGGCCAAGAGGGGGAGGAAACCAGACTGAATTGTTCTGGGGATTCCTGGAGCCACGGCTGTGCTGAAGCAGACTTGTTCTTGCATGAAGGCTTACCGAAACAAACTGGGGAGAAAGGAGATTGTCCTCCAGTTCCGTGCTTGCTGTCTCAAGCACCTGAGCCTCTCGTGATGCCCTCTCTTCTCCCTACCCTCGCACACACACAGAGCGTTTAAATCAGGTTGCTCTCGCAGCTTTATAAACCAACAACAGCCACACTAACCAGCTCCCTCCCCGCACGAAACACCCACTCGAGGCAAAGAGCCTTCCTTCCGATCGGAATTAAACGGTACGATCACCCAGCCTCGGCGCAGCTCGGATGGAATAGGAAACGAAGCGGTCTGGCAGCTCCCGCAGCCGGGATGTTTCTTTCACGCCCAGTCCCTCCCGCAGCACCAAGGACGGGCGGGCAGCCCTTCGGGCCGGCTGACGCCGTGACAGCTCTCGGCGTTCCCTCCCGGAGAAGCGCGAGCTGGGCACCGACCGCGCGCAGCGGGCACCGGCACGGCAGCAGCGGCACGGCTCGGGCCTCGCACCGCCCGCCGGGAACGGAGCCCCCCGCGCACCGCCGGGGAGCCGGGCTGGGGCCCCGGCCCTTTGTTCCGCGCGCACCTGCCGGGGGGCGCCGCCCGGGGGTGCTGCCGGCGGCGGGGGGCCGAGCCGAGCCGAGCCGAGCCGAGCCGCCCTCCCGGCCGCTCCCGGGGCGCCCTCCCGGACCGACCCTCGACCTTCGCCCGGGGCCCGCGCGGCCGGGCCGGGCCCGCAGGTGGGGCGCGGGGGCGGCCACCCCCGGGGGGCACCGGCACCCCCCCGGCCCCGGCCCCGGCCCCCGCCCCGTCCCCGCGGCCGTGCCCGCACCCACCTCCTCCTCGGACAGCCCGTAGACCGGCTCCACCGCCGCGGTCGCCATGGAGCCGCCGCGGGGGGGGCGCCCCGCTCGGCCGCAGCTCCGCGCAGTCCGCGCCCGGGGGCTCCGCCGCCCCGGCCCAGGTGAGGAGGAGCCGGAGCCGCCGCCGCCCTCCTCCTCCTCCTCCTCCTCCTCTTTCTCCTGCTGCTGCTGCCGCCGCTGCTGCTGCTGCTGCTCGCCCGCGGGCGGCGGAAGGCGGCAGCGGAGCCGAGCGCCGGCGGGAAGGGGCCGGGGGCGGCGCTGGGCGCCGCCGCTCGGGGGCGGCGCTGGGGCCCGCACCGCACCGCACCGCTACCGCCCGGGCTGGGGCTGGGGGCCGCAGGAAGCCCGCTCCGCGCCGGGCAGCCCCGGCGGCGGCCCTCTGGGGCGGGGAAAGGGCCGCGCGGGCCCAATGGCGGCGGCGGTTGTTGGGGGCGGCCGAGCCCCGCCGGGCCGGGCCGGGCCGATTCGCGGCGGGGCGGGGCGGGGCGGGAGGCCGAGGAGCCGCACAAAGGCGCGGGGGCGGCGCGGCCCGCGCGGGGCTCCCGGCAGCGCCCCCCGCCCGCGCCCCCACCCGCCGGGGCCCGGGAGCGGGGAGCGGGCGCCCCCCGGCGGCGGCCGGGGCTGCGGGGCCTGGGGCTGCGGGGCCTGGGGCTGCGGGGCCGGGGCTGCGGGGCCTGGCGGGGCTTCCCTCGCCGCCGGGGGGGTCCCTGGTTCTTGGGGGTCCGGGCTGCGAGGGTGGAGCCGCCGGGCAGGCGGCAGGCGGGGGCTCCCTGCCGGGCGGAGGGGCTGGGGTTGGGGCTGGGGGTGGAGGTGGGACTTGCCCGGGCCCTGAGCTCACGGCTCTCGCTCGCAGCTTTGATTTATTTATTTATTTATTTTTCCCTAATAAATAACAGCCGCCACAGGGGCAGCGAGAGAAAAGCAAAAGGCGTCCGCAGGCCCCTCACGCGGCGGCTGTTATTCCCTGTCAGCTTTCCATCGTTCTAGACTGTGTCCTTTAAGAAAGCAAAATACTCTGGGCATTTGCAGCCGGGTTACTTCTGAACAAAATCAAGGCACGCTTCAGCTCTAAATTACTTCCTTATTTGATTTCTGCTCCTTCCTTAATTGTCTGTAGTCCCCTGCCAGCCATGCCCCACCCGTGCTACTCTCACCTTTATTATCCGTCTGCTATCTTTTGGCAAGATGCTAGTACTTAAGTAGAGCCTAATGAGCTACAGTTTACGTGAAAGCTGTTCTCAAACCATTTATGCTTTCACAAGGCAACAACCGATTTCTACGTTTACATCGGAGTACGCAGCGCGGGAATAAAGCTGCGTGGAGCCAGCGGCACGGGGAGAATCTCGAGCCGCCACCCCCGGAGCAGGGCTGCCCTCGACGAGGCCTGTGGCAGCCCCCATCAGCACGGGGCACGGCTGGCCGCAGCCAGCTCTGCTACGCGGCCCGGTGCGGTAACACGAACTAAAACCACCAGCAGCTTGTGTGAATGCGTCAGGGTCCCAGCTGTGCCCGCACAGCAGCCTGGCTTACCTCCCGTAGCTCGTGTCTCCTGTTCAGCAAACTCTAGCGTGGCGCTGGGGATGTCCAGCGGGAGGGACGTGGCAAATAACTGGGGGACAGTAGTCCCTGAAACTGTCCGTCACTCACACAAAGAGACCGTGTTCAGCCTGTAACTGTTTTCCCTTTACAGTGTTCCCAGAGCAAAGGGTAGAACGGCCACTGGCAAGCAAAACTTCTGGAGGAGCGTTCAGCTAACTGCCTCTGTATGTTCAGCCATCATCTCGCACCTGTGTTCTGCTCCAGGGAGCCGGGGGGAAGGGGAAACGGGAGATACTTTTTTTGGAGAGATTCCACAAGCAGTCCGTCAGCCAGAAATTTTCCTCCAGCCTTTACAAAAGCTCTTCCTGGGGAAGGAAGGGTTTGACCTATGCCCAGACAACAGTGCACACGAGCAAAATCGGCAGGCTGTTAAAGTACGGCCTATGAGGTCATTAGCCTTTGTACTCGCATGAATGTCTGCTGCCCATAAACTCCGTCTCAGGCAGCTAACGCTGACACCTCTGGGCAGGGTCTTCCTCGGCATCATGCTCTGAAACGTCTTCGGTTTCCCCTCTGCAGGAGGATCTGTGAAGGCGTCCCCTCAAATTGTCAGGTCCACGGGAACACCTGGGCACCTGATCCATTCAACAGTTCTGATGCCAAGATAAATCCTCCACAAATTTCAGGTTTATTACTCTGAAATTTATTATGTCCTTCTCTTCGGCTACCTTGTTTTAGCTCTTTGCACAACAGCTTCAGGGCTCTGAGCAGGAGCATGAGTCACTCCAGGCTTTTTCCCCAAAGGCCACTTCTTCTCTTCTCGTTAGGTGAGGAACTCCCAGCCCCATTTGCCATTCTACAGGCCCTGCCCCGTCCCTGGGGCTCTGACCACAAGGCGCAGGTAAAATGAGTCCGAATCATCTACAGGGCTGGCTCTGGGAGAGCGCATGGGATACTTGGAGCTCTCAAACCCTCTGATTTCAGGATTCCTTGAAATGCTTTTCTGTAGTCAGTTTTGTAAATTAATCGCAGTTCTTTGCATGCCCCCATCTTCAGGTATCAGCAGCTGAGGCCGTTAGCTGTAACTGGAAACTGGAGAACCTGGCTGGCCTGCCAGGAACGCTGTACTTCTCAAGTGCAGAACGGAAGGCAAATAGGTGACAGTAATTCAGTGAAGGGATCCGAAGCCGGTGATATGCGGACATCTCTGAATGCGAATCCTTTCTGCAGCACGTGATCCAGGCACGTGTGCGCTACCAGGCCACCCGCTGGCCTCAGAAACCACAGCGATGTCTTTCCACTCATGCGTTCCAGCATTTACACCGGTGTTTTTGTAAAATCAGATAGCGCTCCCATCAACAGGTCCCCCCAAGGGAAAAATACGTACACACAGCTGAATGAAAGGATCTCTGATGACAGAGCAGAAAATGAGTGCTCTGCCATTACCACATCAACCTTATTGGATTGCAGAGCTTTAGTATCAAATCTGCGATGGAGATTACTTGTTTATTTGCTTATGAAGATTAGAAGCATAATTCCTCTGCGGAATTTTATTTAGAATGAGAGATGGCCCTGAAGAGATGTAATTCATTTGAGAGAGCAGACATCAAAAACCTCTAGGTGCAGCTCAGATGATTTATAGCTGGCCTCTTTACATAACAAAGACCCATTAATTATTTAGAATTCTCAGAGTAAAAATAGATTAAATATATATTATGGTTGACAATTCTGAATCAACATTGAAGCTTCACGCAGCTGGGTAAGGCCAGCTGTAGCAGGGAGCAGTAAGGACGCAGCACTTGCAGGTCTGTCCCGAAGGATGTAAGGCGAGGAGTGCAGGTCCCAGGGCAGGCCGGCGTCTTGTCAGGCTGGAGACTGCTCGGACCCCTCAGAGCGGCCTCAGGCAGATGCCCAGCACTGCCCCAAAGAGGCAGAGGAGGCTCCTTCTGACTCCAGCTGCCCATCAGCTCCTGGCCTTGGGCTGGGGGGGCCGTGTCCCTCCCAAGTCCTTTAACCTCATCGGCGTAACAGCAGCTACCCCCGTTCACACGAATGCCTAATCCTTTCCTAAATCTCTCTGACCGCTTCCTCATAATGTCCTCCAGCAGCGATGTACCCCAGACTGATTAAACAGACAAATATAAAATTTTCTTTTGGCCCTTTAATGTACGTATGCTCTTGCCTCCCCATTCTTTTATTTGTACTAATTATCCGAATAATGCCCATACATGTCTGTAGAAAAAAAAGGAAAATGCTTTATCTGCTTTCCTACGTGGGCCCACAGTCCTTTGGCTTTTAATTCCCTCATAAGGCAATAAAAGCCACAAAAATAACTGAGCACAGACCAATTTTTTGCCATCAGTCCGTCCACTTTGGAGGGTGGTAGAGCAAGAAAATACAAGAAACTACTTCTACCAATGTGGGCTTTTTGTTTGTTTTTCCCATGCGTCACGAAAGTCATGGCATTATCATAATTATCTAAGATGTAAGAAAAAAGGACTATACTGCCCTGAAGAGACGTACCAGATTTTCCAGAGACAGAACACCAAGAGACGTTTTCTCAGTAGCTCCTTGCTGGGCACGCACATGGAAGTTGTTCAGACCTGAGCCAGCTCCAGTTCAAAACCTGGGTTGCCACGTGACGTTAAGAGTCCTGCTGAGCAAAATCCGCCAAGCTCGCGCACTGCTTCTTAGTCTGAGCCCCACCTGGCTTCTTAAACTTGGCTCTGCACCCTCCTCTTTGAAACTGGATGGTGTCCATCGAGTTCAAACCCGTGGGAGAAATAAATTTGCTTCAGCCTTCAAAACATACATGTCCTCCAAGATATATCAAACTGCAGGGACAGGGAGAAGAAAACTCCTTTAAGGTATGTAGCTGTTACTTAAGATCTAGACTAGTTCCAACACAAGCTCATTTGTATAAATAACAGGTTGGCAGAAGTGGGAGACAATGTCTTAATTCTCGTACCACTAATTTTAGCTATTTTTTTGCTTTAAGAAGCGTGTATTCTTAAAACCCTGCTCATGGAGCTCGCTCTGTCCCAATGTACCAGACCCCTCCCAAATCTCAAGCAAATATTTTACATCTCTTCCTCAGAACATATGCAAAAGATTAAAAGAGGAATGCAATCAGAAGTTAAGTGCTCACTTACCAGGGAATGCACCTCCTCCCTATCTCTTTCAATGACTTTCTTCCCTACGCTCTCAATGCATGTTTTGTAACATACTGCTCTTTTTTTTATTTATTTTCTGCATTGCACCATCGACATTCATTTATATCAGAAATATATTTTTGTTTCATTTTTAGCTCACATTGAAATATAAAACTGTACTCTAACTTTTGTACCAATATTGGTCTTATCCCCTTCTAGGTAATTTTTCTGCTTTACCGACAATGAATTAACAATACTTGGTATTAGTATTTATCACAGTCTTCGAGCTGTGAATTCCTCCAGTGTGAGAAAGCTTACAGCCCCATTGTGCTTGAAGTGAATTATTTCCAATTAAAGTTATAACAATTTCAGTACAATACAATTTTAGAAAACTTTTTTTTTCTCTTAGCTTTTAGGTTTCTTATTAATGAGGAAACATTAATGGGAAGTTCATGACATATTCTGCAGTTTTAAAGCAGCTGTAGCAGATTTAATGAAGTAAGCAGATTTTACTTTTCAGTCACACCATCTCTGTGTTTTATTGCTCCTTGTCTCCAGAGTTTCATTTCCTGTGGACACAGGGATGGAAATCATCTGACCTAGTCACTCTAGGATCCTTTTATCCCCAGCAGAGAGAAACAGGAGCTTTTGAAATGCAATTCAACTCATCCTGAAACAGACATCTGAAAAAAGTCAAATGAATGTTACCATGAAAGTGCTTTTATCTCTCTATTGACTATAAGAAAGCCCAAGGCAACGAGCTCCAATAAAGGCATCCACATCACAGGCTTTGGACTGCAGGTGGGAATGGGGTTGTCATTCACAGGCAGCCTAGATTTACCTGACCCAATTTTCATAACTTCATTTCCTTTCCATGTATTGAGATTTGAGTACGGAGCATTGAATGTTTTAACTCTGCTTCTTAGCACGTAAACCAGCAACCCACCTAGCAGCTGAACTCTTGGGCGCAGAGGAAACAGAGCCAGACAGGGAACCTCGGCTCCTGCCAGTGTCTGCGGGACAGTGCTCATCGCTTGTCGCTTAGATTGCGTCATGTCAGCAGGCACCAAGGAAATGCAGTTGACAGAAAACACACTTTCTCCTCAGAACTAAGCTGTTGCCAAAACTGCTTGGCTGCAGTTCAGCCAAATACTTAAGTGCTTTGCTAAACAGAAATGAATTTAAGCATGCGCTTAAGATGAAGCACTTGCTGTCTGCCTTTGCTACGTCAGGACTGCTAAGAATAACTCCTATATTTTTTTACATTTATTGGTAAGCATTTCACAAACTATTCTGTATTAATTGCATGTTAAAACAACACATCTCCTATGATTAATGCAGTCAAGTTCACTACGATGAGCCACATAAAAAGAACAAAAAGCATTCCAAGCTCTGCCCATTGACTCGCACAGCCAATGCATCTAGCAAACATGTTTGCACCTGAGGAGCCCTTGGTGTCACCATCGGCACCATACAGAAACTAATTCTTTCGAGCACGAGGTTGCAGAGGCTGCTTTGCTGTGGGAGCTCTCTCTGGAGCCGCTCTTGGCAGAAGCAGTCCACACGCAAGCTCCGAGGTCGCTCCCTCGGAGCCGCGCTTCCAGCGTGCGTGGCACCGCTGGCGAGATGCGGACCTGCAGCGCGCGGCTTGGAGCAGAGCGGGGAAGTAGCGGCAACGCAAACCCCACAGGAGTCCTCCGAGGCCTCTACAAGCGTGGTGGGACAGACCTTTACTCGATTAGGATCTGTAGTGACTGCTTATCATTTTCCTAGCAATACCACGCCTGCTTAACAGAAAGGTTAACTAAACATTATTGCATAATTGACAAGGAACTTTGGTAATTATAAATATAAGCTCAGTGAACAGGCCGAAACATGGCAACAACATAGCTATTTCCACTGTTTGTAGCCATGATACACTGCAAGAGCACGGCTATTTCCATTATTTGGAGCCATGACGTATTTTGCTGCTGGACCTAACTGTGCTGCTGTTAGTCAAATATTGGGAAATGCTACTTAGAAGGTCACTGCAACATGCCAATATATAGACTTACACTGTAAATCCCTAGTACTTTTAATCATGCACTGCCAGTAGACACAGAGAAAATCTACATAAAGCATGATCTTCACAAATACAGATGGCTTGGGTTTTACAGAATTGGCTTGAACAGATTAATAGAGCTACAACCGAAGCAGAAAATGCTCTTTAGGAAGTCAGACGGACTCTCCGCTGGCTTACCAAATAGCATTACGATGATAAACCGCTGCCAGAGCACTTTCCAAAATGACATGCTAGTCTATTTAATAGCAGTTGTAAATTCGCAGCAACGCTTTCTGAAAAACTCTGGTGAGATGGAAAGTGACAACGCAGAAGTTCCCGGCGCCAGAGGCAGCACGTGTGTGTGCACCGGAGCCTGGGCCACCGGGTCCACCACGGAGCTCGGGCTCCCAGCCGCGAGGACTCCCCAGAGGCCGCGGGCGTCAGAGGCCTCCAGGCGCTGCCCGCCCAGCAGGCCCTGAGGAAGGAGCCCGGCCAAGGCAGCGCGATGGCAAACCCGCGGGGACGCAGCCGGGAGGGGAAGCGGGGCCGGCTGCAGGGGCCCTCCCGCCCGCGGTTTCGGTGCCTGCAGAGGTTGCGCACAGCAGCAGGAGTTCAGTCACCCGGGCGAGAGGCTGGCCCATCTGGTGGGGTGCGAGCTGCACGTCGAGTTTTGTAACGTCTTTGTCTTGTAGATGGTTATTGCATTTTAATGATTTCAAAGGGGACTTTCTAAATGTGCTATTCCCAACGCGCCGCTGGTTCCACCGAGCCTAACAGATCATAAAAGCAATAACGGAAAGCTATAGATTTTATCCCACTATCTTGTCAGCCCTCAGTTTAAAATAGAAATTCATTATCGTATTTCCACAGATAAGAAAATAAATCCACGTCTCACTGAGCAGGAAGAAAGCTGTTTACAGACACACATCAACACAGCTCAATATTCAAAGCTGTTACTGAATAATCTTTGCTCCAAAACAATGCTTCTCTCACTGCAAAACTTGTCAACAGTGATCACTCCTCTTTTTTTTTTTTTTTCTGGAAAATGTTCATAAGAAATTTTAATATTTTACCAGGCTGAAGTTTGACTGAATGACAAAATTGTATCTATAATTTCAGTATATATCTTTTTTAAGGCATTGCAAAAATGTCTGGGGACTGAAAATATGATTGTGAACACACAGAAAAATGGCTCTGAACATAAGAAAATTATGCTTTATGAGGATGAAACAGCAAGCCCTCGGCCTAAACCAAGATATCCTTTTAAAGAGATTTGTGGCACACTTTGGTAACAACACCCGGGTAAGCACCTCAGAAGACAAAGTGCTTCCTGTTGTTGGCATTAGACCGAGCACCTTCCAGCTAGGGTAGCGCTGTGCATCACCCAGATACAAATCCCACATTCACATTTCCGTTAGCTGTGTGTCAGCAGCACATCACGTCGGAGTAGCTTTAGAAGATATAAGCTGATAAAGCTTTAGCAGATAGAAGCTGAGGCTTCAGATGGCCACTTCTGAAGTCTATCCATTTCATTAGTATTATCCCCTAAACACAGAGGGCGGATTCATTTACCTTTGTGCTGGGCTTTGCCGCCTGGAAAGTCAGAGGACTTTTTCTAAGTGTCTCCAGTTGTGGAAAGGCTTGACCTGCCTTTCGGCTGGGTTAATTGTTGTTCAGTTTCCAATCACTATATAACACTGGAGGCACGAGCGAGATGCTTGTCCCTCCTTTGACGGGATTTACTGTAACGTCCCTGCGGTTTTGAGCATTTTGGAAGGAGGTCAAACAGGCACCGGCAGCAAGTGCTGATATATTATACATAAAGACCAGCTTTCATAACTTCCTACTCAATGTCAACAGTAATGCAAAATAATCAAAACACTTCCAAAGAAAGACAAATCGCTTTCTTGTCTCGAGGGCCAGCACAATGTGGGCGAGTGCCAGTGTCAACAGCCGCGGTGCAGCAGAGGCGTGCAGCAGGGCACGGCAAGGCAAGGAGGGGGCACCGGCCCTGCCCGCAGCAGCCGGCCACTGGCCACCTTAGTGGCCACACACAGCTGGGGCAGCAGCCTGCCGTCACACTGGGCTGGTGTCGGGCGAACGTGCTCAAGGGTCCCTCCGTTGCACTCTGTGTCTGTCTTTTAACGGGAGACCAGAGCTGTCACGTAAGCAGTGTCCGATTCAGGGATGACCAGGAGATGGGTCAAACACAGGCTTAAAGGAAACAAAGCAGAGAAACTTCCAATTCACTGGAAAAACGTGTTTTCTTGAGACACCACCGGGAGAATACCAACGTAAGCGCTGACAATTATTTTTGTCAGCCATTTCTTTACAAAGTTCTTCTGCTTCAGAGTTAATGCATATGCTAATTATAAAATTACAGAATCATTTAGGTTGGAAAAGAACTTCAAGTCATTAAGTCTAACCATCAACCTGACAAACACAGCCTACTGAGGCTGCAAAGCTAACAGCTGAGAAGTTGAGAAAAGGTCTGTGTTTCTACTAGCAATTCACAGTTTACGGGGAGAAAAAAAAAGAAAAAAGTGTGTGTATGGATTTTTTAAGTCCCGGTAGAATTTTATGACCTGGTTCGCAAGGTACGGTAACCCAAAGGCTTTGAAAAGCATCCGCTAATCATTTTTAACATCTTTGATGCAGCCAGCAGCCTGGTTTTTGGACAATACCAGGAATCCTCGCAGTTCACTGTGTTTTGTGGTGTGTCAGTTTTCCAGTCAGTGGGGTAACTTGAGAGGCTGGGCCAGCAGCAGATACGTCCCCAGAGAGCAGTGTCCGGCTGGCAGGGGCCCCGCGCTGATGAGAGCGTTGCCATCACAGTGCCGGGGCCATTCTGCTTTCTCGGAAATTGAGCTGAGAATGCCTTACATTGCTTAGGTTACCAGATATCAAATCGCATGAGATTTGTTATCCAAACTGCTTCTTTCTCTTGGATTTCACGTTCTGTCTCTGTTTAATAAACCTTGGTTTTGTTTGAATGAGTGTGGTACTGATAAACCCAGGCCGATGTCTCTGCAGAAAAAAAATGAAAAGGAAGGGAGGGAGGGAGGGAGGGAGGGAGGGAGGGAGGAAGGGAGAAAGAAAGGGAAGGGAAGGGAAGAAGGAAGAGAAAGAAAGGAAGAAAGAAAGAAAAAAGAAAGAAAGAGAGAAAGAAAGAAAGAAAGAAAGAAAGAAAGAAAGAAAGAAAGAAAGAAAGAAAGAAAGAAAGAAAGAAAGAAAAAGAAAAAGAAAGAAAGAAGCCTGCAATATTTACAGAAAAGTGCTGAAAAGTAAAGTTTCTCACAGGTCCTTGTCCTGGCTCACTCAGCAACACGAGCGCCTTATCTCCACCTGACATGCAGCAGCACAGGTCGGTGGTAGGTGCGGGAGAGCACCCAGCACACCACGAGATGCGACCTGAGGACAGACTTTGACACAGAAACTTCTAACAGATCCACTGACAAACACAGTTGTTTCACACGGGTCGTATGCGGCTTTGTCAGGGCAGCAGTGCCGGACCCGGGGCCGTAGCCTCTAATCTCCCTGCGGTATCTGCAGAGCAATGCAGCCTCTCCTGTTGCACCACCCGGGGCATGTGCCACCCCACGTGCTCCCAGGCAGGAGCATCCTGCACCAGCCTCGCTGCCCTCCCCATGAACTGTCCTTGCCAACGCTCCCCCAAAACCCAGCCACAGGCCGCTGTAATTAACGTCCGGGCTCACGTCCGGTGCCTTGCCTCTGACAGCACCCGTGGCAAGCGGCGAGGCAGGTGGGCAGCGACTCCTCCGTGCAACCTTCCTGCTGCCAGTCCGCTGCAGCTCGGGGGCTTCCTGAGCCAGCGTCTTTAGCTTGGTCTTTTGTAGGCTTCGATACCTTTTTCTTCTGTGAACTGGTCAAGATCCTTTTTGAACATTTTTGGCGTTATACCGGAATAACAAATTCCACCATGCTGCGTGAAAAAATATCTCCTTCTCTTTGCTTCTATATCACTTTAACTATTTAATTTTGTTTCTCCTGTTTCTTATATTATGGCGAGTAGGGAAGAATTATCAGCTGTTCTTTAGTGGCTCATATCCCCCTCTTCCAGCTCCTCTCTAGGCTGCAGCCCTGTAGCACACCTACTCCCTGCAAGTACACAAATGTTCCTTGACCTTTGCTCATCTCCACGGCCCTGCTCCCACCTTTTGCTAGGTCTGCTGCATCTCCTCTAGTCTTTAGTTCCCAGGATTTAGAGAGAAGAAGGCTGCATGTAATCAAACTGAGGACACAGAAGGGATTTATTCTGTAGCATTTTATTGTATGCTGTTCACTGTGCTATTTCCTTCCTCGTTGTTCTGAACTAGTCTGCTTGGGCTCCTTTGTTTTTGTTTGACCAGCGGTGGGCATTGAGCTGATGTTTCTGTAAGCCCATCAGCAAATGGCAGCAATAAGCCCCTGAATAAGTGGGGCAGAACATATCTCTGAATTCTTGTGCTGGGCTTGGCTCTCCGTGTTACTTTGCACTTATCCAAATTAAATGTCATCTTGCTGTACTACTGCCCACTCATTCAGCAGCATGCAATTATTGTGCAACTCCTCCCAGCTGCCTTTGGTTTTTATTACCTCTAATAACTTAATGATCATCCATAAATTTTTTCACTTCAAGATCTTTTACAAATTATTTATACTTAGTGTTAGGTTGCAGCGCAGATCCCTGAGAAGCTCATCATCCTTTCTCTCTTATTCTGAAATCAATAATTTGCCCATGGAAGGAGCTTCCAATTCCACCCGTGACCATCCTGCAAGGTTTCCTAAAAAACAACGCCGTCAGGTTATTCCATCCACGTGCTTGCAAACTTTTTTGAAAAGCTGTAACAGACAAACGGCGGCCAAATGCTGCAGACGCCTTCCCACTGCTCTGTAGGTGCCGATGGGTTTACTGATGTTACCATTTCTGCCAATTTGTCTGCAAAGTCAGGCTGCTGTTGTCCCAGGTTCCCCTCTGGCCCCCTCTCAAAACTGGTGAAAGAGTTGTCGCTGTCTGCTCCCCTCTGCAATCAGGGGCCTGTTCCTGCATGCAGCAGCTTAGCAAATCCTTATCTCGGTCTCCTCAGAACCACTGAATTCCTTCCTTGCTGCGGTTTGCTCAGGAGGGTTTGCTCCAGAGCCTCTCCTGCAGATACCTCCTGGAGACGTTTCCAGCAGAGCTGCTCCGTGAGGAGGGCGCCAACGCGAGCACCTGGAGGAGCTCTCCTTTGGTGAGAACATTGCAGCCAGCTCTGCTCTCAGCACCTTATCAGAGACGACTCCTTTTCTGTGTCAATCATCAGGTGATGCTGCGAGGTCTCTGGCAGGCTTCGTGCTTTCAGAAACATGCATTGGCTTTTATACCTCACAGTCTTGTTTTTACTGTTTTATTATGATTTTATAGTTGACAAATTTACAGTTTTCTCTCTTTTTCTCAGTTAGGCACAATCTAAAATTTGTGAGTTACAACCTTTTACTTACTTACAGAAGATTTTTGTTTAACCAAACTTCTTTGCTGTCGTCAAAGGTCCTACCAAACCAACAACCTACGTTCTAACACACTGCTTTTCAGTAATACCCAGCCTGCCTGCAGGTAGGCTGCCCTTCTGACTGTTTGTTGAAATTCTCTCCCCAACAAACTTTCCCAGCTGTCTGTAGTTCTTCAAACTGGAAGTCGTACAGTGTGTCTCTTCCTGCATCTGCAAAGGCACGCAGTCTGAGCACACTGGGTCACTGGGCGACCTCTAGGGTGACCTTTAAGAAACACATTTCAGCATTTTTCACCTTCAGCTTGGATCCTGACTTAGAAGCAAGAGGAGGCTCCACTTCTCCAGTCTGTCCACGCACAGCCGATGGGCATCTGGTGTTTCAGACTATGGAACATTTTTATTTCCCTCTAAAGTACCATTTATGATTTTTAGGTTAGCACAAGATGCTAGATGGACAGTATCATCAGTTGTGTACTCAGTTGCCGTGCTGAATGTGTAACAGGACTGAAGAAGGATCAGAAGATGTTGTAAATGCTCTTGCCCTTCTAGCAGTCAGCCTGAAGCTCAGTTATGTCCCTTTTTGAATTTCCACACGAAAGGCTTTTCTACTCCTAAGACAGACAGCCAGTTTCTACATTTTTAGCTGACGGGGATCCACAGACCAATTTAGAAAAACTAGGTGCAAAAAACCCAATGCACCAGACAAGCCCCCCACACTTCTGGCATCTGCTGCAGGCAGGAAGATGCATCTGTGCCACACGCAGGAAGGGACTTGAGAACAGGGGACACACGAACGACTGTCCACACGCATCATTTCTGCCCAGCTGGACAAAACCTTTAAAAGAGAACAGGCAGGATTTCTGCGAATGGCTGCCATACACCTGCCAACAACCAGCTTCAAGTTTCATACTGACCGCAGGCTTTTTTCTTATCAATTCCCTTTTTTTTTTCTCATCAGAGTGCAGCATGAAGGCAGGTGATCCATTCATTATGATCAGCCTCTGAGAAATACTAAATCTGCTTTTGCCATTTTAAATAGAGCCAAGTCACCAGTGATGGCAAACATTACGCTCAGTATGGATTTAGATGAAATCCTGGGAGCAAGAACACAGTTAAAGTCTGAAAACACATCATGCTCAAGCCAGTATTTATTTAAAACTCTGCTGGTCTCCTACACTTCATGGCAATGCATAACCTGTAAATTGGGAGGTAGCTATTGGGCTTCTGTGATAAATCTTGCCCAAAAGTCATTATTTGCTATTGTCATGACTTAATAGGATGTGCCTAAAGGCTATGATTTTGTGCAACAGATGTTCTCTTGTCTGTGGTGAGATTTTGGGGGCCACCTGGTTTTTTAATATCCCCACCCTTTCTTTTTTTTTTTGTTTTTGTTTTTGGTATAGCAAAACCTCTTTTATACCCTCCTAGCCCTTACATGTTGGCTACTTGGGAACAAGAACACTGACAAGAACTGCCTGTGTTAACAGGCCTGCACCCTCCTGTAAAAAGGAATTTTGGCTGAAAATCTCATGCTTACAGCATTCGGAAAGCTGCCCTACTAGATATGTCTTTTCTTAGCACATTTGTCCTATTAAACCTGGTGTACCACCTTGAGAACAGGCATGATGCCATCCTAGCACACGGGCATGGCCGTACACTCGTGTAAGCTTGAAATATGTTTGCTGAAGGTAGGATTCCAGGACACTGCAGTGACATTTTTGGCTGTCATACCCACAGTGAAAATCCTGAGCCAATGTTTCAATGGTCACTAGCCTCCAACCCTCAGTTCTAGGCATCTCCTATCTGATTAACAGAGATTGTGGGACTCCAGCAATTCCCGCTTACCTCGATGTGCCTGGGCAATGTTTCTGCAGGTGCAAGAGCTGAGCAGTAGCTTCCTTTCCCCTCCCTGTGCCGGAGCTGGTCAGCAACACTTAGGACAAAGTACACAACGTACCTACAGTGAAAGCTGCCTTCACTGCTGAGAATTCAACAGATAGCCCAACTCAGCCTGCTCTGGGCTCCTGCCAGCTTGAGGAAGGAGAGAAGGAAGAGAGGGCGAGCTGAAGGTCTGGAGCCCTTCCTATGGGACAAGGGCTTTGCGACTTGAGGTCTCACAAAAATTGTTGCCTATACAGCTTATTCTCTCCAGGATTCAGTGAGGAAATTTGCCCTATTTGAAGTTGAGTAATGGTTAAAAATTGCACTGTAGGTTATTTCAGTTGTGGAAGAAATAAAGATATGCTAATTTGCTTATTTTCTTGTACCATCTTACTGCTTGTGTAGTGTTGAACTGTCGGGCACCAGATACCACTTCCCTGCTTACAGGTGTCTTTCAGCAAGCACCATCAAAAACCCCTCTCTAGACTTTCCTTGAGGGAGACCTCACTGTGTTCAGCCTGGGGAGCTCTGAGAAGGAGAACAAATTATCTAAATCACCTCTCCTCTATCATTCCTGCCCCAAAAAATAATCACAGAAACCACCCCACACACTCGTTTGAATTTCAAATCAGGCTTGCATATTGCTTGTTTTAGGGCAGAGATCTTTCCCCGTGTTTTGTTTTCTGTAAGATCAGCCGGTGTTTGGGTCATAGGTGATGGTTTCTCCTGCTTCTCACACTCTAGCTGAAACGTGGCAGCACAACGGCTTTGCAGAAGTTCACCCAGGTTACAACATGGCCTTAACCTGCACGTGTACACCTATGCACATGGCACTGTTTGTTCTTTAAGTAACAGGTGAGCTGGCTGCAAGTGAGAGAATGCGAACGGATTATCCTAGGAGTCAGTAACTTGTATTTGTTTCTCACCTTTGGAATTAACAAGAAATGCACTGCCTTTAGTAACATTTCCCCTATATGGTTTCCAGCTATGTGTTAGTGTGCAGACTCAGCACTGGGTTTGATCTCCCTGGGGTGTTTTGGATGGCTGTAGCAGCAGAGAGACTGTGATGATTCACTGCTGCGCAGTTGGCTCGCAGCTCACACCTCTCGAGCGCTCTATATCAGGAGGACCTGCTTGCGTTTTACAGCGTATTTGCCTCCATCCCACACAGATCTTCTGGCATCTTATTTTCACTACTCTAAATCACTCGCGTGATAAATACAAAACTAAGGTGACAGGCAATGTTATTTATATTAATCCTACATCCTTTACTCTCTTGCCTTATTTCTGAAGTCCTTTATCTTGCCTCCATCAGTAACAATTATTACATACATTTCAAAAAGGCCCATCAAAAGAGTGCATAACTGAGGTGAGAAAACATCACCTGGCTGTGGGAGTCACCCAGCACACCTCCGTTCCTCACCGTCACACCCCAGCCTATGTCCTTCCTAAAGGAGACCAGGCCTACAGCACTGAGCTCCTAACTCTTCAGGCATTACAGACACCTATAGTTCTGGTTTCTCTTTCTTATTTCTTTCATTTTGTTAAAATAAGCCAGCATTAGAGCAAATTGTGAAGATGGATACTTAGAAACTCTGCTTTATAAGTACACCAGCATGAAAGGCATATACAACCACCCATTTACCGCTACGTGACATCCTGTTGATGTAACTCAGGACATTTATGTACATTTATTTATCTGATACATTTTCTTTATCAAAAACAATTCGTCTGGCTTTTACAACCTGTTTATTTTAAATTCCTAGGAATCCTATCACGCTGAAATTCTTGATTTTAAGAGCTTTTTCACAGCAGATAGGAGCCCTTACAGCCAGGTAGTCAGGTTTATTCCTGCCACCAAATGAACAGGCGTTGCAAGGGATCCGTGCATCCAGACACTCAAAGAATAAGGGTGCTTACCATGGGAGTGGCCTCTAGCAGCATGCCAACTCCCTTACACAAAGCGGTGCTCAGTAATTACAGAGCACACGCATGCATATTCAACACTCAACATGTTCATAAAAGGCAGCTACATATGCTCTGCCAAGAAAGCGACACGATCTGCATTGCAATGATGAGGCTGCGATCAAACTGCTGCAAGCGACGGCAGAAAGGAAGCCCCGTCCAAGGGCCAGGCAGCAAACAGGCTGGCGGCGAAATGGGAGCTGCTGAAAGGGCTCGCATCTGAGCCCGGGCTGAAGTGCAAAGCGAGGATATTGACATTCACCAGCACTACTGACCGCGCTGTTCGTTCATATGGTACGAGACTTTGTTCCCCTCTCTTAACATTGAGCTCTACTGTTTCTGTGAAAAGTCCCAGTTAGGTGAATTTAAATGTTCCAGATGTCATGTGTATCTTGGCCGATTTGACAGGATTTTATTCAAGTCTCATGTAATTTTATCTAATTTTTCTTCTTACGTTGCAGCTGTTATAGGCCCACTAATTAGCTATATTTTACAGCCTTTTCCATCCACCCTTTTGATAAACTGCTTGTGACGGCCTCTGACCAAATTGAAATTCTGCACACACACGCATGCACACACACTCCGCTCTGAGAACGTTACCTTAACTCACTGGGAATGCTGTTTCCCAGTTTGTTAGCACAGGCAGGCTACTAAGGAATGTAGAATGCATTGCTACTTGTTCTTTTAGAAAAGCAGAGACTGACGGGGAAAATCATTCAAGTTGAAGCTACAAAGGGCTAATTAGATAATCCAATCCTCCTGGTGTCTGTCAGTTTATGTTAATAATGAGACACATTATTATGGCTACCCCTAGCTTTTTAATGTCATCTCTATCAAGGAGAATTTGTTTGCTTACCTCAAATTCAGAAGACTTCAGAAATTTTGCTTCCAGTAGCATTCAAGACAGATCAGCCAAAGCACATGTTTTTCAGAGCCTTCTGTGTTCTCATGGCAGGTTTGGAGCCCCACATGGTCACGCCTGAAGTTTCAGGAGGAGCAGCACCGAACTCCACAATCTGGCCTTTTAGACCCTTTAGAATGTGAAGAACACACAATCTAGTATTACACAGACTGTTTCAAGGTGGTATATCACAAAATTTTAACCCTACCATCTTTTTGCCTGGGATTGAGAGAGGGAGAGACGTGGTAGCAACGGTAGCAATGTCCTTTGCAATTTCTGTGCCTTTGTTTTGTGTATGTAAATCAAGACAGTATTAACAGAGGTTGTGGAGTGTTTCCAGAGCACAGGGAGGTCTCCAAGTGAAAAGCCTGAGATAGAAATGTAAATTTTTATTAGTGTTCCCTACACTTCCTTCTGTTTGCTTTTCTATGTCACGGAGAAACTGGCCTTTTCTCTGTCTTCTATCTCAGCCGTCTAAGACTAACACACCTCTTGGAGGAGGTCTCAGGTTTGTACCTTTAGCTACCGCTGGAAGAAAAGTCAATGGTCAGAGAAAGCCTGAGGACTTCATTCAGATTTCACGCTGGTGTAAACAAGAATTAATTTCACTGAAGTCCAAGAAAAACAGTAAAAGGATTGCTTCTTTACAAATGGAGGACTCACATAATGATAATATAATTGTTTCTTCCCTCAAAGCCATTATCTGCTCTGTCTCCCAGTGGTTAAGGAGTGGAGGAGCTCAGGAAATCTCACAGAAGACAGCATCCTTCACCCCGCTCCCAACAAAAGCAGCGACAACACTGACGAACGCAGGTTAGCCAGGTATGCTCTTCGGGCCGCGGCCTGTTCTTACACAACGTTTCAAGCACATAAATACAGGGCTATGAAGATTTGGAAAAAGGGAAAAAAAAAAAAGTGATTTCATCCAGGAAGTCCCCAAACAAAATCTTTTACAAAACACTTTTCTTTGAATAGAACATGCCAAAAAAAGGAAGCAGAATTGCTTTTAAGGTTTTGTGAAGCCAAGGGGTTTAGCTGTCTCCTAGCCGTAGCACAGCAAAGTTTCGTAAGGAGCAAGCTGCCCGACTTCTCTATTGTCCGTCTGCAGAAAGCTAATGTGGAGACCCTGGCAGAGCCTGAGGACACAGAAAATAATGGCATCATTCTGAAAGGGATGCAAGATTAGGTTTCAGCCCCACGGGGTGATCATCAGGATATGGCATAAATCCCATCACCTCAGGCAGAGACATTTAGATATTAGTGCTTAATGAGCTGTTCAGTTCCATCTAGTTCCACATTGCTTTCAAGAATTTCTATGCATTCAACCAAATAAAACTGTAATAGTATAATGTAGTAAACGAGTTTCTCGAAGAGTCTTAAAACACAGTATTACTGTAACAATGAATACCGTAGCAATAATATTTAAACATGTAAAAGAAACTCATGAGTATACTGACAGAATTTTCATTACTGTGATTGCAGTATGAGAATTAATCAGTCCTGTATGTTAGTTGAATTATCTTTATAAACAGTTCATTTGCAGACTGAGGAAATTGGGATGCATACTGTGAAATCAATGATGTTTAAAATAGATCTGAAATGTTTTCCATCTGTTTTCTCACACTGTTTGTCTAACTTAAACTCAAACTGCAAATGTATTTGCGTATTATCAATATTACTAGCTATAAATGCGGTCTGTATATCCTCCTGTTAACGAGATTACAACAAAAATGTACACGTGTGAGAGTGAAGCTGTGCCAGCATACAGCAGTGTGTATATATATGCTGCACTGGTAGGCATTGTGAAGAAAAGATGTAATACCAAGAAAGAAAAATGCTTAAAACATCATTTTTTGACAGCAAAAGATGTCCTGATATTTAATTCAAATGGATTGATGATTTACTGGATTATCTTTCTCAGATTATCATAAAGAACATTGAATTCTGAATGTTTTGGTCTTATGTTTGCTGTCATCCTTTTCTGTCTTCTAGAATGTGAATGTCACCACGTTCCTGGACAAAAGACAAATACGTCTTTCCTCAGAGACAGGAGGTGAAGGCAGTTTGTGAGAAGCCACGTAAGTCTGTCCTCAAAACACAGATTCGCAATCTTCTAATAATTAATTAAAAATGTATTTTTATAGTACCTTTTATAAAGACCTGCCACAAAGACATTCTGATATGGAATTTAATTATGGAATAAATTAAAAAATAATACAAATGAATTGGTATTTTATTCAGCTTTTC